>NC_080394.1:4303058-4903058 GCF_028751815.1 Salvia miltiorrhiza | reverse complement strand
TAATGAAGATGCCAGAAACACGTTGGTGCCGGGAGACCAACGTAATCACAGCCCTTGATAGAGTATGGGAGCGGGTTTTTCAGGTTGGTATATTACACGTTTGTATTCATAATATTTGGGTTTTATTATGCTAATCACGTATAATTCTATCACGAATGAAGGCAAATGACTTGGCACGGGCTTACTATCACCAAGGGGAGCCGGAGTACTATAAAATGTGTGCGGTGTTTGGGCTAAATGACATCAAGCACGAGCCAATCAGAGAGGTTATCAACATCAGTGACTCGGTTTATATCATACAGCTCTCGTCCGATGAGGAGGTTACGTCGCCGGTGTTTGAAGATAAAGGAAATGCTTCCCGGAGCGTATCCGACGATGATGATGCCCAGCCACCGCCCATTGCAGAGAGCTCAGGTGCCTCACACAGCCCTTTTAAATAGCTCTACGAACGGTAACTTCTTTTGGCTTCGTAGCAGCGGCGACTTCACTATTGATATTCTGCGCCTAAAATTGAATCCGTGCTAGCTACCTTTTGTCTTATATCCTTTGTTATATATCATGTATCAACTTTGCAGTACCTAACAATCACTATTTCCATGAAAAAACGGCAAATGAAGTAACTTTTGAATCTGTATATATAAAAGTATGTGTTCTGTCTTTTGTTGTTCTGATTTTTCGTATGCAAAGTATAGCCTATACTACAAATTCTTTCTACAAGAGAAACTTATTAATACACAACTATTGAGCTCCAAGAGATTGAAATAATTAGCATATGCTCTAAATGGAGCCTCAATACTCAACCGAAACTTATTTCACAAAAAACACCACAAAAATAACAGGATACACCCAAATGAAGGCACTCTCCATTAGATAGAACACAATATCATTAGAAAGGAAAATATGTAAATATATTATCTATAAATGTACCATATCCACAATGAAGCATCATTAAGGCTGTCATGTCCTATAAGCCAACAAAATATGAACAAGATACAAATTTCACCAACACTAGTAGCTAATAACAATGAAGCATCATTAAGGCTGTCATGTCCTATAAGCCAACAAAATATGAACAAGATACAAATTTCACCAACACTAGTAGCTAATAACAATGAAGCATCATTAAGGCTGTCATGTCCTATAAGCCAACAAAATATGAACAAGATACAAATTTCACCAACACTAGTAGCTAATAACCTTATATATGCATCATATAGTTGTATGAGAAACGACATCCCACATCAACATTATATACAAAATAGCAGCAGCACAAAAGCCATTTTCATTTGGTTCGATTTCATTTACTCTTCCCCTGCAAGATGCGCATCGCATATGCAAGGCGTGCATCGGGTGGTAGGCTCATGAAGATCTCCAGTCGCTCCGTCTTATAAGCAATTAGCTCAGTCACGTCAAATGTTTCTTCAAGTGTTAGCCCCGGGATTTTGCTGACCTGCTCAAACACTTCCTTCCTTGCTTGCCCGAGGTCAACTTCATAACCGACACGATTTCCCAATGACTCCAAGCTTTGTTTAGTGGTTCGGCTCATCTCGCGTAAAAGCTCGTACACATTCCCTGAATCATCTCTCTCTTTACGCTTCTTCTTAGCTCCACTTGTAGTCCCTTCACTCTTTTTGAATTGACTAGTGTTCTCATCAACATCCTCGTTCTCCAGCACGTCTTCAAGCTCAACGTGATAGTCACCGACAGGAGTGTTCTGCACCGTATTGTTGCAGCGAAACATATCGGTGACAGCATCCATCAGGTCCTCAGCGTTGTCACCCGTTGCGCGGTCCTTACCGAACACTTCCTTCCATGCATCAAGCATAGGCCACGACTTGTACCTCATATGTGTCGCATTCGAATCGCGCTGCATATATATCAACAATGAGTTCTAATTTTACAGCAACAAATCCACGTAATGAAAGCATAAATACTGACCTTCACAATTTGCACCCACTCTTCGTTAGTCACATCTATCGTGTGATCCCCGTGCACATTGAATCCAATACCGGTGACTTTCAGGATCAACAACAGGCTGTTGTAGTTTTTCTTCCAAGCGCATATCTTTGAATTAATGTGTGGAACGCCTTTCAAGTCCGTGTTGGGGAACACGCTCCTCATCGCGTTCTCTAGCTTATTCAAATAGCCCCCTCTGAAGCCATTATCAGACTTCCAGCCTTGAGCAACCAATTCCTTCAGTGAGCTAATGAGAGTCTCCTCCTCTTTACTGGTCCAAGTCCGGCGAGTCTTATCCGTTTTGTTCACACGGGTACGAACCGCCTCACTGCTCCCTGTTTTAAACACAAACGACACACATCCCACATTCAATCACAGCAAAGCAGCAAGCCCATTCCAAACATATGTAAATTGATATAAAGTTTATACACCATTATCAGATTTCACACATGAGCCTATACACAATAATCAGATTCAACAATCACTAAGCTATTTCAGGACTTAGCTAACAGAAGAAAATAAAGAACAAGCCGACAAATATATGCACTTCGTGGTATCTTCAGATGACATCTATCATTTATGTATGTGTAAAAAACTATGAGACGAACCATATCGATTAGAAGATGATAACAACACATGATGAACGAACCTTGATGTGGCGAACTCATTTTCGCACCAGTAGCGTGACTCTTGAATCGACTGCAATTTTTTCCCCACAGCTCTCAGCAGATGAATCGGGAAGAATGTCAAGCGGCGTTGGTGAATGGGTGTTATATAAAGCCTCGTTTTTTCCCTCCCAAAATCACGCATCGGCGGGAGAAAGGCTTGGCCCGGTTTGGAATTAAGAAAAAACAAGGGGGTTATAATTGTCATTTCGCGTGCTGTTAAATATGCTGATGGGCTGTTATCAAACACTGCGCCCATATATCGTGTGTCACATATGGGTTTTCAAATGCCTGACAAGTGAAACACTACCAGCCCACTAGCCTTATTATTTCCTTGAGTTTCGCTAAATGGGCTTAACAATACCAACAAATCAAACACGCCCTTATGATCTTATCCTATGGTTAATTGGCAATTAGTATTTCTTTTATATAATTTGTAATTTTAACATAATGTTTAAAGTATTGCAATAATGTAACAACCTTCAATTTCTTGCAAAATTGACACCATCAATTTTTTTTAACTTATCAAATATATTAATCGAAACAAAAATATTGAAGTCGTGCGATCGCAATTTAGCTTGCAACGTTATCTCTATTAAAAGATGTCATGTTAATTTTTAATGACAGAAAACAATGAATGTGTTAATTTTTATCATAAATTAAAAGACAAGGAAATTATTACTATAATATTTCAAAATTGATAAAAAAAAACATATATTAATTAACAATAAAGTATAATAAAAATAAGAAAATTATGGATAAATAAGGTAGATGTAGAATTTAATTATAGGAAGGGGTAAAAAAGTAATAAAGTGGTTCCCTCCACATCTATATCCGAACCAAATTCCCTCCTTCCTTTCTCTCTCTCTATCTTTCCCTCGTTTTCTTCTCCATTTTCTTTCCCTCTTTTTTATTGCTGTCTCTCCCAAATCAGATCTCTCCAAACCCTCACTTCCATTCTGCTCCCAATTCTCATCACCTTCCACAATTCTATTCCTTTTTCCCCCATTCGATTTCATTCCCTCTCAAACCCCAAAAACCTCAGAGATCAATTCCTGAGAGCCGGAATTGATTACAAAATTCGGGAATTCTTTCGGTTTGTTGAGGTATTTTTGAGCTCCAAAGAAAGAGATCGAATCATGCAGCGGCAGACACCGCCGCCTCCGAGTTCGAGAAAGCAGTTGCCTTTCACTTCCATGAAGCCGCCGTTTGGTGGAGGCGGTGGAGGAGGAGGAGGCGACTACCACCACTTTGCTTCCGGTGACGCTCAGCGGCCTGATCACGAATTTGTCGAGTCCGTCGCTGTCAAGAAGCGCCCTGTGAGTTGTCAAGCTCTTCGGAGTTTTCTTCTTAACTTCGAATTGGGGTTGGCGAGCATTACTGGTCCACTTTTCATTGTTAGCGGCGTCGTTGAAATGGGCCTGGAGTTTTTCTTGTGTGATGTGATTCTGTGGATTTATTGACTTTTCTCAGTTCTTGAATTTTGTGAATTAAGTGGAGCGAGATGAATGGTTGTTGGGTTCTGTTGAGCATTTGTTGTTCGCTTTGCAGTTTTAGTGGCGTCGTTGAAGTAGGACTGGAGGTTTCTTTTGTGGAGTGTGATTCTCTAGATATATTTTCTTGGTTCCGTTCTTGTAATTTTTGTATTAAGTATAGCAGGTGAGTGTTATCCGGTTTTTCCAAGCATTTCTTGTTTACTTCAGTTTTAGGGGCTCAGTTGAAATGGGACTAGAGGCTTTATTCTGGGATCGTATTGGATACATTTATTTTATTTGCTCTGTTCTTGAATTTTGTGAATCAAGTATAACCAGGTGAATGTTATGTGTTTAAATTCTGCAGTGAACAGGTTCCGTTTATTTTTAGAATAACATCTATTGAAAAGCTCTGAACTTTATTTAATTAAAGTCCATCATGGAAATTTGCAGTTATCGGAATTATTTGATTAACAACTAATTAGGGCTAGACCTCCACTGTCCAGTGATTCAGCCTCAATGTTTCAATTATATGTTTGTATTTAGGGTGGGTGATCTACTGTTTGCTTCATTGATGTATCACTTCAGCTATGTCTTCGTTGCTTGATAACCTGATCTGTGATTTTTGGATGCATTTCACAACTGGTCATTCTCTCTAGACTCTAGCTCCTTTGTTCAACATTTGCACTTTTTTAGTGGAATTTTAGCTATTGGTTGACTTGATTGAACTCATTCAAAACTCTGGGTGGAAGTAAACTCTTTATGAATTTTTGGTTATGCTAGTATAACTGGATCTCTGCTTAATTTCATCTGAATTTGTACATCCATGGTGCATAGAACTGCCATGCTATTCCAAAAACTATCTGGATCTTGCATGTTATGTGAGTTGTGCTGAAAGGCCTTAGGGTGATTACTTTTCAGGACTATTTGGTCAGTGTAGTTGGGAATGTACAATTTAAGAATGGCCTAGTATGGCCTGGAATGTGGAATCAAGGAGGAAGGAAAGCACATGTGGATGCCACTTTCTCCTGTAGCTTTATTTTCACCACTTTAATCTATATTGTTATGGAGATAATAAAGTAAGAGGCAAAATCAATTTCAAAATATTTTCAGTGCACAACCTCGCAAAATATAACTTTCCTAGCAGCTGTTTTTTTCCTTCCTTTCTGTCCATGTTTGTCAATATCATGTAGAATTTTTCCCTCTGTGGGATGCATCAAATTTGAACCCTCCAAATGTACAAGCTTATCTGAAATGACCCTTGACACTTATGTGTTCACGATGAGCCTATAGACAGTTTGGAAGATAACTTGGGTGTCCAATCTAAAGGAACAGCTAAAATGATGTCTGCTTTTATTAAATTGTAATGAATTTTTTTGATGGATCATTTATGTGTTAATGATGAGCATATAGATCCAGTTTATGGTTCTCTATCTGAAATGCTTATTAAGGTCTTCCAATGATCCATTATAGTTATGCTAGAGTAAGGTAGTGTTTTCATCGACATGTGATTTATGGTCCTTGATGATTCCTCTTTCTTTTCGAGAAGCTTAATTTATTGAGGCGTAATTTTTTTGTTTTGCTGATTGTGGCTTGCTTACTTTTTGTCTGTAAGCCATTAAAGCGGAAAAGTGGAGTAGCAGAACCTGAAGTGGAACCTGCTGACCACAATGCAAGTCCTGGCAATGTTACTGTCCCGAAAGGTCCCTTTCAAACACCACCATCTGCAAAATCAGGAAAACAAAAGGTTTCAAGGTCAAAGGCCAACAAGGCTGGATCTCAGATTCCCATTCCAAATGTTGGTAAGTGGGAGTTTGATCAAATTTTATCTTAGCTGAAACTCTATAGCAATATCTTTTTCAGATTTTGTGAACTGTAGTTCATGAATACTCCTATCGTACTTTTCCTTGTCCAACTTGTTTCCAATGGAGCAAGGAATAATAGTTCTTAAACATTTTCTTGCAGGGTCTCCTAGTGGCAATCACACCCCTGTTGGTCCTTGTCGTTATGATAGCTCGCTAGGTGAGAGAAATATCCCTGTGTTATTTTGCCATCGTTTCTCCCTTGCCTCTTGTTGCACTCATGTGTTTGTGACTCTCGCTTAAAACTCTTCCAGTCCCAATTCATTTTGTATCCGAGGATGAACTAATTAACAATATTTGCCCTCTCAGGTCTATTGACAAAAAAGTTCATCAATCTAATTAAACATGCAGAAGATGGTGTTCTGGATTTGAATAAAGCTGCAGATACTTTAGAGGTAATTATGTTGGTAAGTTATGCTTCACATTTAACCATGCTAGCTACTGACATTTTTTTTTCATTTCAACAGGTACAGAAGAGGCGTATATATGATATTACTAATGTTCTTGAAGGCATTGGTCTTATAGAAAAGAATCTCAAGAACAGAATCCAGTGGAAGTATGAAAGGACTTCTCCAATATCTTTAAATTTATTTGTCTTCTGTTTCGCCATTAAGATTTCACTTGCCCTTGAGAATCACTAAGATAACACCAGTTACTGAATTTCCTTCCTATCTGGCAGGGGTCTAGATGTAGCAAGACCAGGGGAAGCTGATGAGAGCGTACCTGCTTTACAGGTATATGGACGTAAAATGTGCAAATTGTATAGCTGCACAAAGTTTTCTTTTGCAATTTCACTTTAGTGTCAATACCATCAGGATTTTTCCCATTATGTTATTGATGAGTCCAAGTACCTGAGCCAGACTGAAACTTTTTTGCATCATAAGATGCAGAACACATTATTTAGTAATTATTTATAAGAACGTTTACAAAATTTCTATGGCAACCACTATATCCCAACGCAACCTTGAGCAAGCATTTATTGATTTTTTTTGCAATCTACTTGCTTTCTTCAATCTTCAGGAAGAGCTTGAAAATCTGAACATCGAGGAGCGCAGATTAGATGACCGCATAAGGTCATCACCCAACACTTACTAAAATTCAATGTCAAAAACGTACTTCCTCATTTACTATTGAGAGTGCTAGTCTTCTAATAAGTTCTCTTTTATTTCAGAGAAATGCAGGAAAAGTTGAGGGGCCTGAGTGAAGATGAAGGCAATGAAAGGTAACATATGTGCCTATTTTTCATGGAACTGAACTATTTTAAGGTGAGTTGGGGTATGTTATAACCACTTATCACATGTTTTCTTAGGTGGCTCTTTGTCACAGAAGAAGATATAAAATGCTTACCCTGCTTCCAGGTATTAGCTTGGCAACTCTTCGGTGCCCTTGTATCAAGTCTTTTAGGTCTAAAATGTAGTTATGTTTTGTCTGCCAGAATGAAACTCTTATAGCAATTAAAGCTCCTCATGGCACTACTTTAGAAGTTCCAGACCCTGATGAGGTAATTATTTATCTTCCTTTCGTTAGTGTAGCTTGGACAATCAAAACAGTTCAACTTGTAAACATTCGTTACTCAACCTCCTGCAGGCAGTTGATTATCCACAAAGAAGGTACAGAATAGTTCTTCGGAGCACAATGGGGCCTATCGATGTTTACCTTGTCAGGTATGTTTCATTGCTCCATCCTTTTCATTTTCCCTCCTCTAGCTTCCCCAAGGGAAGACTGTACTACGGCTCATCAGAATGTAGTTTGATAATCTGATCGTACTAAATATCTATTCAATATGGAGTTGTATCACAGTTATTTCTTCTTATTCTTAATTTCTTCTTTCCCATTCTCATTTCTTCAGCCAATTTGAGGAAAAATTTGAGGAGATTAATGCTGTCGAAGAACAACCAAGCATTCCTGCTATGCAGGGAGTAGAGGCTAATGTTTATGCTTCTGTACCATCTCCAAAGCTGGAAATCGGAGGACATGAAACTGCTGCACAGGAAGTAGAGCCTCAAAGGATGTGTTTGGATGCGAGTACGTCACAGGATTTTGTGAGTGGAATCCTGAAGATAGTGCCAGAAGTTGATGTAAGTCACGACAGACATTTGATTTTAGTAAATGCTGATATATGAAAAGAAAAGTCGCAGATATTAATTTTCTTTTGTTTTTGTTGTTGTGAAGATAGATATAGGAACAATTTACAGCACATCTGAAAATATGAATCTTTCCATCTCTTTAACTCTAATCTGATATCTGATTTCTGCAGATTGGTGCTGATTACTGGCTATCGTCGGATGCGGATATAAGCTACACTGACATGTGGAGCATAGAATGTATCCTAGTATAAATTTTTGTCATGTTTTAGTTTTCATTCTTTTATAACACTACATGTTTCACCACATTCCATGACTTCCCACTATAGCTGTCATCGACTGGGATAGTTTGGATGTGCCTGATTACGCCACAGCAGGTATCACTACGCCACGAGCCCAAACTCCAGCACGAAACACGACTGCAGCGTCTCCAAGTCAAGCTGCCGTGCCTTCTGCTTTGCCACCAGACCAAATCACAACCACAACCACAACCACAACCACAACCACGGCCACCATACCTCCTTCAACCACGATTTGATGATGAATTTGGACGAAGACGCGCTGTTGTACATTAGAGAGTGAAAAGGTTGGTCTATCTCTACCGATATAATGTAGATATGTTGGAGTAGTAGAAAGATGGATGATATTCTTGGCTGTACAGTTTCAAAATTAGAAGGTACATGCAATAGCAATAAATGATTAACTGCTGTGAGAATTCAAATTATGTACATCAACCACGAGAATTTCTTAGGCATTTTTTCTTTTCTAGTTTGTAATATAGGATTCTAGGTTGATGTTCTTGATGTCTAGCATTCGGCTTGTGAGATCTCTGGTACCAAATCCATTTATATTTTTGTTTAAAGATGAATTCATGTAACCCTATTGATAGTTTAGTAGTTTAGCCCTATTTGGTTGAGTTTATAAGCCTTTTCAAATAATTTATAAGTTCTTTCAAAGTGTTGTAAAAGTTCATTGCAAAATAGACTGGGTACGTTTTTTGTTGTAAATCATATAGTAATGGTTTGTTAAAATGTTGAGAAACTAAATAATGAAAATTAATTACATAAATATTAGATATGCATCATTTAGTTAAAATTGTGTATCTGATTTTTTTTAAATCGTCATACAATCTTGAACTTCTAAAATTTAGTGTAGTTAATTATCTAATGCATCTTGAAGGAATTAAAGTATTATGTTTTCCTTAAGAAAATAAAATTTAAGGTATTTAAAATATTTCCAACTCAAAGGGGGTGTTTGTTTTGTTTTGAAACAAGATTATTCAATATATGAAAAAGTCCAACAACTTTGAAAATGACCCCACGTCGTCACAAATTGCAAAAAAAAAAAAAGTTCAATAGATTAGGTATATTTCTTTAACACTTTAATAAGAATAGTATTATAATTAGAAATTAGATAACGAAGGGAGATTTTATTTGCAATTAACCCAAAAATTAATGATTTATGCTTCTGTCATAGTCCAACCATACCTTTAAAGACACTCGCCTATTTGGAAATCTTTAAATATTTTTAATATATATAACCCATTAAATCCCTACACATTTATCAAAGCATCCATGCAAGTAATTTGAATCGCGATATCACCAGCGCACATGCCTTCCACCAATAATAGATGGAAACTGAAGAATCTGTTGATATCTAGCTGTGCATCTCGGCAACCGAGAAGCGCCACCACTCCGCAGATGATCAACGACAGTTTCGCCGTCGCCGTGGTCAAGGAATCCGACGATCCGTATCGCGATTTCCGGCAATCGATGCTTGAAATGATCTCCGAGAAAGAGATATATTCGAGGAGCGATCTTCAGCAGCTCCTCCGCTGCTTTCTCGACCTAAATCCGCCCCGCCACCATGAGATCATAGTTCGCGCCTTCATCGATATATGGAACGCCGCCGAGGACAGAACACCGCCGCCGTCGTTTAAATAAAAAGTTATATATGTAAATATGCGTGGAATGAAATAATAATGGTAAGTAGCTCTCTTTTAGATGTTGTGCTTTGTTTTGTGCAAGTGTATTTTGGATGTTACTATAATGTTACCCAAAAAATCTAATGACTATAAATTTCCTTTCTCATTTTGCCTAGTTATTTTAATACCTTATATACATGTATAAAATATTGCTATTTTGTATGACAACGTTAATACGTGTCAATTGTCATATCGTTTTTTATGTATAGAACATAATCTATAAAAAAAATAGACCCAACTTTGAATTCAAATTAAATAAACCAAAGCCCATATCTATCTATTTTATCCTTTTATTCACAATCAAGCTCAACTTAATTAACTAAGACAAGGCCCCAGAAATATAGCCCATAAGTTAGAACATACAAGCCCACAATTTGGTGAATGAAATAAATAGTACGTTGCACGATTAGACATATTTATAAACTTCACATATCCTAAAATTCTCAATGACTTTATCATTTAAATATTGCACAAAAATTAAAATTTTAAATTTTAAATAAACAATTTGATTTAAAATTTTAAAAATTATATTTATTTAAATATTAAAATTTAAAAAAAATCTCTCATCTCTTTTTTTTTAAATAAATCACTTTTTCAATTTTTTTATTTTTATTTTCGTTTTTTATATTTTCATAATATCAATTTTTATTATTATAAACTTCTTTATTTCTTAATATTCAACTTAAATATATTTAATTAAAAATTAAAAATTAAAAATAATAATGAATTGTAAGTTTGTATCTACAAGTTGAAATGTATAAATGGGTTGTTTATATTAAAAAAAAAATGGTTTACTAGTAAATAATGAAGAAACAGCAACACTCTAATTCTATAATCCTATTTAATCAGTAAACTTGTAATTCCAATTCTAATCCATATAACACACCCGCATATTTTTCATGACTCCGGTCCGCAAAATACACATCCTTCATTTTCATAAATGCGTGACACGTCAGCAAGCTATCCGAACCGGCCTGATGGCACTTCCCCACGACCCGGTCCACCTCGAGCGCCCGGGCCACCCGGTCCAACCCGCCGTGGAGGGCCCCACAGAACCGCATCAGATGCTTCACGTCGTACACGTTGCTCCCGAAGAAGGCCCGCAGCACCGCCAGGAAATCGCCCAGCCCAGCGGGGAGCCGGCGGCGCGTGAGGACCTTCACCAGGTACCCGAAGTCGTACGCGCTGTGGAAGGTCACCCAGCTCACGTCGTCGTTGCAGACCAGGCCGGAGCCCATCATCAGCTCCGCGAACCGGGCCGAGTCGACCCCCTGCGCCCGGTTCGCGTCGAAGTCGATCCCGTGGGAGCGGAGCAGCTCGATCGACTCCGGCGCGTGGGGGTGACGCGCGGCGTCGAAGTCGGAGAAGTTGAATTGCCAGATGCCGAGGGCGGGGAGGTTGCCGACGGGGTCGGAGAGGGTGAGGCCGAGCTGGATGAGGTTGAGCGCGTCGACGTTCGCCTTGAGGGTGTCGTAGTGGTCGTCGGGGCGGCGGCGGTCGGCGGAGTGCGGCGGCGGCTTGAAGATGACGCCGGGGAATTCGGTGTCCATGGAGATGAAGGGGTAGCGGTCGACCAGATCCGAGATCAGCGCGAATTCCGATTCCAAATTGTCCGACCATACCTCTCGGATCGTTATCGGTGGCCTGCTAGGGCTTTCCGCCTGCATCGCTTCTGCAGAAAATTGAAATTGAAATGGTTGAGATTGAAATCGTCGAAACACGGAGGGGAAGGGGGAGAAAGAGAGAGTGAGAGAGGGAGAGAGAGAAAAGGCGGTTGAATGTTGCTTGTGAAGAAGGGTAGAATTAGATGTGACATGTGATACGTTTTTATTTTAGAGTGAGAAAATGAGAGAGTGGGAGGATTCGGTGTTCCTAGGCGGCGTCCACAGTATTCATATACAGCTTATCTCCTTCACTCCATTTTTAAAGCCTTTCGCTATTTTTTTTATATAAAATTAATTCAAAATAATTCTTTCAATTTACTCAAAAAAAAAAAATCTTTCAATAATCAAATTCATAATAACTAGATCACACATTTAAGTAGAAATCAAACATACCGCTTGCGCTGAATCACTTTTTTTTGATTATTTGACAAATTCAATGAATTTCTTTCTGAAAGGAAAATTTGAAGAAATTTTTTTAGAACGTGTAAATAAATGACGAAATATTTTTATTTTATAGAAAATTCGAGATTTCAAGCACAAGAAGGATCAGTTTTTCTTACCTTTTTTTTCACCATTGGTATTGTGGAACTTGTGTTGCGTTTCTCAAATATCGAACACTATGCTCACGTTGTGAAAATTGAAATTTTATTTTCACCAACACCTAATTTAATTGTATATGTATTTTGCCCAGTTCCACACAATACCTTTTGTAGTTTTGTTATTGCAAGATCCAACTCCGGTGTATCCCTCTAATCAAGAATAATATGCTATAATATTTATCTAGTAAAGTTTGGTGAGTCAATATTTCTGTGGGTGCAAAATTATAAAGTAGGGTGTATTTATAATAGTAGAAGAATTGTTAATTACTTGTGCGCCAAATCACTTTTTAAACCCTAGCCCACTAAAGCCGTTTCTTTAGGGCTTCCTTCTTTTATGAATAATTTAAAATAATTAAGCCCAAAATTCAATAGTGACTTAACGAAAATACAATAAAACTCCATAAGTAATAAATAAGTCTCTAGGAGAGAGACTTTCACTTCAATTTGTGGGTAACGTCAAATTTTCAATGCAAAAAATGTGTAGCACCATGCCAACTAGTCGAGAAGTGGGTTGTTTAGTCATATTGGAGTTCACTTGGAAATATGAAGAAATGAGTGGTGGAGATGAGGGAGGTTTATGAGTGTTAATCGTGGTGAGAAAATTGTGGGATTAGAAGAGGGTTAAAATTAATTTCACATCAAATTATAATAGAGCTTCATGAGGGACAGAGATAAGTGAGTAATTTCGGTGATTCATAAAAAGGTCTTTGTATTTGTTCTTGTTTATTACTACTTCAATTCGTCCCATTTCAAATAACCAAAAACTATAGAATTGTCCTATAATTTTTGGGTAATTTCAAGTGCGACGGAGGGAGTATTATCTTTCAGACGAGTTTGCACATTGTCAGATCGAATTTTTTCATATCGAAAATTTCAGTGAATATACTATATTGATCCACCTCTGTTATAAAATTCGAACATAGAACATTTGGTCATAAATATTTTTAATAAAAAATTATCAAAAAAAAAATATTCTTAATGAAAAGGTGATTTTTTTTATACCATAAAAAAGGTGAATTCAATTCAAACGATTCCTTAAACCTTTTATCCTATTATTAATTTTCAATTGACTGCATTTAATTAGTGCAAATTAGAATTCAATGTAATCTCTAAGAACAATTTAACAAAACAAAAGATTTTAGCGTACAATAATATAAAGAAGATTTCAATGACCCTCTTTTTTTTTTTAAGGGAATGACCTAACTAATTAAAATATGAAGTTTATAAAAAAGGAAATGTTTGAAGCCTACCTATGTGGCTATAAGACATTTAATTTCTTGGAATGTAAGAAACTATAAATAAATAATTAAAACACACAATGCGATAAATAGAGTAATAAAAAAGAGAAAAAAAAAATTGGAATTCAAGTCCGGATCCCTTTCCCGGCTCGGCTTCCCCCTCCGCCGCCTCGTCAACCAAATCGCCCGCCGCCCGCCGCCGTATGCTCGTAGCTCCACCCTTACTCCGTCGGTTAGTTCATACCTGAACCGCTATAGAGATACGCACTCGCCCGATTCATTCTCTTATGAATTTCCCGCGATCGAACTAGTTGATATCGGCGTCCTCGAATGGCGTGGAGGGCTGTAGGGAGAAAGGTTGCTTCTTTTCCTATCTTCCTGATGAGTTCCGGAAAATCCCCAAATTGAAAGATGTTGAGGATGGGAAATGTCCCGTTATTTGCATTCACTCGAAATCCCCCTTTTCACTCTTCAGGAAAATTTGTGTTCATTTGTGATTGTCAGGATTATAATTCGTTTTGTTTGTTTCTACATTATAAGTTGGCGTAGTTATTGGTTTCAACTTCGTCTTTGTCAATGTTAGTGGCAGAAATGTTTAACATTCAGCTGTGTTGAATCTCCGTGCAGGGTATTTCGGTTAGTTTCAGTCAGGCATTGACTAGATGTTCAGTTGCATCACTTTCGAAATGTGGAAATCAAGATTTGGCCAGAGTTCTTTCTGCTTCGCTCAGACATTTGCACGGTAAAATGGTGGTTATTTGCTGATTTATTTATCATATTTGAAGAACTATTGATGGTTTATCCTTTGGTTATGGATGGTTGGATGGTCATTTTCCGCTGAAGATTTATTTTCATTTGGTCTGGTAGCTCCGTCTTCGTATTGTATTACATAATCTACATTACAGTTGGTACAAGTTTGTATCAGTCAAGAGAAACCAGCAACTTGTGCACTATGCTATACCCTTTTTTCTTTTATCATATTCATTAACCTGTGGACTATTTGGTTAGAGAAATAGATTAATTGGCAAGAGCTATTTAGACTGGCTTTAATTTTATGTCCTGTTCTGTTTCAGGCAACACTGCAGCAGTTTTAGGTGCTGACAAGGATCTCAATTTCTCAGCGAGAAGATGTTTAGATAGGTAATTCTGCTTTATTAATTACTCACTCCGTCCCATAAGAGTGTGCATGATTGTTGGTGTCACGAGTTTTAATAAATGTTGGGTGAGTGTGTTATTAGTGGAAGAATGAACCCACTTATATTAGTGAAAGAAGGGGTCCAAAAAAGGAAAGTGCACACTCGTATGGGACGTCCCAAAATGGCAAAAAGTGCACGCTCTTATGGGACGGAGGGAGTATTACATTACCCAACAATCAATGTAGCATGGATTCTTGACTATGGTTAGCTTCTATGGTACTCAATTTCTGTAAGTGTGCCTCTGTGAATTGTGCCACCGGTGGAGTGCAGAGCCCTATACTAACTTATTAGGCATGTAGATCCATGATTGCTTCTTCTTTACCTTACAAGTTCATGTAAGCTAGAAGAGATAACTTTGTCATTATCCGTTCAAGTAATTGTTCTAGTATCTCAAGTCTTGTTGATTTATCATTACTAGAGTTTCCTTTTCTATTTGAAGCTTGAGATACTTGAACAGTCCACTTATTCCTGAGATGAGGTAGTTTAATATCAGACAATTTCTCATCGATCTTATAATCACTTTAAAAACCTTTTTTAGTGTTTGTTGGGTTGAATCTCTTTAGAGCATTTGACCAATGTTTGAAAGCTTAAAAAAATGTTGATCCATGTCCTATATTAAATAAGATGATTGGATCTTCAAGTTCACGAATGTATGGTAGATTAAGTACCCATGAAGAAGTAATATATACATTAAAACTTAATGAAGAAATTCATTAAATATACTAGTGAACTACCTTGAAAATTTTAAAAATGCTAATGTAATGTTTAACTTATACTTTTATACTATATATTTTTAGCATAAAAATATTTTATTTAACGAAACAATATATTTTTTAGTTTATACATAGGGAACTCATCTGGGCTTCAATAACTCATGAGCCTTAGATGTATTTGGTAAATTAAGCGCAGCTCAGCTTCATAATAAACAAGCCAAACTCATACTTTCTCATGCTTGGTCTTGGTTTGGTTACAGCCGGACTTGGGGTGGGCTTGTAGACTTCGGGTTTTGCACGAGCTGTATCCCCTGTAAATATATATAGTTATGTGTATGAGCTTGAAGAGTGAAATGAGTTGTACTTGCATATTTGTTTTTTGGCAGCAAGATATGACGAACGACCCCCAATTCTCCTTTTTGAATTGACAACGGGAGAGAATCCAGCACTTCTTTGTTGAGAATCCCTGAACTGGGGTTCATTCCCATCCATACATTATACATAGTGTGCTGAACTAAGATTTCAACCCTTCCGTGTTTTTGTGGCAGCATATTGTTCTGTGAAGCTAAGGTTCAAAAAAATGGAAGAAATAAGCTTCCCGCCTCTTTACCACCCAGGGAATCTGTTTTACATGATCCCTCTTTCATAGCCACATATCTTTCTGCCAAGGAATGGGAAATTGTTTTCCATTTCTCCCTTGATTTTTACAAGTATTTCTTATTTCCAGCTGAAGTGAAGCCTTAACTGTCCCATCATAATTCTGAAGTTGTGTTGATTAAGTGCATAATACACTGATAAATGAAAAACATGAGAGTATCATTTTGGAAAGAGAAAATGAGGTTACACTACCTTGGACAAATGTAAAACCTTTTGCTCTGTTAGATTCCCATCTATGACTATGTATTTGTGCAATGTTGAATTACTCATTATATAAATTTAACATCATGTTCTATATGACCCTTGATCTTGCTGCTATCTCAGAAGTTGCTTGTCTTTTGTGTTTCTTTTGCTGGGTTTAGATACCTGATAGGCTAGTCAGTTTGTCTCCCTGCATTACTTGAAGTTGTTAGTATGGATGGTGATAGAATATCCCTTTCCAGGTATTTTCATGCAAGCCCAGAGCTTCTGGCTAAAAAGAAGGTCGATGACTCATTGGGTCTAAAGAATTCCAGGAGACCGAAAGTTGTAAATAAAGGGAAGTTCTCGAAGAGAAAGAAATTGCCCATACCTGCAGTTGACACCCCTTATGTGCCTCCAAAACTGATGCGAAGTGCAAAATCTTTGGATAAAACAATTGAAATATTTGAAGGGATGACCATTGTAGAGCTTGCCAAACGTTGTGGAGAGTCTATTGCTACAATTGAGAACATCATCTCAAATGTTGGTGAGAAAGCTGATTCAGAGTTTGACGCTCTCAGCATTGACGTAGCAGAGCTGGTTGCAATGGTAATCCCTTGGATTTGGATGTTATGTTCTGACTTCAAATTGATTATTTTAATGAGTAGGAAACTGTAAACACGAATCCTGGGTTTCAAAATATTCTATTGGGAGTACAACACGTAATGAAGATATAGGTGTATCTTTGATTTTTTGTTTTTAGGCAGCATCACAAACACCACAAAAACCCTGGACAGGAAACTAAAAGTCAAACTGGTTCTAAGAATGTGTTGGTTCACTTTCTTCAGTATATATTTCCTGTTTATGAAGTCATAATCAGAATGATGATGTCTTCAGGAAGTTGGGGTCAATGTCCGTCGGAGGCACTCAGATGTAGGTGTTCAAATGATTCCACGTCCTCCAGTTGTCACAGTTATGGGCCATGTTGATCATGGCAAGACATCTCTATTGGATGCCCTTCGTCAAACATCCTTGGCTGCTGCAGAAGCTGGAGGCATAACGCAGCATCTAGGTGCATTTGTTGTTGGCATGCAATCAGGGGCATCCATCACTTTCCTTGACACCCCAGGCCATGCTGCCTTCAGTGCTATGCGAGCCAGAGGTGCGGCAGTTACAGATGTAGTGGTGCTTGTGGTGGCTGCAGATGATGGTGTGATGCCTCAAACACTCGAAGCCATTGCTCATGCCAAAGCAGCTAATGTTCCAATTGTTGTTGCTATCAACAAGTGTGACAAAGCAGATGCGAATCCTGAAAGAGTAAAAGTTCAGCTTGCATCCGAAGGGTTGCCACTGGAGGAGATGGGCGGAGATGTACAGGTTGTTGAAGTTTCTGCAATAAAAGGAACCGGACTGGATAGTTTGGAGGATGCTTTACTGCTACAAGCTGAGTTAATGGATCTTAAGGCACGCATTGATGGACCTGCCCTAGCTTATGTAGTTGAGGCAAGGGTTGATAAGGGCCGTGGTCCACTGGCCACTGCGATTGTGAAGGCAGGAACTCTGATTTCTGGGAAGTATGTTGTCATAGGTTCTGAGTGGGGAAGAATTAGGTGTATAAGGGACACAAAAGGAAATGTGATATCACAGGCTACACCTGCCATGCCTGTTGAGATTGAAGGGTTGAAGGGGCTCCCAATGGCCGGGGATGACATTGTTGTCGTTGATTCTGAGGAAAGAGCAAAGATGCTTAGTGAAGGTAGGAAAGAGAAAGCTGAGAAGGACAGACTCACAAAACTTGTAGATGAGAGGCAAAAGCTGGAGCAAGAGACGCTAAAAGATGAAGAAAATGAAGAGAATGAGGATGAAAAGGAGAGGTCGAAGAGAGTTGAAATCCCAGTCATTGTGAAAGCAGATGTGCAAGGCACTGTGCAAGCAGTCAGCGATGCATTGAAAACTTTGGACAGTCCACAGGTGGTGTTAAATTCTTGAAATATAATTTCTCTGCCTCAATTAATGTCTGTCCTCTGACTCATAGGTTTGATCACTATTACAGGTTTATTTGAAGATCATCCACGCAGGAGTCGGGCCTGTTTCCCAGTCTGATGTTGATATGGCAGCAGCCTGTGATGCGTGTGTTGTCGGATTCAATGTTCGGAACCCGCTGGCAGAAGTCACTCTTGCAGCTACTCAAGCAAAGATTCAGGTATGAGGTCCTCTGCTTACTTTGAACAGAAACAGGCTAGTTTGACTGACTCGAGCAATAACGTATTGTAGATAAAACTACACCAAGTGATCTATCATCTTTTGGAGGATATTGGTAACTTTATTGTGGAAAAGGCTCCTGGAACGACGGAGACGCAAGTCGGGGGAGAAGCTCAGGTGCTCAGCATATTTGTGGTTAAGGGAAAGGGAAAAAACAAAGGAGTGGATTTGAAAATCGCCGGTTGCAAGGTGATGGACGGCCGGCTCACGAGGACTTCAGATGTAAGACTTCTTAGAAGTGGGGAAGCTGTTTTTGAAGGGAGGTGCTCATCTCTGAAGAGGGAGCAGCGGGATGTGGATGCAGTGGGCAAGGGCACCGAATGTGGGCTCATGATCGAGGACTGCCACGACATCCAGGTCGGGGACGTCGTTCAGTGCTTGGTCAAGATCAATCGGAAACCCAAGTTTGTCTCATCGGAGAGCGGGGCAGTTCGCATAGAGTGCTGATCTTAGAGGCTGCAGTTGGCCTCTGCCATTTTTGTTGATAGCCTTCTTGGTCTTTTTCCATACGGTAATCCTATGGGAAACTTCTAAGGCCACTAACTTAAGAGATAAGAGCTGCTAGGCGAAGTCGCATTTGATTTTCACGTGTTTCGCATTTTGCAGATTAAAAGGGTGTTTGGCTAAGCTTATTTTAAAGAGCTTATAAGATGTACTAGTTTTTTATAAGTTTATAAGTTGTCAAAATTTTTGGATAATTGATCTTATAAGTTATAGAGACATTTTTAGTTGAAGAGAAAAAAAAAATCTTTGTTACAGATAAAAAATCGAAGAGAGATTAATGAATTAATAAATTTGTATTGTAATGCCAAAATTTATGAAGGTCATGATTTTCTATGCACGAGTATACCCGACTTAAAAAATACTACTAATTGTTAAAAATAAAATACTCTTTTTGTTCAATTAAAAGTGGTCTGTATTTTATTTTGGGTCGTCCCATTATAAGTGACTTGTTTTCATAAGTGAAAATTTTTAACCCTGAAAAAAAAGGTAGGTCCTATCACTTTCAATCAATTTACACATTCTTCTTAATTTTCGTACTGAAAAGTTTTGAGCCACTTATTGTGAGACGGAGGGAGTATTTTGTATGCATGAGTATTAGTTATTGATTAAGCCATTCGGTTGGTCACAAATGTATAGGTTAGTCCAATAGTTCTACCAAATTTAGACAAAAAAATGGATGTAATTTACCAAATACTATCTCTTTACCGTGGGTGTAATAGCGAATAGTACAAAGTTTGGGTAGAAATCGCAATAAAAAGAAATAACAAAACAGAATCGTGCATCACATGAAGTCATGAACATTAGTGAATAATTTATCAATTATTCAGAAAATGGTATATCTGTCACCGT
This sequence comes from Salvia miltiorrhiza, assembly GCF_028751815.1. Classification (NCBI taxonomy): domain Eukaryota; kingdom Viridiplantae; phylum Streptophyta; class Magnoliopsida; order Lamiales; family Lamiaceae; genus Salvia; species Salvia miltiorrhiza. The sequence goes on along the minus strand of NC_080394.1, from coordinate 4,883,173 downwards.
CACCTTGAATACATTCCTTCGGCATCCATTCTATCTCCACGATCTCTACTTCAGTATTCTCCGAAGATAAACGAATTACCCGACCCGAATCATCAACCCGTTCCGCATCCGAAGATGAATGACGCCGATGTATCGAAGCAGATCCAGCAGATGGTCCGCTTCATCCGCCAAGAGGCGGAGGAGAAGGCGAACGAGATCTCCGTCTCCGCCGAGGAAGTAAGGCTTCTCTATTATCTCCGATCGCCAGATTTTTCCGATCAGACCCGCTGAGTTTTTTTTTGGTAATTGTAGGTTGATTTGATTTTGTTGTTTGTGTAGGAATTCAATATCGAGAAGTTGCAGCTAGTGGAAGCCGAGAAGAAGAAGATCAGACAAGAGTATGAGCGCAAAGACAAACAAGTCCAAGTTCGGAAGAAGATGTGAGTTCAATTGGTTTTTCAGACTAGTTTGTGCAGCTCGTGTGCGATTCGGAAGAATTTTTTTTGACTATTTTGTAGCTAAATGCTTCAGGATTTTGTCAATGCAGTATGTTTAAGATTTGAATTAGATTAGTATCTTACTATATAGAGAGTAAATTGAATTATCCGTTTAAGTGATCTGGATTACTATATAAAGAGTAATCTGAATGATCCGTTTAAGTGATCTGGAGAAAATTGCGGGTAATGTAGTTCCCCAATTGAATTGGAGATCTAAATTGAGTAATGTGTGTCATAATCTCTTATGTGTATCTTCTGCTGAAGATGGTTGTCTCAGAGTTTTGAAGTATTCTACTGCTGGCATTGAATATGGCCACATTTAGAAATTGGAAAGTGTCAGACGCATGTACTACTAGTATTATGGATGTGTAGAGATAAAATTTCTGCTGGATTTTGGTTCTTGCAGTGAGTACTCTATGCAACTGAATGCTTCTCGGCTCAAGGTTCTTCAGGCGCAGGATGATTTGGTCAATTCCATGAAGGAGTCTGCATCGAAGGAGCTTTTACATGTTGGCGGTAACCACCGAAGCTACGAGCATCTCCTCAAGGATCTCATTGTTCAGGTTGGGCAAGCCGAGTCTTGAGTATCTTGTGGTTAGCGTCTATAGTTGAATTTCTTTTTCATCAAAATTTCGTCCAAACATTTAGCACATTGTTGCAAAATCCTGAGGTACCAATGTGAATCTGTGTGGAAGCAAAATGCAGAATTAAGATTATGTAATCTACTTCATAACTATTTAAATAGCTGTCTTTAGTAGGCTGTAAATAATCCTGAAATCTCACTAAACTATTTCAGTAGCAAGTGTTGCAACTATTCAATCCTGTTATATAGATCATGTTTACATGAGTAAAGAATGTGAATATAAGTGAAAGCAAAAATTCAATATTCAAATTTTTGTAATCTGCTTCATGACAATTTAAATCAAGTTGCTATTTAGTTTACCTTGCTCTGACATTTTTAATGCTTAGATATTAAGTTATATTTGAACTCTGATTTATTTACCTGATTCCTGAACAATTTTTTTGCACTCTTGCATCTGCCATTGCTCTAATGTATATTGTTCCATTACAGGGTTTGTTGAGGCTAAAAGAGCCATCTGTGTTATTGCGCTGTCGTAAAGCTGACTTACAGTATGTGGAGCCCATCTTGGACAGAGCAAAGAAGGAATATGCCGAGAAGGCAAAAGTTCATTCTCCTGAGATCATAGTTGACCAAGTCTACCTTCCACCAGCTCCTTCTCATCACAATGCTCACGATCGTTTCTGGTAAAATTAAGAACTAAAACTTACTATACTTGTTGTACCTTCGTAATAATAAATATGTGAAAAAAAATTAGCTAATGCTGCAGCTAAACAAACTTTAGGCTACAATTACCTATAATGGTTTAGTCACATTTCTCTCCTGCTCAGTCTTAAGCAGTATCTGAGCTGTTGAACTGATTGATTAATTTTTCTAAAACCCATATCAACCTTTAATTTGATTCCGTTCCCTGTTTTCTATTTTAGTTCTGGAGGTGTGGTGTTGGCTTCTAGAGACGGGAAAATTGTGTTTGAGAACTCTCTTGATGCTAGACTGGAGGTTGTATTCCGAAAAAAGCTACCAGAGGTACTCCATATTCGTTTGCTACGAGAGAATCTTATTCGTCTATCCATTTATTGTAGTAATGATTAATCTATATATTCAAGATTGTAAAATGTAAATTAGAGATCATGTTTACTTCTTATTTTTTATACAGTAATTTGCCTTCTCTCATTTGTATAGATACCTTTCACTAAAAAAGTGTATTTCAACTAGAGATCATTACAGACCTTTCGAATCAGAATACAACTGTAGGTGTCCATATGATGTTGTGCTCTGCTGATGTCCAACTTTAACTTAGGGTGTTTTTGATTCATGTAGTATGTCTTAGACTCTTAGGAATAGGATTTAACCATAATGTTCATCTTCTGCTACATGAGTGCCCTAACCATGTTCACTTCTCTCACATAATCTTGTATTTGTTTTCAGATACGCAAGAGCCTATTTGGTGAGGTTGCTGCATGATGGTTAAAATTTTAATTTATTTTTCCATCTCGCGTTGTGCTTGGGTTTGAGCTTCGCCATCGGACTCTATAAATTACTCTGCATTTGATGACTTCTCCTGATATTCTTGTTTCAAGTATATTGAGCGCCTGCTTTTCTTCCCCTTCCGGCTTCCTCCCCTACCAATATCTATTATTATTCGAAAGCATTGATATTTTTCATCACCAATAAGCAGGATGCAGACCTACGATTTGTTGAATAGAGATGATAAACAAAGATTGGGAGACGATGGGCTTTCAATTGAGTGATGAATGGCCATGTTTCTTGCTTCATTACTTCACTAATTTTGGTTACCTTTTTCGTTAACTTTGTTAATATACTAGGAAAATAAAAATATGGGAACTTGCGAGCCTTTATCAAGGGAAAATATAACAAAATCTCTCAAAATGAACACTTTTAGCTTAAAATGTCTCATACTACATCAATAATGTGTTAACAATGCCAATAAGGCTTAACTCAAGTGAAAAAATTGAGACACCAAAAGACTGTCATTTGTGAGAGGTTTTATGACAAATGTGAGGGATTCAATGACTCTCCTTTATGAGAGGTTCAATTCCACCTGTGTGTGATATTTAATTAAAAAGTTAATAAAAAGGAAACTTAAAACTAAAATGTCATCCTCATAGTCCCTTTCCCTTCTTAATTGAAAAATAGATGATGTATCCAATCATGTCTAAACACAATACTGTATTTACTTAAACAAAACATTACAACATTAAATTTAAAGGATGCTTGAGCATACGAAGGTAATCAATAAAATCATAAACAATACAATCATAAAAATGCTAATGAGGCATAGCTCAAGTGGCAAAGTTGAGGCACCCAAAATTCTCATTTGTGAGAGGTCATGGGTTCAATTGTGTGGGTAGTGTTCCCACTTTTATGTGGATAGTAATGTTCTCGTCTGCGTGCGGTTATTTTTTCACTTTTGTGTGGTGTAGAGTAGTGTTTTCGTCTGCGTGCGGATTGTTTATTTGATTATATTTTGATGCCATTTGTAATTCTAATGTTTGATAGCTCTAGATAAAGCAAAATAGATAAATAATCATGTTTTATCTAAGCGTTTGATAGCAATATTGAATAACAAGAAAGCCCGCATTAAGGGAGAGGCCCGCTCTTATATCACTGTTCCACTAAGAAATTTAATATCTCCTCCCCTGGTATTATTTATCTAGGTATTATTTATCTAAGTTTTATTTATCACCCTTTATCTCATTTTTCTATCAAACACACAGGAAATATATATATAAATAATCATAAAAATATTACTAATTTCAAATGAAGTTCTTTTCCCACAAATGGTCAATAAGAGCATTTCGAAGTGCATATTAGTGGGCGACTTATCATGAATTTGTTTATGATAAGCAAGAAACTTTTCAAATCGAGCATGCTCATCGTGTGACAATTCAACCTCTAGATACTATCAGAATTAAAATTTAATATGAACACGTGAATAAATATAGTGCAAATCAAATTTATAAATTAATATAAAAAGGTCAATTTAAAAAAAAATTAAATAAAATAACACAATAATAGTACATTATAATTTTATAAAACAATTATAATCATATTCTCATTCCATTGTTCAATTATGTCTTCTATGGAGTTCATCAACAATTCCTTTTCCTCTTTTTCTGTTTCTTTCTTTCTTTCTTTCATTTCTAATCATGAAAGTAACAATTAAATAGGCTACTTGAAGCAACCATGTTCTTACATTCTTTCTTTCTTTCTTTTTGTTTTGCTTTTGCTATCAACAATACAAGGGTCTAAAATTTGGTATGAGATAGAAGCATACACACAACTCAAGAAGTGAAATTACAAAACCACCCCCTTATTCTTCATTCCTTCTCCTCTGTCTTAATTATACATCAAGAAAAGATGCAACTTTAAAACTAAAAAAAAGAAAAATAAAATACAGGAGGGCTTTAATTAATTAGGGGAGCTAGGATTCTAAACTAAACTCAAGAGTTGAAGACACTGAGGTGGTGAGGCTCATGCAGAAAATTAAGCAAAACAGTGCTCTTGCATTTGGGGCACTTTGGATCGTCTTGAAACAACATGACATACATAAGGCAGCGCGGGCATCCCACCAACATCATCGACATCGCCTCCGGGCTGCTCGCGTGGCCGTCGGGGCTCGTCTCCCGCGACACACACGAGCTCCGGGGCGAAATCGATATCGATTTCGCCCCTTTTGGCGACATAACTTGTCGCTGTTCCCCCGGTGGGGACAGGTTCAGCTTTAGCTCAAGTTTTGGGCTCTCTCCATCATACTTGATCATGTTTCCCCACACCTTGCTTATAACAAAAATAATAATCATTATCAATTCAGTAAAGAAAAAAAAAGGGACTGAATCCACTTCCATGATCCAATTCTCAAACAAGAAAAAGCTGACAATTCAAGATTTTTTATATACCTTTTACCAGAGAATTCAACTGCATGCAATTTGGGATTCTGAGGGAGTTGGAAGATTTCTTGATATATGTATGTGTATATATATATATATTTGCAATTGTTGGTGTGAGTTCAACCTTTAAGGGCTATACACATATATATATATATGTGTATAAATAGAGTGAGAGAGAGAGGATATAATGGGACGAAATCCCATTTAAATCAAGAATTGATTACACATAGGCTAGGAGAAATAAAATTGGAAAAAGAATTGAATAAAAGAAGGTGGGGGTAGAAGATGAGAGTTAAATACATGTATTAATTGAAGGGGGAGATCAGATCACAAGAACTTTGCTGGGAGAGTGAAATTTTTTAAGTAAATTGCAACTACATATATGCTATGATGTGACTAATTAATGGTTTCATTTATTGCTGAAATTTGTTGGTTTACATATTAGTACTTGCGGGAAGCAATTCAAATTTCATTAATTGCGTAACTGCCATCAGATTCGATATTAATTCTGGGAAAACTACATCGAGATTGTAACGCCTTGCTCAATCGATTCACTTGGCCTTCGACTTTGTTTTTTTGATAAATTATATAAGTAAATAATGAAATTTAAAGATCGTTCGTGACGGATGATTTGAACTCAGGGCATTAATCTCCTACCACTTGGGCTTCGACTTTGTTTTGATTCAAGAAACAATATGTGATACAAAATGTGTATCACATATTAAACACTCGGATTAGGGCTAGGCAAGTATTTTTAGCATATCCTAGATCATTTAAACCCACAATAACTATGAATCTATGATTTAGTTTATAAAGAAAAGTATATTATGAAACGGATCAGTACTAATTGATATCAAAATTAGCAAGATTATCCACTAAATTGGTATGTAGTAATCAAAGGGAATTATGGGGCTATTTATTATTAATTAATTTGTTGTTCAAAATATAGGTTATCTATCATCCTAAAAAATGGTAGAGCGTAGCTATGAGATAATTTATCCAGCCATAATGGTTAGATATATAGCTCACGAAGCACAATCAAAATTTCAACCACTTTTTCCTGGAATAAATTGTCTGGTTGAAAATTTATTGAATCATGAATATTTTGTTTTGTTTCGAGGAATATAGCTGATGATGAATTACGTACGAACAAATTTCACACTAAATAGGGGTAGGGGTGTGCAGCGGGTCGGACCCGGACCGACCCGGACCGACCCGCCGGGTTTGAAGACCCGAAAATTTCAAAAAACAGGACCGACCCGGACCGAAATATTCGTGCGGGCCGACCCGGGACCGGACCGAACCCGAGCAACGGGTCCGGTTCGGTCCGGGTCAGACCCGCTAATAACCTACTTTTTTTTCCCCCTATTTTTGCACCTATTTTTCAGAATGGGGAAATTCTACAATGGAGGGTAAAACTCAAAATTCTGCAACGTTATATGAAGCAACAGGAGGCCAACACCATGGCTGCACGAATTGAGTATGAATCGAGACTTAACATTGAGCATGAGAATAGAGACTTACCAGAGGGCGGAGGAGGCCGTGGAGAGGCGGCGAGGGCCGAGAGGGGTGGTTGCGGGGCGGCGTCTGGGCAGGGGAAGACTGCGTTGGGCGCGCGGAGTCAGGCAGTGGTCGCGCGAGGCGTCTGGACTCTGGGCGCAGGGGCAGTCGGTGCTGGGCGATGGTCGGTCCGGTAGGTGGGGCGGCGGGGCGGCGGGTTTGAGTGGAGTGGATGGGTGCGGCAGTTTGAAGATTCAAAATTCAAAGAGGCAGTAACAGTATAGGTATTCTAGGGTTAGAAGATAACTTAGATTAATACTATATTATTATTATAAATATTAAATATAAATATTAAATATTAAATTTTAAATGGCATGGGTCGGTTCCGGGTTCGCCGGGTTTCGACCGGGTTCGACCCGGACCGACCCGGAAATCTCTCGGTCCTGAAAATAGGACCCAACCCGGACCAAACACCTATACTGGGCCGGTTCGGTCCGGACCGAACCCGTCGGTCCGGGCGGGTTCGGCGGGTCCGGGTTGGGTTTGCACACCCCTAAATAGGGGTTGGAGCCTGGGTTCCATCAATATGGACTTATTATTAAAAACACACACACACCTATACCAGTCAAAATTTCGACCAAAATTACTACTGATATAACTATTCGAATAATTGATGTGGCATAAACGAAAGGAGAGCAAAGCAACATCGTTTATGCGTACCCAAACGAAGTCGGTTTTCTGCTAATGTGTGAGCAGTATTAGGGATCCAATAATGAAATAACATGGGAGATTAGTGGTAGAGACGAGAGAAAACAAGAAGAGCTAAAGAGAATCTTGATTGGTAACAAAATCAGATTAAATTAATAGTTCAATAATTATCATGTCAAATTTTAAAGTTTGTATAACTAAATTTTTTACAATTTGATGAAAGTTCAATAATTTATAAATAATTAACTCTTAAAAAATATACTCCGTATTTAATATTTTTTGGAAATTATAATTAATTTATATATAACTATTTTATTTTGCCCTTATTTATTGCTTCACATATTACCTTCACAAGCATTAAATAAACTACTTTAGAATTTTCTAAGGCAATTCAAATTAAGAAAGTGGATTATAATTTGGGGCATTCCAAAAAAAATAGAGGACTAATTTATGGGATGAAGAAAGTAGATATAAACCCTCGCACCCACTGACACAATATTCTTCTCATTTTTCTCTACTTTAATGCTCACTCCGTCCCTCAAAATTATGTATGATCGACTCCGGCGCGAGTTTTAATAAAAAAATTATTTATAGTAATGATAGTGGAGAAATAGTCCCACATTGAGAGTATTATTAAGTAGATTATGAGTAAATAGTACTCCAGTTAAAAAATGGTAAAATTGTAAAAATTATATGTGAGATAGTGTCCAAAATTAGAGGATGCATAATTTTGGGGGACGTACCAAAAAAAAAAGATATGCATAATTTTGGGGGACGGAGGGAGTATTTGGCAATTTAGACAATATTTTTCAATAACTACGTGTCCTGTTAGAAATGGATATTGGGTCCATTCCTCCCTTAAAAGGCCTTATAAGGGAGAGGGTTGCCTCACCATATAAAGTGGCTCATGCCACTATCTCCAATCCAATGTGGGACACTTCAATACACCCCCCGCACGCGCAGCGTGGACTATCCCAAACGCCATCTGTTGACAACGATATTGGGGGGCTCATCATTGGATTGGGTTGGCTCTGATATCATGTTAGAAATGTATATTGAGCTCATTCCTCCCTTAAAAGGCCTTATAAGGGAGAGGGTTGCCTCACCATATAAATTGGCTCATGCCACTATCTCCAATCCAATGTGGGACACTTCAATATGTCCCACAAGTATCCCACTATGCACACTTTTTTTTTTTTTCGTCCTACAAAATTATCTCAACTTGTTTACAACAAATATTATATGTGGGCTCATTTCTCTACTTACAATAATGTAAATAATATAAACCACTTTCTTTACTCACAATACACTCAATTAACATTCTTGTGATGGTAATAAACAGGGACGGAGCCAGGGGGGCTAGAGCCCCCTCCCAAATTTTGAGTTTTTTTTTTTTTTTAATTTTAATTTAAATTTTAAAATATATATAGATATATGTTTATACCTATTATAAAATAATTTTATTTTATAAAAGAGCATAATACTTAATTCCTGGCTCCGTCCCTGGTAATAAACATCTCCTCTTGAGTCTTGACCCTTTCGTGGATGTACAGTCGTAACGATTGGAACCACATAAATCTTGATGTTCTTCCTCTTCTGCATGATTTCATACTGTTGCGGTGCTGCATTATGTTTAGAGTTCTATTTGTGCAACTTTTTGTGGATCTTTACCGGAGTGAATCGGTTTTGATTCACATAAACCAATTCTTTTGGCTTCAATTTCACCATGCCGTCTTTTTAAATTTTGGAGTAGTGCACTTAGCTTTTACTTTTCTAATTAAATAAATTAATTAAATGCATTAAACATGTGAGACACTATAATTTTCTCTCTAATCTAACTCTCTCAAATATCTGTGCCCAAAAATTTAGTGTCTTCATCATTTTAATGGGACGAAGAGAGCATTATACTCCATATATATATATATACTCCCACGGTCCCACGAAGCATGACACATTTTTCTTTTTGATCTGTCCCACGATGCATGACACGTTTCTAAAAATGGCAAAAAATTTACTCTTTATTCACATTTTCACTTTTTCACCTACCACACGTAACACACAAAATACCAATTTCTTAATTCCCGTGCCGAAAAAAAGTGTGTCATGCTTCATGGGACGGAGGGAGTATATTTTAAGACAAATATATTTTGGTAGAAAAAGGCAGAAACTTTAATTTTATTTCAGGTAAGGCAGAGTGACGTACATATTGAAGATAATGAAACAGATTGCTTAAATATATGTGAGTGAGACTGGTAGTTAAAGCTGGTGGTGAGTGAAGAGAAGAGATAAGCTCTGTCTTTAATTTTGATGAATAAATACTCAACTCAACACAATTGCTGGATTTAATTTCAACTAACCCTTAGTAATGTTCGACTACATCGTTTATGGATTGTTCTGCCTCTTCACGCCATATCACATCAAACCCAATTTCCTATATTCATCTTAGATTCTCTACTCTTAAATTATCTTTTCCATTCTTTCATATATCACATCAAACCCACTTTCCTATATTCATTTTAATAAACAATTACTCATTCTGTCCTATTTTAAGTGGCTCTAAATTGTTCGACACTGAGAAAAAAGTGTCAATTGATTAAAAATTACTCCCTTCATCCCACGAAACATGACACAGTTTTCTTTTTGGTCTGTCCCACGAATCATGACACGTTTCTAAAAATGACAAAAAATTTATCATTTATTCACATTTTCATTTTTCCACCTACCGGGGGTTGGTAGTTGAATTTGATTCGGGAAAAAGCATTATGCTACTGTAGCAAAGAGGAATTCCCGTTCGGATACCTTTACGACGGGGGAATTCCCGTTCAGATACCTCAACAACGCCAACCTTTCGAACGGCGCCGTTCCGCCTCATCTGCAGCTGCTGCTGGAACAGATCCGCCAGCGCCCGCTCGTGAATCAAGTTCTCCTCCTTCCTCGACGACCGACCGATTGCTCCCGGCGCCGGCCTCCACTCTTCGGCGGCGATCTGTCGCAGCGGGAGAGAACGCCGGAGCTTTCAGATCGTTGTCGTCCGAGCTGCTGGAGCTGCAAGATCACGATCCGAGCCGCTGAAGCTGCCAGAGCGAAAGAGCGCCGAAACTGCCACAGCTCCTCAACTGGCTCCCGATCCTCCTTGCTACTGGAGCTGCCAGAGCGCCGGTGCCCGGTCGCCGCCACTCCACCTGCTGCAGCGTCATCCCCTCCTCTCCGATCATCCGCCGCTGATCTAGCATCCACCGATTGAGCAACTGAGATCTGCACGCAGCCGTCCACAGCAGCCTCCGTCAACCTCATCTACGAGAAAACTTCCTCCGGAACGGATGATGCGGTTCTCGTCCTCTATCTCCGATCGAAATTCCTTGTAAGCTTCTTTATCACCTCTTTGTTGTTAATCTCTAGTAGAGAGGTGAGTTCTGTTCGAATTTCTTCTTCTTTTCTTCGTTGGTTGTTTTGCTCGAATCTGATCGATCCTGGTCTCTTATCGGATATTTCGAACTTTTGCTGTTTTCATTTTCGTGTTTGAAATATTCTGTGGCCCAAGAAGGAATTTTTGGATGACATGAGCAACCCGCCTGCTTTCATGACTTCCGATTTTCCTCCCATCTCCAACAACTTTGTTAGACCTATGCCTTCTTCCTCCGGTAAGAACCACAATCGGCCGTCGGATGTTCCCTTGAGTTCCAATCTCAAACCCGATTCTGAGAACGGCAAGAGTCATTCCGAGACTCTTGTCAAATCGACGCTGCATGGAATATCTAGCCCTAGCACTGAGGCGAAAAGGAACAAACTCTCTTTTGCGCGAACGGTCCAGCGATCAGTTCCCAAACCAGCAGATGTTTTTGCCCAGGACTACAACGCTCTTCACCCCGTAAACATTGGCAACAAATCTATTCTTCGGATTCCAGAAGCCCTGTATCAAAGTAAACTCAAGGAATTTGAGTTCGCTGTTCACGCCAGGCTTTTGCTGAATAAGGGAGACGCCCCCAGATTTGCTTCTGACATTAAGCAAGAACTCATGGCTTTATGGAAAACCTCGGATGCAATCCGTGTGGTGCCACTTGGAAAAGGTTTCTTTTCAATAATTTTCGCGAATGAATATGAGATTGGTACGGCAAAATCTAGGGCTACTTGGAAATTGAGCAAAGGTATTATTCGAATCAGGGAATGGGTTCCGGATTTTGACCCATACAAAGAATCATCTGCTCTCTCCCAAGTCTGGCTGAGAATCTATTATCTTCCTCACGAATACTGGCATCCGGAAGTGATAATCGGCATCGCCAGATATGTCGGTCTTCCTATTAAACTTGATGGTTTTGCATTTTCTGGGCAAGTGGGTCACTTTGCTCGTGTTCTTGTCGACATGGATGTCTCTAAACCTATTCCCGAAACTCTCACAGTGGATAAGGGAACGCGCTCGTTCGAGGTTGAATTCGTATATGAAAATTTGCCGCATTTTTGTGGCTTTTGCAATCTTGCAGGTCATAACATTGCTCAATGCCGCCGCAAGAAACAGCAGGACAACAACACGGACATCACGAAGCCTACAAGCTCGGATCAACCTCCTCTCAAAACCATTCACAACAAAACTATGGGGAAAGAATGGCAGAAAAATAAAGAGATTCCGATCGGTAATTCTTTCGAAGCTTTACCTCTAGAGCCTTCCGGAGATGAGGACGTCAATCAGGAGCCTCTTATTGAGAAGGAGAGGACTTCCAATATCAGCGCTTCAGAACATATTAATCACACTCCCCCTGAGGAGTTTCGTCAGACAGATGGGGCACAGAATTTGCCCCAGCGTAAAGAAGGATTGTCCGGACCTGATTTGCTTGCAGCTGCGTGCAGACCTGTTCATGATTCGAACATCGTACCACTGATTATACCCGAAGATGATAGTAATAACAAGAGCACTGACACGGGTACTTTTGCTGATAAAGAGGTGGCCTTAGGAAACATGATGAAAGTGCAGATTTTTGAAACAACATTAACACAAAATCAAAAGGCTGATAGTGCTAGTGAAAGGCAAGAACAAGAGACAAACTGTCGAACAGTTTGTGCCATTAGTCGTACTACAAACGAGATGATTGAAGCTGTACCAATCAAACGGGGGCGGGGTAGGCCGCCTAAGCAAACTGTCGAACAGTTGGTGCGCACGGCAACTCCGACTTTGAAAGATCGTCTTCGACACAATCAGGCAGCTAATATTGGGGATCAGGTTGGACAACTTCAGGGGACCACGACGGAGTTTAACTCTTTGGTTAAGGAAGCGGTGGATAAAGGCGTTCAAATTTCAGAGTTCCTCATCTCTCAAACTTCTTCTGCTGCTGGTAAAAGTATGGACACAGCTTCTTCACGGAAATGGGGTGATTTGGTGGATGATGATTATGATCCTCAAGAGGAGGACGATAATATCCACCTTCCTCAATGAACATTCTCTCTTGGAATATTCGTGGTATGACGGACACGGCACGTAACTTGCTTCACAATTACTGTCATGTTCATCATCCTATTATTCTAGGCATTATTGAGCCTAAGACTAACTTTCTGCATATTCCGACCTCATTCTGGAACTCTATCAATTTGACTCCTTTCCATCAAAATGATCGCGCCCCTCATGCTTCCAACATCTGGATTCTCATCGCCAACGGGGTTACCTGCTCGTTGATTATGTCCACGGAGCAGATGGTTATTTTTGACATCTTGTTTTCTAGCTATTCTTTCAGAGTGGCTATTGTTCACGGAAGTTGTAATTATATCACTCGCAGGATTCTTTGGGATGATATCTCTTCTTGTATGGTCCCTCAAATGGTGATTCTTGGGGACTTTAATGCTGTGCTTGGAGCTCATGAGCGGCGTGGACGCAGGTTTCCCAGCCGTGCTTCCTGTAGAGATTTTCAAGCTTTCATCGATCGCCATACTCTCATTCAAGCTCCCACCTCTGGGCCTTTTTTTACTTGGACGGACAGGCGTAAATTTCCTATGACTACTGAGTCTGTCCTGGACCGCACTCTTTTCTCAGAGGATTTTGCTACGCATTGGCATTCTACTGAGAGCCGGGTGTTGCCTCGTCTTGGCTCTGACCATGCTCCTATTTTGTTTAAATGTTCCACTCCTCCTAATACCTATGGCGCCCGTCCTTTTCGTTTCCTGAACATGTGGAGTTCTCACTCTGATTTTATTCCAATGGTTCAGCGTTCTTGGGCTCCTGTTGTTGACACGAACTGCCCCATGGTGCGTATGATGCACAAGTTGAAGCGTTTGAGGAAAGAGCTCAAAATGTGGAATAAATCCACTTTTGGGAACTTCAACACTTCGCTTGAGGAACTCTATTATAAGCTCTCTTCTCTTCAGGCACATATCGATAATGTTGGATATTCTGAGACGCTCTTTGATCAAGAAGTTGAGCTTGAAGCCTCTATCTCGGTCATGCTCTCTCGGCAAGAGAACCTACTTCGCCAGAAAAGTAGAATTCGATGGCTCCAGGATGGCGATCGAAATACAAAGTTTTATCATAACATGTTGAGAATGAAGCGCGCTAGCCATACTATCAAGCATCTTGAGATTAACGACGTCCTGGTTGAAGATCATAACACTTTGGCGTCTCATGTGGAAAACTTTTATAAATCTCTTTTTGCGGCGGATATCAATCCTGGGGCCGATCTCTCGTGGATTGCTAATTATATCCCCAGTAGCCTCACTTTGGAACATAAATCGGCTTTGGTTACTTGTCCGACTGCGACGGAGATCAAAGCGGTGGTCTTTGCTTTGGACAAAGATAGCGCTCCCGGCCCGGATGGCTTTGGAGGTACTTTTTATCGTTCCGCTTGGGAAATTATTGAGCATGATTTCACTTCCGCCATCAGAAGATTCTTCACTCATCATTATCTCCCTTCGGGTCTCAATTCCAATACTCTGAGCCTTCTTCCCAAGAAAGTTAATGCCAAGGTTATCTCTGACTATCGGCTCATCGTTCTTGGCAATTTCTTTTTCAAAGTTATTTCCAAGATTCTGGCGATCCGACTGAATGCTGCTGCGGCCACCATCGTCTCCAACAACCAATTTGGCTTTATTTTGGGACGTTCTATTCATGAGTGCATCACTCTTGCCTCAGAAGGGGCGAACTGCATGGAGAGATCTTTACACGGCAAAAACATGGCTCTTAAAGTCGACATTCATAAGGCCTTTGATACGCTTAGATGGGATTTTCTTCTGTTCGTGCTTCAACAGTTTGGCTTCCCCAATATTTTCTGCTCTTGGATCAAAACTATTCTCAGCTCGGCTCGCATCTCTATTCGGTTCAATGGTGCTCTCTATGGCTATTTCGAATGCGGTCGGGGAGTGAGACAAGGAGATCCTTTGTCTCCCATTCTTTTTGCCTTGGCGGAAGATGTTCTTAGCCGTATTTTTCTGGATGCTGGTAATCGGGGTTTAATTGCCGGCATGCGTTTCTCGAGATCTTTGAGTTTCCCTTCTCATTTGCTTTACGCTGACGATGTGCTCCTGTTCTGTCAGGCCTCCAAGCGTAATTGCATTATGATTGACTCGATTATTCAGCTCTATGCCACGGTCTCTGGTCAATATTGTAACAAGAATAAGTCTACTCTTTACTTCGGGAAAGGGGTGTCGCCCGGGCGACGTTCTACGCTACAACGGATTTTGAACTTCAACATTGGCTCCATGCCTTTCACATACTTGGGAGTGCCTATTTTCTCGGGTAGACCTTCTTGCGCTAAACTTCGACCTATCTTTGATCGGATTCTTGCACATTTCCCTAGGTGGCAAGGTAGTCAACTCTCTATGGCGGGCAGGCTCTGCTTAGTTTCTTCTGTTATCAACAGTGCTGCGGTACATAGTATGCTGGTTTATAAATGGCCGGTGAAACTTCTGCAGAATCTTGACAGAGCTTGTAGATCGTTCATCTGGACTGGGAGTACGTTGAAGAAACCTTCTTTTTCTGTGAGTTGGATCAGAGCTCGTGCTCTGAAGGAACATGGCGGCATTGGAGTCAAATCTTTCTCTGACATCAATAATAGTTTCATGTTTCGGCTTGGTTGGTATATTCTGAACATGAACAGCTTCGGCTATCGGCTGCTTCGTCAGAAATATCTCACTCAGACCATGGATTGGGCTTCCCAATGGGCGAGTTCGTCGATTTGGACTGGTGTTAGAAGGACGATTCGGGAGATTGTTTCGGATACCTTCTGCACGATTGGCAATGGAGATACGATTTATTTTTGGAGAGATAATTGGCTCGGGTATCGGCTGATCGACAAACTTCATATTCCGGAGTTCATGACACCCTATTTCTCTCAGAAGATTTCAGACTTCTTCTTTAATAATAAGTGGCACCTCACTTTTAGTTTTATACAGTCTTTCCCGCGCATTGCTCTCGACATCATATCTACCCCCATTCCTGGATTGACGGACGACAGATCCTGGATTCACTCGGGTTTCGGGAACATTACTGCTGCCTCGGCCTTTGCTCACATTCGACCTCAGTTCCCTAAGGTCGACTGGGGATCCTGGATTTGGGCCCCTTTTATCCCTGCTCGACGATCTCTCTTTGTCTGGCGCACTATTGTTGGCAAGCTCCCTACCTTTGATATGAATCGCCTCCTTGGTTTTCAGGGGCCTAACCGCTGCCCTTTATGCTCGGCGGCAGAAGAGACGATGGATCACGTTCTGTTGAACTGCTCCTTCTCGGCTTCTATTTGGGCGGATGTCTTTCGTTGGTTTTTGATTGACCAAACTTTACCGTTGGACGTGGGCAGCATGATTCGCTTCTCTATCCACCAGAATTACAGCAAACAAGTTGGCAATTTGTGGAAAGTTGGGGTGGTCTCTCTCCTCTGGAGTCTCTGGTCTCACCGCAATAACGTCATACACAACAATTTAGCACCTTCGCGCCACCTAATTCTCAAGCAGGTCCGGGTTTTTCTTTGTGAAGCTGCCAACAATTTCGTCCTTGGCACTATGGCCAACTCGGTTACTGATCTTCTCATTCTTAAGAATCTTTCCATCGCTGGACAACCCAGGAAGCCTTTCTCCTTTATTTTCGTTGCTTGGCACCTTCCCCCGCCGTCTTGGATTAAAGTTAATACTGATGGCTCGGTCCGTGAAGGGAGGATTCATGCGGGGGGCGTCTTTAGGAATGCCTTCAACGACGTTCTTGGTTGTTATCATTTTTCAGGCGGCCATGGGGTTGCGTTCGAAGCAGAGCTTTTAGCTATTATTATTGCGATTGAATCTGCACATCGCGCCAAATGGGAGAGAGTTTGGTTTGAGTCGGATTCTTCTTACGTGGTTCAGCTTCTTCAGTCGCTTTCTGAGACGGTTCCTTGGAGATTCAAGCCTCGGTGGCAGCTTGCTCTCTCCAAACTCCATTCTTTCACGTGGCGCATTTCTCACATTTTTCGTGAGGGCAACAGATCGGCGGATTTTTTAGCTTCTCAAGCTTCGGAGGAGGGTTTTTGGCCTCATGCCATTGCTGGTTTAAATAATTTTGTCAAGGAGGATGTTTCTATTCCCTATTTTTCTCGTTTCGCTTGATTTTTTGGTTTTTTTCTCTTCGTTCTGGATCGGTTGTGAGCCGGGAGGCCTAAGGGTAATGGTTCGGCCGGAATCCTTGAGATCTCCTAACTCAGCTCTGTCAACCTTGGTCCTTGACGAGTACTCTTTTTCCTCAGCTATTATGAGGTTTTAACGAGGCTCGGCCCTTAGTCTGCAGCTTTGTGCTTTCAAGGGTTTTTGGTTCTCCATTGTTGTTTCTTTTCTTTTTAATAAAATCTTATTTCAGCAGCATTTTTCCACCTACCACACTTAATACACAAAATACTAATTTCTTAATTCCCGTGCCGAAAAGAAGTGTGTCATGCTTCATGGGACGGAGGGAGTAGTTAAAAGTGATAGAACCTATATTTTTTTAAGAGTTAAATTTTTTTTATTTATGAAAACAAGCCACTTATAATGGGACGAATGAGTACTTATTTTTATAACCCATCCCTTCATGAAACATTTTTCATCACACCAATATTTTGAAATTGGAAAACGGACGTGGAGTAATTTTTTTTTATTTAAGAATAAACAATTAGTTATTTTATTAATTTATCCATTCGTGAAATATTTTTCTAAGAATGAGCAGCGGCAGATCTCAAGCTTTTCTCTCAACTTAATTCTCTGACTTTATTTCATGGAGTTGTCTTTTTTTTTTGCTACCTACTTACCTGTTCCATTCTTTTAATTTCTTGTCATCATTTTTCTTTTCTCATGAAAGAAATTTGAACACATCCCCTTTTCTGTAATTTGAATTGAAGAGAGAAAAGTCAAAAGCCCAAGAATAAATGGACTGAATGAGAAATGCAGTTTCTTTTTTTTGTGGGTCATGGAGTATTGAATAACACTATAAAAATTAATATTTAACATATAATATTTTATACGTCTACGGTGAATAGTCTCGTTTGAGGGAGGATACGAGTTTTAATAAAGTTTTTGTAAATAGAATAAAAGTACAATTTGTAAAGATAATATTAATACAAAAAAGTAAAATAAATATATATTATTGATTTAAAAAAAGAAAAAAAAAATACTCCATTCGTCCCCAAATAACTTCATATATTTCCTTTTTGGGAGGTTCCTCAAATAAATTTTTATTCATTTTGAGACAATACTCCACCACTAATAATATTTTATTTATTCTTACTTTTTAAGTTTTCATCATTCTCAATACTAATATAACACTTTTTCACCATTTTCAATATTAGTTGCAACATTTTTTTTCTCCACTATCAATACACTTAACAATTTTTTTCTTAAAATCTGTGGCGTTCCCTACTAGGAGTCCCAGCTTTTAGTATCCAGTTGAAAGTGACACGGGTTTTAATAAAGTGATTGAGTGTGTTGTGAGTGAAATAAGGGACATTTTATGTGAGTGTTAAAATAATTAAAGTGGAGTAAGGACCCCACCCACTTTTACTAAAAATAGAAATGGATGCCAAAATGTGGGACGACCAAAAAATGAAAGCTGAATACTAAAAGTTGGCACGGGGAGAGTATAATTTATAGTTAAATGTAGGAAAGAATGTAGGATGTAATAGTTCAAAAAGTGATTAGTAAAAAAAAGAAAGGAAAAAGGCATAAACATACATTAACTTTGCTTCCTCTATTTTATTTTGTACGTGACTTTTGAATTTTCTTGTAAAGTTATCAACTTTTAACTTTGTTCGATTTTTTCATAATTTTAAATTTCATTCACATTGAATCTGACTTGAAGCTTATAAGGCAGTCATGCATGTACCGACATCTCTTGCATCACTACAACGTCGTTCATACCTAAAATTAGGGCAACATTACGACAGAATTCTCGGCTCCATCTGAATTTTTTGGAGTCATGGTCTTCAGTTTCTCCGAATTTTCAATTCTTTCATCTGAGTGTTGACTTTACTGCTTCTTGATCTTCAATAATTGAATGATTAATGAGTCAATCTTTAGGATGAAGCTCCTTCTTAGCGTGGTTGGGTTTTGGCCTGTCGATCGTTGCTACTTGGAGGATTCAAATATGAATTTTCAACAAATATAAAGCGCTACTTATTGTAGACAATTAAATTGT
Source organism: Salvia miltiorrhiza (assembly GCF_028751815.1). Lineage (NCBI taxonomy): Eukaryota > Viridiplantae > Streptophyta > Magnoliopsida > Lamiales > Lamiaceae > Salvia > Salvia miltiorrhiza. Next base: position 4,864,396 of record NC_080394.1, on the reverse strand, counting down.
CGTCGAATTAAATCGTGCCACGTGTAAATTCATGAATTAAATATTCAATTATATTTTCTATTTTATTAAATGGGATTTTATTCCTAATTAAATAGATATATATGATTAATATTTAATAAAATGAATTAATGGGCTTATTGGCCACTTAAGGCCCTAAGGCCCATACATGGAGGCCCAAAGCCCATAAAGCCCACGAAGCCCATCTCTAAAATCTATAAATAGAGGTGTTGGGAGCTCATAAATAACAACTCGAAGGAGCGGAAGATCGAAGAGCATAAAGAATTCTCTCTAGTATCACAAGTTGAAGTGGAAGATTGAGGAGTTCAAAGAATTCTATCAAGTCTTCGAGTATTCATCAAGTATCCTTCAAATCTTCAAGATCTTCAAGGCAACATTCAAGTATCCTTCGAATCTTCAAGTATTTGAGAATTCAAATCTTCAAGTATCATTCGAATCTTCAAGTATTTGAGCGTTCAAATCTTCAAGTATCCTTCAAACTCTTCAAGTATTCCTGCAAATCTTTGAAGTGATCTTCAAGTATCCAAAGAAATCAAGTTCGAAAGCTTCAAGGCGTTCTTACAAATTCCAAGAACGATCTTCCTCAAATCAAATCAACCAAGTCCCAAAGCTTCAAGGCGTTCTTACAAATTCTAAGGACGTTCTTCAAATCAAATCAAATCAAGTTCAACGTTCAATCCAAAATCATGACTTAAGTCCCTTGGATTGGCGTCATCAAATCAAGTATTTCAATAACCTTCGAGCTTGTTCAAGAATCAAATGGAAGAGAAGAATCAGAGGATTAACTAGATATTGCAACCCGCATAAATCTATCTTCAAATTCTATCAAATTATTTTTGTAACGCGTTTTTGTATTTTATCAAATTGAAATACAAAAATTTGTGTTTACAAATTTTGGCACGCCCGGTGGGACATCTCTACCTCTCATCTCTACTCTTCACCAAAAATCTTGAACTATGTCTACTCAATCAAATGCAGCTGCTCCAGCTTCATCCAAAGCTTCTTCGGCAAACGTTGGTATGATCACGCGAAGCAAAGCAAAATTGATGCAAGAGGTGTCCAAGTCAACCTCCCGTCTTCCATCTATCCATGAAGAAGATGACAACTTTGAGAGAAGCTTCACATTCCCCACTGAAAATTATCAACTCCATGCAAGTGTCATGATGACAAACACTTCCACCATGGAGGAACAACTCTTGAACTTGACAAAGATGGTTGAATCTCTAACCAAGCACATCCAAGAGCAAGATGCCCAGATTGCAAAGCTTAAAGGAGAAAAAGGAGATTCAAGCCACGCCAACAACGATAGGGAAGGCGAAGAAAGCGAAGAAGATGGAGAGAATAACGATGAAGAAATCTCCAAAGACAAATCAAAGAGTGATGGAAAAAGGCCTTCAGGAAAAGACATTCTCTTCTCGTCTGGTGGCCTAATTCCCATTGACCAACTCAAAGAGTTCATCGAAGCAACAATGAAGAATAACTCCGATGGAAGCTCCAAGTCATCGTTAACTTACTCCAAGCCATATACTCGGCGAATTGACAGTATGAGGATGCCTCTTGGTTATCAGCCCCCCAAATTCCAACAATTTGATGGCCAAGGAAATCCGAGACAACATGTGGCTCATTTCATTGAAACATGCAACAACGCTGGTACTTATGGAGATCATTTGGTCAAACAGTTTGTTCGCTCATTGAAAGGTAATGCCTTTGATTGGTACACCGATTTAGAATCAAACTCAATTGATAGTTGGGAACAACTGGAGCATGAGTTCCTCAACCGCTTCTATAGCACTAGAAGAACTGTCAGCATGGTGGAGCTCACAAGCTCGCGCCAATTTAAAGAAGAGCCAGTTATTGACTACATTAACCGATGGAGAAACCTTTGTCTCAACTGCAAGGACCGATTGTCTGAATCATCTGCCATCGAAATGTGTATTCAAGGGATGCATTGGGGCTTGCAATACATCTTGCGAGGAATCCAGCCTAGAACATTCGAAGAACTTGCTACAAGAGCTCATGATATGGAGTTGAGCATGATGGCAAGCGGGATCGAAGAACCACCCATCCGAGAACCTCGCAAATTCAAGCCAGAATTCAAGAAAGGAAGCAAACCATCCGATGAAACACCAAAGAAAGAATCCATAGCGATTAAGGCAACTTCGGTGAAATTCTTAAAGAGAGAAGCTGGACAAGAAGGCAACCAGAACTCTCCACGAGACAATCAGAACTCTTCCCGAGACTTGGGGCAAAGAAGACCTACCTTGAAAGAAATGCAGCAAAAACAATATCCATTCTTAGACTCTGATGTTTCAGGAATTTTTGATGATCTGCTCAAAGAAAAGCTTATCGAATTGCCAGAAATGAAGCGACCAAATGAAGCAGGGAGGACAGACGATCCAAGTTATTGCAAATACCATCGTCTGGTTGGGCACCCCATACATGATTGCTTCATCTTCAAAGACAGGGTCATGCGGTTAGCTCGAGAAGGGAAAATATCTCTTGAAGAAGACGCTACTGCTGTAAATATGGTCTCCACAGACTTGAATGACATAATAGAAGGTATTGGAGCTCTGTATGATACATCCAATCAAGTAGATGAAGAACCTGAGCTAAATATGGATGAAGACGATGATGCATTGGCAATCACATTCTCCAATGAAGACTTGCAGCTTGGATCTGAACCTCATAACAGGCCATTGTTCGTGAGTTGTTATACACAGGAGCATAAGGTCAATCGAATTCTCATCGATGGAGGCTCGGCGGTCAATATTTTGCCACTAAGGACTTTGAAGCAATTGGGAATCCAAGTAGATGAGCTGTCAAACAGTCGATTGATGATCCAAGGTTTCAATCATGAAGGGCAAAGAGCTCTTGGAACTATAAGGTTGCGATTGCTGATGCAGGACATGGATTCGACAGCGTTGCTTCATGTTATCGATGCCAAGACGTCCTATAATATGCTTCTGGGTCGACCATGGCTTCATGAAAATGGTGTTGTTCCTTCTACATTGCACCAATGCTTCAAGTACTATCAAAATGGTGCCATAAGAAAAGTGGTTGGTGATCAAAAGCCGTTTACGGAAGCAGAATCACATTTTGCTGATGTTAAGTTCTATTTGGAAAGAACCAAAGTCTCAATGGTGAAAGATGATACATCACATGACGAGTTGAGATCTTGCCAGGAGAAAAAGAAAGAAGAATCTTTTCTGAAGATGGAAGGATTCACCATGCCTTTAACGAAGATTGATGCCAAGAAGCCAATTCACCAACCATTTGAAGGGTTTGTCCGACCAAAGCAAAGTAGCATCACAGAGCATGAAGATCTCTCAAACAAAGAACTCTCAAAGCACTTTGGTCCGAAGGCATATAAACTCCTCGTGAATGCTGGATACAATCCTCAAGAAAGCTCTATGTCAAGGTCTCATTTGGAAAAGACTGATAACGCAGGCCAAAACTCCAAAGCAGGTTTGGGATATACAGTGCAAAGCCCCATTCGAATTGCCATCAAGAGAGCCACTGCTAACTATGCTAGCACCAAGCAAATCCTGGAATCTTCAAGCAATCGGAGAACCCAAAGGGTTTCTATTTTCAATAGGATGGGCAGAAGAGAAGCTCAACAAGTATCTGTCTTTAAAAGACTTGGCAAAGGCAAATCATGGAAACGAAGCAAGACAAAAGGGAGTGATGAACTGCACATAACAGAGAAATGGAGAAGTTTGATCCCTCCTCGAATGAAAAGATACACCACTTTGATTATGTCATGTGGGAAAAAAATGAAAGCTCAAATGAAGACCACCATCTTCACACGAGATGCCATAGATCAAGAAGATAGAGAAAGTGTGGCTTCCTCTTACTACACTACTAATAGTGCTAGTAATCCAGTTCCTCTTCCTCATACTACTCAAAGTCAAGTGCGTCGTAAAATTGCAAGTCTCGTTAGAAGTGGCGTTATCACAACAAGCGTTGCAGAGAATATAGCCTTCATACGCCAGAGAAATGAAAGCATAATGACGTGTTTTGATTGCAAAGATCCTCGCCGAAAAGATGAAGACGATGTCACAGCAAACCATATCACCTCCTGCGAGAAAATGGTCGTTGGAGAAGAGAATTCGCACTTAAGCCCCAAAGAACTGGAAACTCTGGATGAAGAGAGACTAGAAGTCCAGCAAAAATTGGAATACTATCAAGCTCTTCCTTCAAGATCCTTCAACAAAGCAGTGCGAGCGCCCTCTTTTCAAATTGGAGACATGACCCTCGCTGCAAGGAGGCCAATTGTTATCACTCTCAACGGAAAGTTCTTGAAGTACTACTATCCTTGAAGGGTGGTAGAAGTTGAAGCATGTGCATATGTATATAGTTCAAAAAAAAAAAAATCGAAAAGCACAAAAAAAAAAGCCAAAAAAAATAGAAAAGCAGAAAAGCCAAAAAGATGAGTCAGATGAAAAGCCACAAAACAATGAAGAAAAACAACAAAATGGAGCATATGAAGACAGCTCCTTGACGCACGAGCCTAAACTGCATGTTACTCCTGGCCCGCATGAGTATAAACTGTGCACGGCACCCAATCTCAAACACTTGTTGATCCTATGAACTACGTTTTGACTTGATCCCTTTCAAAAGGGTACGTAGGCAGCTTAGATAATTTCTAGGTTCAGTCATAAATTGTGTTTGACTCTTTTCAATTTATATCATCAAAGTTATGATTTAAGTTGATTATGTGAAGCCGAATATGTCTCAAATTGGGAAGAAAATCAAGCCATCAAAAGAAGCACAAGCATTTGGAGAAGATGTCAAAATATCCATCACAAACCAAATAAGAATCATCAAGAGAGAAATGATAGAAACTGTGGTTTGCACCAATACTAAGCAAATGGGTCTTGATCCTCCAAAGTTCTCTGAGCAGAGATCAAAAGTGACTCTGAAGTCTTCAAAATTCCGCAGCATTTCCTCATCAACATGTGCAACTTTATGTTTGTCAAACTCTCTTTTGAATTATGGGATTGCACCTCGGACAATATGAAAGGAGGCACTATCTTGCTTGAAGGACAACGTCATCTCTGTCTTCCACCTCTCTATCATAGCAAGCACTTCCTTGATCAAAGCAATTCGGACGATGGCTTCATTCTCCTTGGCTTAAGCATCAAGAAGAAAATACTCAATCTTCTCGAGCCGTTGTGCAGAATTCTCCCAACTTCGTGAGATGCCAAACATAACAACAACCTCACTCAAACCAGATTCAAACAATCCCAGGCCTGAGCGCACCCAAGACCTGTCAAAGAATTGAGTCATCTGGCATTGAGGTCGGCTATGCATCGACAAATTCACTTCTCTCCAAGCTAAAGTTGAATGCGCTCGTGGAGTTGAAACACATGTTCGCCAAACATAATAGAACACCATTGAGTCATCTAGCCTGCTCAAATGCGCGCAAAGAGAAAATGTAACCAGCAATCTTCAAAGGTTGGACTCACAATGGCCCAGATCCGAGCGCACCCGAAATCTGATTAAAAGCCAATTGAGCCACCTGAAGTGCAAAGTAAACATCACTCAAATAAAGTCTTAGATAGGCTGCTGCCAGATTTTTGGATGAACTCTCTGAGGATGGTCTTTAGTCGGGCTGATGGAGATGTCAAGACTGAAAGAAAGAAGACAATAGATTTCGAACTTTGCAAATACTCAAAGCATCTCGTTTGGGGCAAAATCCGCCATGAAGTTGATTAATGAGACTATGCCAATCTTTAACACAAGCTTCCAAGCTCCCATTGCCATCAACTGCAAGAAAAATAAACAATATTCAAAATTGGGGTTGACTTAAAAAAAAAAAAAAAAAAAAAAAAGGAAGAAGAGGAAGAAGGAAGAAATCAGCGTGTGCGCCATCAGAGAAGTATTAAGCTTATTAATAATTTTGGGCCAAGTTTTATTGGTGAAAGATTAACTTAAAAGGCCCAACATAATCATTTTCTCTAAAAATCCAACCAAACTCCTTTTAAGAAAAGCCCACAAGCCTCAATCTCTCTTTCTTTCTCTCTCTTAGTTAACACACACACCAACAGTCCGCCCCTCTTCAGCCAAAACCCGCCGTCGCGGCTCCCTTCGACGAGGAAGCCGTCGACCGGCCTCCATCTCCCACACACTTCCGCCACTCAACAACACGAACCAGATCTCACTCTCTCTCAGCCCTCAAAGTTCAAATCGGAAATTCCCCGCTAGGCCCTTCCTCCTCCGGCGAGATTGCCGCTCAAATCGGTCGGCGCGACCTTGTCTGCTCCTCTCTCCCCCTTCACCTCTTAAATGAACCCTCAGAAAACGCACCATCAAGAGCCCTAATTTCTCCTCCACCAGAAATCGTCACTGACGCCGTCACTGAGCGACCGGCAAGCGGGGCCGCTGCTGCCGCTGTTTCCGAGGTCCGCCGCGCCTTTGCTTTGGCACCGCGAACAACCCTGATTCGACCTTCAGCGGGGTCGTCTCTGTCTCTCAAACGCTGTTGGTGCTCTCTGGTCCGATGGAATCAAGGCGGTCGCCCTCCTCCTTGTTTAAAGGAACAGGAGAAGCTATGAAAGAATGGAGGAGATTAAGCTGAACTTACATATCCGAAACTTGGCAGCTGGAAAGTACTCCCTTTGATTGTTTGGTGAACAAAGACTGGATAAGGGAGTTTGTTTGTTTAAAGGAGAGAACAGGCGGCTCCGTTGCTGGCCGAAGAGAAGCAGCAGTGGTCACAGCCATCTGGAGATGCCGATTGCCGAGGAGCCTAAAATCACCAAGAAACAGAGATTGATTTCCGACTACTGCTACGCCCGCTGAGAAGAAGCTGGAGACCGCTACAAAGCCGAAGCCAAATACCACCACCGCGCTCCAAGCCCGTTTCAGTAGCTGCCGCAAGGCTCCACCGTCGTCTCTCGCCTTCGGCACCACGCGGTTCGTTGCCGTTCGCTGCTGCCAAAGACCGGCGAGTAAGTTGCCTGGAGTCTCCGTTGTCGCAACTTGTCCCGGCACACTCACGACGATGCTCGATGCTTCTCCGCCTAACCAAAACCAATCCAGCAGAAGAAGCCAAAGCCGCGGTCATGATATTATTTGATGAAATACAGCAGCGATAACAAGCATGGGATGAAGTTTTAAGACTTGGCAAAACGCAGCAGCAATAAGCATACAATGAAGGTTTCTTGCCGATACTTGGATAGTAAAATATCAAATTTTGATGAATGAAAAGCTCACAAATACAGTAGAAGCATACTATACACAAAGTTAAAAGGGAGCATGTCATGCATGATCTAAAGTTGAAAGGAGGATCAGAGGTTGCAAGAGAATTTTACTTCGAAGCCTCTACTGCAAAGCTCGATCTCTCCTTTTCGCCGGAACTATGGGACAGCACACCTCGTCGGCACTCGGCGAAATCAGCAAGGATTCAACAACTATGGCTCAATCCCTCGACTGCCAAAGCTCGATCTCTCCCCTTTCGCCGGAACTACGGGACAGCACACATTGTCGCCGGTGCCCAGTTGCAGAAATCGTAAGAACGAAAGCTGGGACAACAGCGTCCCTATAACCCCACTCTTTCTGCCTCGCTACTGCTATTGCTACATGAACTGCTATTGCTACCATGGCTGCCGTTTTTGGATGGCATTTGAGTTCCAAGATGAGGAAATTGAAGTAATGGCAGGTGGTGGTAGCTCAAGAAAGAAGCTAATGTAAGAAAAGAAAGAACAAGGAGAGTGGCTGTTATATTCTAAGAGAAGAAAACCATGATGATTGTGTGAATGAAACTGATCACAGAAGCACTCCTATTTATAGGCAAGGGAAAGTTCTCACATAGCTAGCAGTGGTGCAAATGATAGCTGGCAATAGCTGAGCATGGTACATTTGTGCGCATGAATTAAAAGTTGTTGCAAAGAAAAATGGTGGTACAAAAATGGTGGAGTTCCAGCTGTACACGAAGAAAAAAAAACAAAGCTCCAGCTGTATCAAAGAGTAAAGCACCCCAGCTGTTTCTATAGTTTTCTGCAGAGGCTCCATGGCCCTATTTTCGCAGACTTTGATATGCCTAAAGAGGCAAAGTTGTTGCAAAGAAAAATGGTGGTACAAGAAATGGCGTGAAATAGAAAGCAAAGCATTAAATGAACGGAGTCGAGTAGGCAAATTGCTGAGGAGCTTTTCTGATTCCATTTAATAAACTCCATGGTACATGCATGCAGAAAAAGAGACTCAAAATGTCGGATACTATGGGGCTCAAGTTGCATTTATCAAATTAAGAAGGCATATGGTTAGTAGAATAAGTATGGCTTGATCCTTCTTGTGGTGGCGCCACGTGTAAAGAGGGTTTGATTAGTTTTGTGAATGGTATCAGTAAGCTTGGAAAGAAATAGAAGTGGGCATGCATGGCTTGGTTTAAGATGTGTTGTTGGCTGTTGCCAACATGAACATGCTGTGGCAAGTTCTTATATTGTTATTTAAAAAAAAAAAAAAAAAAAAAAAAAAAAAAAACGGCAAATCCTACAATTTGGTTGGACGGAACTTTTGTCTACTAGTTGAGAGGTTGATTAAAAGAAATTTTATTTCTCTAAACCAATAAAGAAAATGGGCCTGATGTCTAAAAGCCCAATTTGTTGGCCCACTTAAATTCTATGAGTAGGATCGGCCTCGTATCAATGTTGCAAAAAAAAAAAAAAAATCAAATTCAAATTCAAATTGAAGAACTCCTAAATACGAGTATAAACTATTTACAAAATTCAAAGAAATTCAAGAACTCCTAAATACGAGTATAAACTATTTATAAATCCAAAGAAATTCAAGAACTCCTAAATACGAGTATAAACTATTTACAAAATTCAAAGAAATTCAAGAACTCCTAAATACGAGTATAAACTATTTACAAAATTCAAAGAAATTCAAGAACTCCTAAATACGAGTATAAACTATTTACAAAATTCAAAGAAATTCAAGAACTCCTAAATACGAGTATAAACTATTTATAAATCCAAAGAAATTCAAGAACTCCTAAATACGAGTATAAACTATTTAAAATTCCAAAATCAAATGAAGAACTCCTAAATACGAGTATAAACTATTTATAAATCCAAAGAAATTCAAGAACTCCTAAATATGAGTATAAACTATTTATAAAATTCAAATCCAAATCAAGAACTCCTAAATACGAGTATAAACTATTTATAAATCCAAAGAAATTCAAGAACTCCTAAATACGAGTATAAACTATTTACAAAATTCAAAGAAATTCAAGAACTCCTAAATACGAGTATAAACTATTTAAAATTCCAAAATCAAATGAAGAACTCCTAAATACGAGTATAAACAATTTATAAATCCAAAGAAATTCAAGAACTCCTAAATATGAGTATAAACTATTTATAAAATTCAAATCCAAATCAAGAACTCCTCGATAAGAGTTTAAACTATCAAAATAAATTTCGAGGCTCGTCTATTACCAAAGACATTTCGTCCATAAACAAGTCTCGATGGGGCAATTTGTAGACAATTAAATTGTCGTCGAATTAAATCGTGCCACGTGTAAATTCATGAATTAAATATTCAATTATATTTTCTATTTTATTAAATGGGATTTTATTCCTAATTAAATAGATATATATGATTAATATTTAATAAAATGAATTAATGGGCTTATTGGCCACTTAAGGCCCTAAGGCCCATACATGGAGGCCCAAAGCCCATAAAGCCCACGAAGCCCATCTCTAAAATCTATAAATAGAGGTGTAGGGAGCTCATAAATAACAACTCGAAGGAGCGGAAGATCGAAGAGCATAAAGAATTCTCTCTAGTATCACAAGTTGAAGTGGAAGATTGAGGAGTTCAAAGAATTCTATCAAGTCTTCGAGTATTCATCAAGTATCCTTCAAATCTTCAAGATCTTCAAGGCAACATTCAAGTATCCTTCGAATCTTCAAGTATTTGAGAATTCAAATCTTCAAGTATCATTCGAATCTTCAAGTATTTGAGCGTTCAAATCTTCAAGTATCCTTCAAACTCTTCAAGTATTCCTGCAAATCTTTGAAGTGATCTTCAAGTATCCAAAGAAATCAAGTTCGAAAGCTTCAAGGCGTTCTTACAAATTCCAAGAACGATCTTCCTCAAATCAAATCAACCAAGTCCCAAAGCTTCAAGGCGTTCTTACAAATTCTAAGGACGTTCTTCAAATCAAATCAAATCAAGTTCAACGTTCAATCCAAAATCATGACTTAAGTCCCTTGGATTGGCGTCATCAAATCAAGTATTTCAATAACCTTCGAGCTTGTTCAAGAATCAAATGGAAGAGAAGAATCAGAGGATTAACTAGATATTGCAACCCGCATAAATCTATCTTCAAATTCTATCAAATTATTTTTGTAACGCGTTTTTGTATTTTATCAAATTGAAATACAAAAATTTGTGTTTACACTTATCCACTGCAATAAAACTCTTTCTTATTCTTTTAATACAACATAATTTTATTTTAACTAAATATATAAAAAAATTGAAAATAATAATTGTAATTAAAATATACATATTAAATTATAAATTTAATAAAATCATTATTTGGTTAACCCGAATTAATTATCGGATTAATTGATACCCAAAATTTTTAAAAGTTTAATAACCGATTGATGAGGATAATATTATGCACGTCTCTTTGGGTAGGGTTTAAATAAAGACTACTGTAATAAGGGATTAAGCCCAATTATTTAGATTAATGGGCCTTAGAGGTCAAATGAGCCAAGTTTACTTTGAATATTAAATTAGAGGAACATTCTATTCACTTCTCACTAGGGCTGGAAAAATATACCGAAAACTCGGTATACCGGCCATACCGTACCGTAAATTACCGCAAAATACCGAATTTAAGGTATACCGGTTTTTTTGGTAAGGTATGATACCGTACCGAATATTTACGGTAAGGTAAAGGTATGGATTTTCCAAATACCGGGGTATACCGGTGTATACCGATACCGCGGTATATACCGAAAAAATCAATAAATACCGTATTAAAGGTATATACCAGAATACGGTATGATACCGTATTACTGGTATACCGAATATTACTGCATATACCGGTGATGCGGTATCATACCTTATTCTGGTATACCTTAATATTCGGTATATACCGATAATAAGGTACAATACATTATTCTGATATACCGCAGTTGTCCGTATATATTGGTATACCGAAAATCGCGGTATATATCGTATCAAAATCTATAGTTTTAAAATATATAATATTTATTTTTATGTCTATATTTTAAAAAATATTTATAAATTTTATAAAATGATATATATAATCTATATTATGTGAATATATACAATTGTACATGAATTTATAAATATCATCAAATGATACAAAAATAAATAAAATATAGTATATAGTATAAGTCATACAATAAAATAAAAATGTTTATTTTGATATTATAGTATAGTTATAATATATAACTAAAATTATTGTTTTACAATAGATTATACATCTAACTTATAATAGTTACATATATAATAGCATAGTTATAATATTAGTATTATATTATAAATAATATTACGTCTAACATATAAATTATATGTAACTTATAACATCTACATAATTTACTATATATTACATGAATGCATACAAGTATGCGAATATAAATATCATCAAATGATACAAAAGTGAATAAAATATAATATAGTATGTAAGTTATATAATTTAATATAACTGAATTATTTATATTGATATCATAACACAGTTATAATATAATATTATATATTATATAACTAAGATTATTGTACAGTTATAATATAATATTCTATATTATATAACTAAGATTATTGTTCTACAATAAATTATACATCTGACGTGTAATATCTATGTATATAATAGCATAGCTATAATTAATATTGATATTATATTATAACTTAGATTACATCTAACTTATAAATCTCATATAATTTATAACATCTATATAGTATATACTATATACTATATAACTTATAAATTTATAAATATCATCAAATGATACAAAAACAAATAAAATATAGTATATAGTATAAGTTATACAATAAAATAAAATTATTTATTTTGATATTATAGTATAGTTATAATATATAACTAAAATTATTGTTTTACAATAAATTATACATCTAACTTATAATAGTTACATATATAATAGCATAGTTATAATATTAGTATTATATTATAAATAATATTACTTCTAACATATAAATTATATGTAACTTATAACATTTATATAATTTATTATATATTACATGAATGCATACAAGTATGTGAATATAAAGTGCGGTATACCAATTGAATTTTTTCGATTTTGATAATACCGATTATTTCGGTATACCGTTAAAGTGCGGTATACCGTGAAAGTACGGTATACCAAAATTCGGTAAGGTATATCAAAATAAAGGTACGGTAAAGGTTTTGTATATTCTCCATACCGTACTTAAGGTATACCGAACTAAGGTATACCGTAGGTAAAGGTAAGGTAAAGGTATGAATTTTCTCCATACCGGAGGTAAAGGTAAGGTATAAGGTATGGTCGATTTAATAAGGTATACCGTACCGTGCCACCCCTACTTCTCACCATGTAAAATGTAAACTTCCACATGAAGCACAGTGAAAACCACGAGAACCACCCGTGAATGTAGATCTTCATGATCGAACCACATAAATCTTAGCCTTCTTTATTGAATCCGTTAATTTATGTTTCATCACCGATATCGAACCAATAACCAAAAAAATGATTATCAAGTAACCAAATCCAAATTGTGCGATTCAATTATCGGATTATCCAATACCCGATAATCTCCAGCATGACATCTTCAGGCAAACTTCTTCAGTGCACTTCCCTCGAGCTATCTATTACAATTAAAGTTGAGCTCTTTAACAAATGAGTTACTCAGACTCATATCAATGACTGAATTCGTTATATCTTCATGCAAACTCTTTTAGTGCACTTCCCTTAAGCTATCTATTACAAGTAAAGTTGAGCTCTTTAACTGAGAACGATAATTGAACTCGTTTCAATTTATTAATTAGAAATTAATAAACTCTAATTGAAATTTAATAAATCATAATTGAGTGCTACAACATCCTAGGTAGAACTCATCATCAAAAGTCACGCTACGAAGGAGAAGGTGGCTAAAGTGTTATAAACCACATCACTCAACCCGTACTTAACGATGCGGGACGAATCATGACATTGAAATGGACACAGGGGTGTACCCAAGTTTTTGCCTTTAAATTAACACACAAGAACACAATGGGTACTTTTGATTAGAATAAAGTGGTTTGAACTTGAAGACAAACTCCTACACAAGCCTTATTGTAAATAGAAGACATTGGATACAAGGGGTTCAGTCGTCTAGAATTAGTTGGCGCTCAGTTTCAGACAAAGAGGTGAAAGTGGCATTACTGCTCCGACATTGCTGTAGCTGTTCCCTAAGATTCTTAACAACCTCATTCAGTTTCTGGATGCTCTTTTCCTGTGACAAGATGATCTGCACACCAACAACAAACCACCTCCAAATTACAAATAGTGCTCACATTAATTCATACAAACAAGGAAATGCACTTTATTATATGAGATTCACGAGTTGTGATTCAGAATTTATGAACCAAGATCTTAGTTCAATTGGGGGAAATATGTAATTTTAATATCAGGACTATGAACCCTTTTTATAGAACAGATGTAAGATGAGAATTGTCCACACACAGAAAAGAGCATTTCATCTTTGGACTTCAATTGTTCACCAATAGTCCATTTATTTTTTGTAGCCACATATAAGCACAGATGAAAGCCACTTTGGATATTGATCTTGGCTGGAAGGATCAGCACCTATTAAGGGGGGTGTTTACTATTCAAGATTGATAACATATTACATGATTCAATAATTTTATCCCCGTCATTAGGACTTCTCCAATCCAACCCCTTTCAATTGGATATGAATTAGCCACATTAGCTCAAATTACAGTTTTTATAAAGGGCCTTTGGAGTTAGGATATCCGAAAGTTCCAATCCATCTCAGTGAACAATGCAGAGAGCATATTGTTGAAGATCACTTTTTTTTTTTTTTCCAAACACAGTCCACACCTGCCTGAGTTGCATTGTCCGGGGGAAGTGTATTTCTATTTTGCTTTTATGATTCATATTGAAATACGCATCTTTCATACACGGGTAAGATCTTATATGACTTTATGCAGAACCTATCAGAAAGATCCGATGGACCCAAATGCTAATAGATTAACCTAATCTTTCACTTTTATTCAATTTATGCTCTTATAAATACTATGGCTGTGACAGAATACCATAGTATTAGTATTAGGGTGCAGAGGTCATCACGGAATACAAGGAAATTTAGTAACTCTACACACAACATAGAACTTAGACCCAAGGAAAGAAAATTTAACCTTATTCTCAGTACAACCCTATATGTATCATTTATGTATTGCAGTGCCAACACCCTGTAGTGGAAAAAGGCCCTTTTCCAACTAGCTAGCAAATTTAGTAAAATGGCAGCTAGGGCACCCTTTTCATTCGCAAGGTCTATTTTCTCAGTTCTTAGTGAGACATGAACTACCAGTTCTCTATGAAGAAGCACTAGCTCGCTAAGAGTCTGGCTCAATTTTTGATAGTTCCTCTCGTGTTCCCAAGCTAGTCTTTCTGGCAAAAACAATTCCAATTAACTCTCAGTAGTAGAATTAGACGACTTGGTAAGATCACTAGGTTTGATACTCAAATTTTGAAAACAAAATTTGAACACATGAGCTCTTTTGTTATTTGTCACTCCACAAGGTCGCAACAACAACTACAAGTTTTTGGTATATTTTTCCTGGGTCACTTCTCTAAGTAATGAGGAAAACGATGTGTTAACTTTCTCGATAAGAGATGGCTAAGGACAACATAGAGGTGGTAGAGTGGCAGTTGATAAATCTAACACGGCTGATATGAGAATCAGTGAATATCAGTTGAAATTGGTGCCTCTTCAAGGTCCAACGTCAATCATATGAAATCCCAATAAGCCCTTGCAGTAACGCAATACACCATCCCCCTTAATTGTTGAGCATACAGAAAGAAATACGTAACTAAGAACCCAACCATCCTAAGGGGTAACAATAAACCTTTTTAAAAGGAAAAGAATCTCTAGGGAATTCTTTTCTGATTAATTCTGTTAAGATAATGCTAGTATTGTTCTTCCAATTTCCATATGCATATACATTGAATACACCAAATGCGCATGAGGAAAAAGTACAAGCTGATTAAAGCTTAACACAGATATAGAGAAAAACAAGCAAAAATAGCAAAAATGAAATTGCTCCATTGCTTAAATGGTATATGCTATACACTTTCAGTCCAATGGATATGCGACACGTGACATGCACTAGTCAGAAAGAGAAACATGTATGACAAACATATATAAACCTAAAAAAAAAGTAAGAATATACTTTGTTTCCAAGAGACTGCACATCCAACAATATGCTCGCTAGATTTGATCCACATGGATACAAAAATGTATGCGGAACACATATAATCTTAAAAGATGGCATCATGCCCCTTTTGCATACCGAACAGAGACAGGAGCACACATAATATAAATTCATTAACTTCTTAACAGCGCTAACCAATGGATGCGGATTAGAGGAGGAAGCTACAATTACCTTTTCTTTGACACCTTCCTCCCTTTTCGAGATCTGTTGTTGCTTCTGAGACACCGCCGTATTTGTGTCCATGTCATTTACTATTTGCTGTCTCCATTCAAATTGGGATGTAATAATCAGTATCAGCAACAGAAAGACAAGCAGCATTGGTCTCGACATGATTCCTGTAGACCTATCGTCTTTCCCAAAACCTATAGAAATGCAAAAAAAGAAAAAAAGAACAAACACACACAAACAAGCAAAAGCACAAAATTTAGAATCTAGACCACGCAGCAAGTTTATAACCATCAATAATCATGATAACAGAAAGACAAGCACACAGAGTTCATGAAATTCCTAAATTAAATACATTTAATCTGGGAAATTACCTGAAGATAATCAACACCCAACATCAAGAAGAGCCATTCTTATTTAATTCCAAATGCAATGAACTTGCCCCTTACTTATTCAACTTAAACACTTATAATGTTCAAAAGAAAGTAGTAATAGTTAAGAATAATGCCCGATTCCGCTTAATTTTGGAGCTCGATATCCATACACACAAAGTAAAAAATGAAGGGTTTCAAAGATTGTTTATTTCTTTCCTGAGTCGGACCGAATTAGCCAAATCGAATTTTATATCCAACGCACTAATTCTCCATTTACGTGTTCCAGTTCGCTATAAGTTCCACAAAGTCTACATGGCGGAAACGAATTGAGGTGGAAGAGATAACTTACAGATCAAAGCTGAAAATTGAAGCGAACAGCATCTGAATAAAAGGGACGAATCCAAATAGCTTCTGAAAACGTCGAAGGCTTTGTTTGGTTGCAAGGAGTTGGGTTTTACCAAATGTTGTAGTATTGTTTGATTGAAGGAAAATGGTGTTCAATGATTGTTTGAGCGTTAAGGTGGAAACTGTGAGTGAAAGCAAACTGATAAGAGTTAATAGCCAAGGAAGATGAAGATGAATGGACAAATTTGAGTTTGTTGAAGTCAGTAATGGCAGCCGATTAGGAGAACAAAATTGGCTTAGGCGTACTTCAGCACAGCACAAGCCTCTCTCCTCTCTCTCTCTCTCTCTCTCTGCAATGCTGGAATCATAAATTTTGAGATTGAGAGCACGTTTAATGCCTAATTAATTACTCCCTCCGTCCCAAGAAACATGACACAATTTCCTTTTTGGTCTGTCCCACGAAACATGACACGTTTCAAAAAATGGCAAAAGATTTATCCTTTATTCACATTTTTACTTTTCCACCTACCACACTTAACACACAAAATATTAATTTCTTAATTCTCGTGCCGAAAAAAAGTGTGTCATGCTTCATGGGACGGAGGGAGTAATTTTTTTGTTTTTGTTTTTAATAAGCTAAACACATTCTCCATCCACAAAATGTTGTTATAAGACAAAGAAGACACGGATTTTAAAAAAAAA
Source organism: Salvia miltiorrhiza (assembly GCF_028751815.1). Taxonomy (NCBI): domain Eukaryota; kingdom Viridiplantae; phylum Streptophyta; class Magnoliopsida; order Lamiales; family Lamiaceae; genus Salvia; species Salvia miltiorrhiza. The sequence goes on along the minus strand of NC_080394.1, from coordinate 4,847,317 downwards.
TGTGTTATTTATATAGTTAGTTAATGTAAAAATGAGCCTATAAATAAAGAAAAAATAATTTAGTAAATGGGAAAAAAGAATCCATAAATTTATTAAAAATAGATTAAGGACAATTTTTTTTAGACGAATCAAAATGACAAATTATGATAATATATAGTGGACTGAGAGAGTAATATCCAAAAAAACGTAGCAATATTATTTCAAATTTAATTAAGCAAACTAGATTTCGACTCATGTATGGACTCCAAGCTTAATTTATTACTCTCTCACCGTGGTTCATAAGGTTCTTTGATTTTTTTTTCTTTTTTCTTTTTTCTTTTTAGGCACAATAAGGTAATTAGTCGAATTAAATCAAGTCCAATGATTACAACCTACAGGCTACAACCAATTATTTGTCAATTTTTGAAAAAATCTACATTATGTAAAATTCTGAGTCTACAAAGTTATAGTCAAACTTTTGACATTCCTGCATTAATAACTAAAAGTGTTTTGAGAAAGAGTGTAGGAACTATAAAACTAATGTCAAATGATGTAGATTAAGATAGATTTATATTTTATGAACTAATTCATCGGCCTACAATACCTAACAATAAAATAAAGCTAACGAATTGAATAAACGTCATCTTAAGCTTTTAGTTCCCTAATCTTCTTCTACTATAAGGGCGTGTAACCTTTTTTTTTAGGGTTAGCCCTTCAACGTGTCAAAATTGAAGCAAATCGCCCCCCACGTTTTAACGGCTGCCCAAGGCGCAACTCTAACGAGGTTAAGCACCGATAAAACATAGGGGACGATTTGCTTCAATTTTGACACGTTGAGATAGTAAATAGTGTCAATTATGACATTAGGATGTTAAAGGCGATAGGGATGTCAACGTTGGGAGAAAGTGGTGTACTTAACCCCTTTTTTTTACGAAGAAAACCTACAACTATTATCAAAATATGCGTTGGATAAATTTTGATCATGTGCAATAATCTACAAATCATATAAGAAGGACAAACCACTATTAAAAAATCAAGTGTGTAAATCAATTTAAAAGGCATTGATGAAATTCAAAGTCGAGATATTTGGCCTCAAGTTAACCTTGTTTAACAAAATTTTAATAGTATCACAAACACATGGAAAAGTTAATAATCCCATATCCAAATGTGGAGCAACCTCATGCATAACCAACAGGAACAAAGTATTCTACAAAGGTTCTACTTCTACAAGGAAACTGCATTGACATCACTATCTTCAAGGAGGGCTTCCAAAAATAATTTCAAATACAAAGAATCCTCTTAACATTCCACATGCCCCTAAAAATGAAAAGTCTAATCTAGTTCAAAGAGAACTCACAAACAATAGCACAATAATGTTTGAATCCTATATAAGAAACAAGTAAAATGTCTACCACCAGAATCTAATGCTGAATTATGGTAACTCAAAAACAAGCGCTTTCAGTTAGAGATCCCAGAGAAGTGCATAAACACTATCATGCTCGCGCTTGGCCTTACCGTCTACACACTTCATATCTGTTGGGCATTATCTGTCTGGACGCTGTTGAGAACATATGGTGGTTGTGTATTATCAGAAACGAAGGCCTCAGATTTCTTGCGTTTTGTGTTGGACTTCCTTTGTGTTTGGCTCGCAGGACTCCCGGAAGGCTGTAAAAGCAATAAGCAGAAAAAAAAAATCAGGAAGAAGAAAAACACGAAAAAAGAATACAACAGCAGACGTTGGCGATACCAAAATCCATGAATGATTTTTACTTACCGTAGTCTCAGTTTCAGAAGCTCCCTTTCTCTTTGCCGGTTTACTTCCTGTTTCCAGAAAGTGAAGCACCTCAACCTTTGAACGAAATCTACGTTGCCCCGTTGGTTCGACGTAATACTGCAGAATTCAGGATCATTGTAAATGTATTTCCATGTAAAAAGTGAACTGAAAAAATATGACACAAACAAATTGAAGTATATAATACAACTTTAATTCATGCTGATCTCAGATCTCAATTTCTCACCAGACTAATATAATTTCAGTGGAGGAGTTTAAGAAGCATGTAGCACAACATGTAGCCTTTGGCTAGTATGGTTTCCTTAAACAAACCCTTGACATATTCAACCTATCAACTTTTGTACATTTTTTCTAGCAGCATGCCACACACTGTTGCGCAATTAAATTAATCATGAAGTTCTTTTATAGGCAGAAAAAACAAATATATATACATATTCTTGTCCGTGTGCGTGAAAATGCAAAAAATAAAAATAAAAATAAATAAAAGGACTTGCTATAATATCAAATACAAACACATACCCACTAACTTCACATGCTCAGGAATGTCGTCTACAATTACACAAGCACACTTACTATGTAGTAAATGAGAGCATCAAATTACCCAATTAAGTGATTGGCCTTTTAGAGAAAACAAACAACACATGTTTAATATATTTAAACTGTAATGGATCAGATTCACCAAATTAACAAACAGCGCAGCTTTACACAAGGATGATGTGTGTAGAATGGAAAAATCAATTCCCAAAGGAGGAACGATAGCAACTCCAAATCTCGATCAACCAAAACTATTTCAATATTTTAGAAAAATAATTTTCTCACTGATCCTGAAGATCATACATAGTTAAACCATTTCTGAATATGCGCCAATGAAAACATAGGTCAACAGGGACTGTTTATGGGAGTTCTTTCTAGAAATAAATTTCAAGGATATAAAATCATGCCTTTATCTTTCTGAATATGGGAACATTTTAAATTTTCTTCCAGATTCCTTCAGGTGCATTGAAGGTTTTGACAGCTATTTGCAGCCAATTTATAAGTCAAACTCCATTTTATGTCAAACAGTATCAGGCACCATATAAATAATATTCTATCATCTTGAAAAGTTTGTTAACCCAAAAGCAATCAATTTTACATAGCTTATATGCAAAATATTCCTACAAGTTCACATTGAAATTAAAGATGTTATAATTGAAAACCACTCTTGAGTTCATACATAGGGTATTAGAAACCATATAAAAATGAATACAGTCCTTCGATAGAACCAATTGTCCAAACACCGTCAGTTTTGTATAACATATTTGTGCACCAAATAATTAATGGAAGGTCCAAAGAATGGATTTATAAGGTCATTACATTTATGTGTGAGCTGATACGGAATCATCCAGAATTGAAATAAATATTAAGTTGACTACCAAATAGAGGGTAAGCGTTTAACTATTTTACTATTTCATCTCACCATCGTTTCATTGCTTATTTTTACCTTAAAATTTAACGAGTGGAGATTTATTGAACTTTTGAGTAATGTCGTGCCTAACATGCTATAAAATCACCACATCTTGTCCAGCTCATGTCAACAATTAAGTACGTTTAAGGAGCCATCTTATTAAACAAGTAGCAACGAGTTGGAAATGGAAGAAAAAGACAAAACTAGGAAGGAAATGACACAACTAGTAGATAAAAAAAGTGCCTTGAGCAATGACTGACACGTATATAGGCATAATTAAAGAGGGCGAAGTGTTTAGAAGGTCTCTGGTACAATTTTCAATACGACAAAGACTTAGAAATGCATACGAATGCTATAAAACACCTTCATAATAAAATCTTATAACCGTCCCAATTTATGTGCTTAATCTTCAAACAGCCCCATAAGGAAATTACGAACAAAATTTTTCGTTGCTAACTCCCCAGATGTCGACCAGTCTCAAAAGTCATCCTTCTACCAACTAGAAGAGACACGAATTTTCTTCTCTACGGTCAACTCAATCAGGAATCAAATTTAAATTTTCTACCTTTCTTAAACAAAAATTAGTCGATGATAGAATAAATACTCCCCTTAATACACATTACATGACAAACTGTGAATTCCAGGTTAAGAACACATTACATGACAAACTATGAGATCCAGGTTAACAAAACATCAGCAATCAAAGCTAGGATATACACGAAGACAAGAAGAAACATCCTATAATGGCAAGTATGTTCTCAGGAAATGAAGGAGCATAAAAACCATCAGAGCGTCTATACCATACCACGTGTCTACTACATTACGAACCAAGCACATAAATAATCAAGAAAACCAACACTAGCAGACAACACAGCATCCAAGAAAAAGCGAACAAACCTTGACGACAAGTTGATGGCGTAACAGTTACGTTATATCATCCCAATAAGGAAACAACTCATAATTCAAATTGGCATCAAGTTGTTACTCAAACAAGACATCTTTGCTATCTAAAAATGTCGATGCCGATTCTTCTTCTTTAGGTATAACTCATTTAACCACACTAAAAAGAGCTTAACTTTACAATTAAATTGGAGAAGAGTTGTACAATTGTCAAATCAGCTAGACAACCATCAACTCCAACGAGTTAGGTCTTAGTCTATTGGCATGGATCTATTTTGTAATCTCGTTCAACCTAATACTCACTCGACTTAATGTTTCCAAAGGCCTAGACTCCTAAAAACCCTAAAATCTGCTCACTGCATATCAAAGATTCCTTCTAACTACTAAAAAATAAACAAGCAATGAAATACATTCGATTGTAAACCTCCTTAAAAATCAAACAATCCAAAGATAGGTTAAAACGGCAGCAAGCCGCCCCGAACGAGATATCAAAATTTAGGTCAAAACCGCACGAGACAGCTCCTTTTCTCACTCAATCAAACACAACAAACTCCAACACATGCAATCAATTGACCAAAAAAATTAATTAAAAAAAAAAAAAAAACGTTCAGGAAAGAGCGAAAAGATAAAACCTACTCGATCAATGAGTCCAGCTGTGGCTCCAGAAGACCGCACTTTCAAGTCAATCTTCCAGTCCTCCGGCAGCCAGCTCGGGCGCTTGGACATCTCCTCGGGATCCCTCCGCCGCACCGCCCGCGGCGTGGCCTCCGCCGAGTCCTCCCCTGGGACGTACATCGAGATGGGCTCCGCCGCAATCACGACGCCCGGCGCGAACTCCGGCATGTGCTGGGGCAACTCGGCGCCGGCGGCCGAGTGATTCCGGCCCGGGTCGATGTAGGCGCCGGTGTCAAGAAGCGGGTCGGTGGGGCTGGCTTCCGGGTCGTGAGATTCGGGAACCGGGTCGGGCGGCAGCTGGGGTTCAGACATCTCGCGATCGGATTTTTGCTTTTTTTTTTTTTAATTTCTTTGAGGGAGTTGGAGCGGTGAGCTAACGTTCGAATGAGGAATGACCAATCCCGAAAGATTAAAAAAAATATTTAAATAAATCCCTAATTTCTCAGTAGGAAGGAAGGAAGGGAAGCTGTAGATAAAATGGGGTGAATATATTTATTGAGTAAAAATTGACCATTTGACTGAATACCTACGCTTATCAGGTGCTTATTTTAATTTGCTATATTACTCATAAAGTTAGTTATGAATGTTTCCACGTGTCAAAAGGAGCTAATTTTGGGAAATTTTCAAATTTCGCGTCTTTCTTCATAATTCACGTGGGATTTGCATCGTATTACAATTACTGGATTTTATTTTTATTGATTACTATTACCCTATTATTTGAAATTCTGAATTATACGAGATTCTCAATTTGCATGCCAAAGTTTTAAATCATGGTCAATTGTAGATTATGACCACACAATTTTGATGATTTTTTGCTTTTTGGTTTTTCTCTCAATTTCCATTAACTCCCTCCCGACACGGATTTACTTTCTAATTTACAATTTTCCTTCGTCCATGAATTCAATTTCTATCTCTTTTTAAAAATTATACTCTTTTCGTCCATGAAAAAGAGTCTCATTTGGAATTCGACACAGATTTTAAGAAAGTTGTTAAAATAGGTGTAGGTGAGATAAAAATACAATTTGTATAAATAGTATTAATACAAAAAAATAAAATAAAAGTACATTTTTAATTATAGAGTAGAATAAAAGTACAAATTATAGTTAAATGTAAGAGAAAATGTATGATGTGATGATTAAAAAAAATAAATGAGACTCTTTTTCATGGACAAAAAAAAAGGTAAGCATGACTCTTTTTCGTGGACGGGGATCATCCTTCAAATTTATAATGTATTTACACATATTATTATTAATATATTTATATGAATTCATTATGCATTAACTATCACTACTTTTTAGTAATTTAACGACATATTCTTCACTCACTAAATATAGTACTCCCCTCCGTCCCACGAAGCATGACACAGTTTTCTTTTTAGTTTATTCCACGAAGTTTGATCTGTTTTAAAAAATGACAAAAAATTTACTCTTCTCGTCCCACGAATCTTGACACGTTTTCATTTTTGGGCCGTCCCACGAATCTTGACACATTATTACCTTATATTTCCTACTTTATCACATTTATTACCTTATCTCTCATACTTTATCATTTTTATACTTTATTAATTACACACTTAAAACACTAATATACAATTCCTTAATTCTCGTGTCGAAATCAAACATGTGAAGATTCGTGGGACGGAGGGAATACCTTTTATTCACCTTTTTACTTTTTCACCTACCACACTTAACACATAAAATATTAATTTTTTAATTTTCGTTTCGAAAAGAACTAAGTCATGCTTCATGGGACGGATGGAGATCATGGAGTACTAATTAATTTCATGGGTACACATGAAGCAGTTGCTGCTGTTACAGGCTTACAGCTCAAACCTAATGGGTTTGGAACCGGGTTGGATCTGCATTGATGCAGGTTCGGGTCGCGGGTTATCCTTGGGGTGGGCCCAGCTGTGATGGGCCTCCATATGTGGGCTGAAAGCTGCTACTGGTTTGGGGCCGTTGATGCTGTTTTATTTTAACAGCCCATTGTAGGTTGTTACCAATTTTTTTTTTAACAAAAACTATTATTAATTTAGAATAAATAATTTTAATCTCAACTTCAAAATAAAATTTATTAATTGGATTATAAGTTATGATTTAGTATTATTATTAATTATTCGTTTCAATAAAACTTGAACATTATATGGTAGTATTAATTATTAATATAACAAATAAAAGAATGAAATTAATAAAAATCCACATAAGCATGTCCATTAATGTCTAGACCCAATTAGGATGTATATATCTATACCTGCTCCAAATTCGATTTAAAAAGTAGTTCATGTTCTTGTCTCATTTTCTATAATGATATTCACTAATTAACTGAATTCGTAAATTTACAAATATATATTTAATGAAATATAAATTGTTTCTTTAATAGGTTTTCCTCTCAATAAAATTCTTATATAAAATCGACGTGGGATTGGAGATTTTAGAAAAATAAGATGAAAAATACGAAAACTAAGTAAATAGAGAATTTAGATAAATAAAGAATAGAATTTTATGGAAAATACCAAAATGAAAAGAAAAGGAAAATATACCGTAATTTTTGTCTATTTAAGTAATAGATGTGCTTGTAACATTTTGCATCATAAATTGTACCAAATAAATAGTTTTAATAGTATTCTGATTAATTTGCATATTTGCAATTTATTTAGCAAACACTAATTAATTTTTCTCAGAATAATTATCTCTTATGAATAAAAATGGGTAATATATTTATATATTTATTTAAAGTAATTACTATGAATTATGCTTTGAAAGCGTTTGCATTGATTTATTGATAACAATTGAATATATAATTTAAATATTACAAATAAAAAATACTAGTACTTCTTTTTGAAGATAAAGTCAAGTTAAGGGATTTTGAAGTTGTATCTAATCGAAACATAGGTATTTTTCCAACACAAATATAGGAATTTTTTCTATGGGTATTGAAAAAATTCCTATATTTTGATTAGATACCGAAAATTCCGATGATGTATGTGACTTAGATTTTAACTCGCCTATTAAGAAGTGTGTTAGTTTTTTTATGTTTACATGTCTCAGTTAAAGAATCAATAAATCAATAGATCAATTAATAGAAGTGTTTTAAGCTCAATGTCACATATGATATAAGATCAAGTGAAAGCTGAAAGCTAATGACCAAATCAGACTACCCACATTGATCACCTCCGGTAATTGCGCTAATCCTAATTAATAAACAGGTTAACTTATTTATTAATTATCAAATAACGTGAGTAACTTAATCACTATATTTCCCTCAAAAAAAACTTAATCACTATATTTGTGTCTCTCTGAATTTCAATCCTTCTAGTCTTCTAAATACTTTATAGCTAGCACTTGGATTTTAATATAAACTTGTCAATAACTTCCATACTTTTATCGCCCAATCAAACCAACCTCTCGGTCCCACTAAAAGTCACATGTATTTTATTTTGGGTCGGCATACTATAAGTGATATATTTTCATAAATGAAAAAATTTAACTATTTAAAAAATATAGGTCCCACAACTTTTAACTAATTTACATATTCTCCTTAATTCTTGTGCCGAAAAATTTTGAGCCTTATAGTGGAACGGAGAGAGTATTACATTTTACTACTAAACAAATTCAGCAGCCCACGCAGTGGCGGATCCAGGGGGGGGCTAGGGGGGGCTTCAGCCCCCTTCCAATTTTTGAGTTTTTTTTTTTTTTTTTTAAATTATAGATATATATTTATTATTTTGTTTTATATCTATATATATGTGTATATAAATAAAAAAAATACAAGAAAAAATATAGTAATACATTATTTATAGTATCCAACTATCCATATTAATTGCTCAACACATTGAGTTGTTACATTTATAGTATTATTTTTATCATTTTTTCTTTCTTAGTTAATTTTTAATGTTAAATTTGAGTCAATTCTAAAGGTAAAAGTAAAATTACTAATTACTAACAATGAAAATTAGTTTATTTGTTTAGAAGATGAAACAATTTTTTTTTAAGAAAAATGAATAAAAGTACGTTTTTATATGCTTTCAATCTACTTGATGTTGAATTAATTGAATTGCGAACAATTATCTTATTATATTAAGTGATTGTTGAAAAAATGTATGAAACGAAGTGTACGGAATGCTCAAAAAAATTTGCTTCGGGGGCTCCCGCCCCCGAACCCCCGTGTAAATATTTTCAAGCACCGTAGTCCAATAGATTCAGCCCCCCCTAACATTGAATCCTGGATCCGCCCCTGAGCCCACGACTTGACTTTGCAATGGCATTACACTAACAAGTTATTAGAAAAATAAAAATAAAAATAAAAATAAAAAAATAGCAAATTGTTGACAAAAGCAGCCACCTGATGTCCACAGTGATGCTACGTAGCAATTGGTTTTCCTATATAAAAAGCCTCTTCAATATTCTGAATACATCAAATAATCACCATTCACCAATCAATAAACCACACCTTCAAAAACATATGGCTTCTCCAACTCCGACCGTGACCGACGACGCCACCACTGACGCTGCCGCCTCCCCGACCACCATCCGCGCCACCGTAGTCCAAGCCGCCACCGTCTTCTACGACACTCCCGCCACTCTCGGTCAGTATTCCCTCATTTCTACATTAACAAATTAACTGTCAATAAAGAAGCAAGCTATGCTTAGTGGGACGAAGGGAGTAATGGAATACTTCCTCCGTCCCAGCTTTTAATATTTATTTGAAAGACACACGAGTTTTAATAAAGTGGTTGAGTGTGTTGTGAGAGTCCCACCTTTTATAAGAGTGTTAAAATAATTAAAGTGGAGCACGGGTTCCACATATTTTTACTAAAAATAAAAATGGATACTAAAATATGGGACGACCACAAAATGAAAACTGGGTACTAAATGTTGAGACGAAGGGAGTATTAATTTAGAGATTTTGTGACAGATAAAGCAGAGAGGCTGGTAGCTGAAGCAGCCTCAAATGGTGTAGAACTGGTGGTGTTTCCGGAAGCATTCATCGGCGGCTATCCTCGCGGTTCCAACTTCGGCTGCACCGTCGGCCACTTCACGGCCACCGCCACCGAACAGTTCCGCAAATACTACGATGCTGCCATTGACGTTCCCGGTGAAATTTTTATATTCTTCAAATATTAAAAGTTCTTGCTTTCGCAAGTGAAAGTATGCTGGATTAATTGTATGAACAAAGAATTCAATATATTTAATTAAGAATCTCTTTTAATTAAGTAGATGAGATATAATAAGAAAGAAAATATTTCTAACCTTCAAAATGCCAGCAAACTTTTAATTAGAATATTGGAACAAGCTCAACAGCAAACTGCTATTCAACACCGACGGATTATACTTGATGAACTGGTAGCAAATGCAGTAAATTCCTCCTCTATTTATAAAGGTTTTGAAATTTCGAGACAGATGATAGAAAGCTGAGAACGTGGCTTTGATCAAGCTTTGTGCTTGAGCTCAAAGCAAATTTTTAGACCAAGTCCAAACTAATCCTCTTATCTTTTGACTTATAAATCTTACTTATTATTTCCGAATAAGTTGAGCTGCAAAACAAAAAATTTTCCAAAACAGAAGGAAAGTAATAATTTTATGAAGACAAATATATATATTTATATATATATATATATAGAGAGAGAGAGAGAGAAATAATTCAGTGAAAATAATTAACTTTCAGGTGAAATGAGAATAATAAATAAATTAGTAATACAATGCACGAGGAGCAGTATTTAGTTTATGTGGTGAAATTTTTTACTCCTCCAAAATTTAAATCCAAGTATGAATGACTATTCATACCTGACATTAATTTATTCATGAATTTTATTGATATATTTGTTATTAATTATTTTTTGTGCAGGTCCCGCCTTTGAGCGATTGTGCGCCATAGCCGGGAATTACAAGGTGTATTTAGTGATGGGAGTGATCGAGAGGGACGGGTACACCTTATACTGCACAGTTCTCTTCTTCGACCCTCAAGGCTGCTACCTTGGCAAGCACCGGAAATTCATGCCCACGACGGCCGAGCGCCTCGTTTGGGGGTTCGGAGACGGATCCACCATTCCCGTCTTCGACACCCCCATCGGCAAGCTTGGCGCCGTCATCTATTGGGAAAACAAGATGCCGCTGCTCAGGACAGCGATGTACGCAAAAGGTCAGTTTCCCCATTGTGTTTGTTTGTTAAAAGTACACAATGTCTTTAATTGTATTTATTATGAGAAAATGAGAGATAAAAGCGCAAATTTTCCTTTATTTTTTTGATAATATTATCACATAAAAAAATAGAGGGATAGGTGTGCAATTTTCTTTTCTATAAAATGAGAGAATCAAAATGGGATTTAAAGGTAGAAATTAATATTTTCTCTCTCTCAATTTCTTATGATAAATTTACAACCAACGCAGGGATCGAGATATACTGTGCCCCCAACTCGGACGACAGAGAAGTGTGGCAGCCGACGATGAGGCACATCGCCATAGAAGGCGGCGTGTTCGTGCTCTCAGCCTGCCAGTTCTGCCTTAGGAAGGACTATCCGCCCCCTTCCGAATACACCTTCACAGAATGGGAAGACGAGCTCGAACCGGATTCTATCGTGGGCGCCGGTGGCAGCGTCATCGTGGCGCCCTCGGGCGAGGTCCTAGCGGGGCCCAATTTCGAGGGGGAGGGACTCATCACTGCTGATTTAGGTACCTTCAAATTCAATCTCACATATGTAAGAATGGTATAATTTAACTAACAAGACATGGTTGATGATTTTGTGTGCAGATTTGAAGGATGTGGCACGTGCGAAATTCTCGTTTGATGCCGTTGGTCACTACTCTAGACCTGACATCCTGAGCCTCATTGTGAATGATCGTGCTATGAAACCGGTTTCCTTCACTTCTCAAGATCAAGATGCTTCCCACAAATGACTTGCCATTGCATTTTTCTCTATTTCTTATGTTTTGTAAGCCTTGACTTGTTCTTTTCTTGTGCAATCAATCACCTTGTAATGTAATCTTTCAATTCTGTGTTGCGTACGTTATTGTTAGTGGCACAAATTTTAATAAATGTTAGGTGAATATATTATGAGTGAAAGAAGGGAACTGTTTTTATTGTAATTTATGTTGTGATGGTGAAATAAAAAATAAAAGGTTTGTGATGGACCATACGTGCAATAAAGTCGTGATTAAGTTGATAAAACGAGAGTAAAAAATAAAGGATTTGTGATGGAATAGTGTTCAGAAATAAAATTGTTCTCTCTCTTTTGTAGAACGTACCGAAATAACAAATTGAAAAAATGCTCTGGTCCACCCAAGACGTTATGGGTTGCCATGGGTCGTCTACGGTTGTATGGGCGGCGGATTGGAAGCGTAGTGGTTTGTCTTAGATAGAACTCATTCTCAAAAACCAAGCTATCAAGGAAAGGGTGCCTAAAGTGTTATAAATCACACCAATCAGTTCATACTTAATCGATGTGGGACAGATCATGAGACACTGTTGCTACCCTCGTACCAAAGTTGCATATCTATTTGACAATTGCTTGGATGAATGCAGAGACACCCTCGTACCAACCCTTGTATGTGTTGGTGGAGGTGCCAAGAAGAAGAAATAATTAAGGATTCAAATTTGATATTTTGTATTGTGATTTACAACCCACTGGATATATATTTATTTCATGTGTCATTTTTGTAGGGGAAGAAATATGGGTAGTAATACGGATACATGCTTTGTACATCTGTTTCGATTGGATCGTGCTAAAATAAAGGTTTTTTTTTTTTAATTAAGCCTACATATAGAAAATTTAAAAATGCTCATGAACCAAACAAAACGTAATCGTCATGATTGAGGACAGCAAAGTCAAGTCAAACCCACAGTCCCGTTTTCGAAGAGATCATGGATTACAGATTATAATTTTTTATTTAATTTTTGAGCTACTCTCATCTATATCCGTTTCTATGATGTACATAAATCTGATCTTGTCCAGACATGCCTGACCCGATCCGACCCTCTCTTTTCTTTTTCATTCATTTTTAAGTGTCCGATCCATATAAATGGTACTTTTACTAATAATGAATAACATTTTTATTAAATACAAACAATACTTTATAAATAATATTTTTTAGAAAAATAAATAATATTAATTAGTATTTTATACTATAAAGTACTCCCTCCGTCCCACTCCAATAGACTCACTTCTTTTAGGCACTGAGATTAAGAAAACTTACTTTTTAGTAGGAAAGTGGTGTGGTCCACACCAATTAAGTACAATATTTTTACCAAAAAAAAAAATGAGTCTATTAGAATGGGACATCCCAAAAAGGAAAATGAGTCTATTGGAGTGAGATGGAGGGAGTATCATTTTTATATTTCTCATCTTCATATATTATATACTACAATTTCAACAACTTAATTTTTATGTATTATATAGGAAGATAAGAAATGTAAAAATGCAAATACAGCTTTTGTAAAATACAATAAGAATTACGTTATTGTGCATTTACGAAATTTGATTCTCATTTCTTATAATAGCTTTAATTTGGATCTCACACTATTGTTGTGAGTGGAGTTTGTGGACCATACTTCTATAAGTGAAAGAAAAAATGATATTGTGAACAAATCAAAGTAAAAACGATATCGTGAACGGATGATGAAGAGGGTTTTTCCAGCGTGGGTTTGAGAGTGTACGAGAGTGAGAGGTTGATCTCATCTTGGGTGTAATTCTCGATTCATTGTGTGACGAGTTCGCGGGTTGTGCGAATCGTCGGAGTTCTTCAATATTACGATTGGTATTGCTCCCGTGGACGTAGGCATTTGCCGAACCACGTAAATCTCTTGTCTCATTTATCGTCTTGCATATGATCTTGATTACTTGTGGAGATTTTCTTGTTTGCTAAGATTGGGGACGTTTCTCGGTTGTATGTGCGTTATAAATTGTTTCCGCTGCATTGGTATTATTGTATGGATTTGCATATGATACCAACAATTGGTATCAGAGCTTGATATCAAATTTGGGTGGTTGAGCTCACATTTGAGGGGTATTGAGCTGGTCCTTGCAGAGGCGCATACCAGGTGTTCGACGAAATTCCTGAGAGAAACGAAAATCTGAAACAAGCTGAAAAATGACGTCTACGAGTGGTGCGGTCAAGATAAGAAAGTATGAGATAGCAAGGTTCAATGGGAAGAATGATTTTTCCTATTGGAGGATGCAAATGAAGAATTTGCTAATTTCACAAAAGCTACACAAAGCTTTGGCGGGTAAAGAAAAGAAGCACGAAGACATGTCTAATGAGGATTGGGAAGAGTTAGATCTTGAAGCACGAGCGTCGATCATTCTCTGCCTAGAGAGGGATGTTGCTTTCTTGGTGGACAATGAGGTAACCGCCGCGGGAGTATGGTTGAAGTTAGAGGCGAACTTCATGACGAAGACTCTAACGAATCGGATCTACTTGAAATCCAAATTGTACACTTGCAAGATGGAGGAAGGTACACCTATCCAGGAACATTTAAACAAGTTTGATAGGTGCATATCGGACTTGAAGGATATTGATGTGAAGGTGGAAGATGAGGATCAAGCTCTCATGCTATTACTCTCATTGCCAAAATCGTATGAAAATCTTGTACAAACCTTGATGCTCATGGGCGACACTCTGACGATGGATGAAACTAGGACTTCACTCCTGGCGGATGATCTTCGAAAGATTGCAACTAGTGGCATGGCTACTAGTGGGAGCAAAGAGCAGGCACGGGGATTGTATACGAGGGGCAAGACAAGTGATCGAGAGAAAGGCAAGGGAGTAAAGGCTAGATCCAGTTCAAAACCTCTTGCAGAGAGACCATGTTTTAAGTGCGGGGAACTTGGGCATTTCAAAGCAAATTGCCCCAGCAAGAAGACAACTTGGAAGAAGAACAAGAACAAGTACAACAACAGCGGGAAGGTACAAGGGACACAAGAAGCTGGTTTTGCTTCGCAGGAAGGGGATATCGGTGAGTGTTTCAATGCCACGGGTAACGAGGAAAGCTCCGGTAAGTGGATACTTGATTCGGGATGCTCTTATCATATGTCTCCGAATAGGAAGTGGTTTACTACCTATGAGGAAATAGATGGTGGAACTGTTTTGATGGGAAACAACCATTCCTGCAAAACAGTGGGGGTCGGTTCGATCAGAATCAGGATGCATGATGGGGTTATCAGAACCTTAAAGGATGTGAGACATATCCCGGAACTATGTAAGAACCTTATTTCCGCTGGCGTTTTGGACTCCGGTGGATGCAAAATTATCACTTGGAATGGAGTCATGGAGGTTGTTCGGGGTTCTTTAGTTGTGATGAAAGGTATCCGTCAAAGAAATTTGTATACGCTTTTGGGCACAACAGTGACGGGAAGTGCGGCAGTTGGAGCAGATGGAACTAGTAGAAATCAAGGGGACTACACCCGATTATGGCACAGGAGACTCGGACACATGTCAGATAAGGGTCTGCATCTACTTTGTCAAGAAGGTTTGCTGAAGAACTTGAAGAAGCCTTGCATGGAATTTTGCGAGCATTGCGTGTACGGGAAAACACACCGAGTTCAGTTCAGGGCCAGCAAACACAGGAGCAAAGGCATCTTAGATTATGTGCACACTGATGTCTGGGGGCCAGCTACAGTTACCACCAAGGGAGGCTCCAGGTACTATGTCACGTTTATTGATGATTATTCTAGATATGCTTGGATTTATTTCTTGAAGCATAAGAATGAGGTGTTTGACACATTCAAGAAGTGGAAAGCAATGGTTGAAAACAGGACAGGAAAGAAATTGAAGACATTGAGATCTGATAACGGTACAGAGTATACAGATGGTGCCTTCAAGAAGTTCTGTGACCAGGAGGGAATTGCTAGGCACTGGACTGTCAGGAATACACCGCAGCAGAATGGGGTCGCGGAGAGACTGAATTGCACGCTGCGAGAGCGAGCAATGTCCATGCGGTCTCATGCAGGGCTAGGCAGAGAATGGTGGGCAGAATCGATGTTTACAGCACTTCATGTCATAAATCGATCTCCACATTCGAGCTTAGGTGGAGATACTCCATACAAGCTATGGTCTGGGGAACATGCAGATTATGAGAGACTCAGAACTTTTGGATGCACAACATACTATCACGTCAGCGAGGGAAAGCTTGAGGCGAGGGCCAAGAAGGCAATATTCTTGGGGTATGCAACTGGAGTGAAGGGTTATCGCTTGTGGTGTTTAGAAAATTCAAAGTTCATAATCAGCAGGGATGTTATCTTTGATGAGTATTCCATGGCAGCTAAGTTTAAAGATACAATGCCCGGTGAAGATGAAAATGAGACGGTCAAGTCTCAGGTGATCGAGATAGAACCTAAGGATCAACCAGGTTCTAGTCGTGTTCAAGAAGTAGGTCATGGAGACACTCGAGAACAGAGTGATGAGGAGTCTGAGCTCGAGGCTCTTGATCAAGAGAATGTAGATGTTTTACACCAACAGCGGCTCGCGGATGATTTGGTTTCCACTAGGCCAAAGCGAGCATACAAGAGAGTTCAAAAGCTGGGGTCAGATCAGCCTTTGAAGCATTATGGGCAGGCAAACTTGGTCGGGTGCGCACTACCAGAGGATGATGCGGTGCCAGCATCATACCAGGAAGCTATTCGGGATAAGAATAGCTCAAGCTGGTTGGCTGCGAATGAAGAAGAGATGGAGTCTTTTCGGAAGAATCAAGTTCTGGAGGGGGTTCTACCTTTGCCCAAAGGAAAGAAGGCTATTGGTTGTAAGTGGATCTACAAGAAGAAAGAGGATAATTCTGAGCTCGGTGGGATCAGGTACAAGGCGAGGTTAGTAGCAAAGGGATATGCACAGAAGGAGGGAGTGGACTACAATGAGATTTTCTCTCCAGTAGTGAAGCACACTTCTATTCGGGTGTTGTTGAGCGTTGTGGCTCACAGTGATCTTGAGCTGGAATAACTCGATGTCAAAACCGCTTTCCTGCACGGAGACTTGGAGGAGGAGATTTATATGCGTCAACCTGAGGGCTACAAGGTTGAGGGTAAAGAGGATCATGTTTATCGCTTGAGGAAATCCATGTATGGATTGAAGCAATCTCCTCGACAGTGGTACAAGCAGTTTGATTCTTTCATGCTGAAGCATGGTTATTCCAGAAGTGATTATGACTGTTGTGTCTATATTCGGAGACTTCCTGGAGGTGAGTATATCTATCTTTTGTTGTATGTGGATGACATGCTTATTGCCTCGAAGAGCAAGGTGGAGATAGATAGACTGAAATCTCAACTTGGTAAAGAGTTTGAGATGAAGGATTTGGGCACTGCTAAGAAAATACTGGGTATGGAGATTAGAAGAGAGAGGACAAACTGTGTTTTGTTCCTGAGCCAGAAAAGCTACATTGAGCGGGTTGTGCAGAGATTTGGGATGCAAGATGCAAAATCGGTGGCAACTCCGTTGGCTCCTCATTTCAGGCTCTCTAGAAAGCTATCTCCCACTTCACCTGAAGAAAAAAAATTGATGGAGAAAGTGCCTTACACTAGTGCAGTTGGCAGTTTGATGTATGCTATGGTGTGTACACGTTCGGACATTTCACAAGCAGTTAGTGTTGTGAGCAGGTTTATGGCTAATCCTGGAAAGACACACTGGGAAGCTGTGAAGTGGATCCTTAGGTACTTGAAGGGTACCAGCGACACAGGATTGTGTTTTAGTGGAAATACATGTCAGGTTAATGGGTTTGTGGACTCGGATTATGCGGGTGATCTAGACAGACGACGATCTACTACGGGATATGTGTTCTGTGTACACGGTGCCCCCATTAGTTGGAGATCGATGTTGCAGGCTACAGTGGCTCTTTCCACTACCGAGGCTGAGTACATGGCTTTGGCAGAGGGGGTTAAGGAAGCTTTGTGGCTGTGGAGTCTTCTGGGTGATTTTGGGATTAAGCAGGATCGCGTGGACCTGTGGTGTGATAGCCAGAGTGCTATACATTTGGCAAAGAATCAGGTTCATCATGCTCGTACCAAGCATATTGATATCAGGTATCATTTTGTGCGGGATGTCATAGAGGAAGGTGATATTTCTCTTATGAAAGTGCACACAGATGAAAATCCAGCAGACATGTTAACCAAGGTGGTGACGGGTGGTAAGTTTAAACACTGTTTGGACTTGCTACATATCAACCCGTGTTGATAATCAAACGGGGCAGCCTTTCGGGGCGGTGTTGGGGTGAGGTGGAGCTTATCCTTTTGTGTTCGAACTACAGGAGCTTGATCCCTGGATTGGGTATGTAGGCAACCATGGAAAAGTGGTGCAGCTTGTACGGGTGTCCATGTTCGTGGGCGGTGCTCGTATTCGTCCTACATTTGAGGTTTATCAAATGAAGTACGAGGTGGAGAATTGTTGGTGGCAGACAAAAGTTTCTGCTTTTACTGTTTGTTTTTTCCTTTTGTTGACTTCTTTGTTGTAGTTGTTAAGGGGTGTGTGTTGTATTATTCATTCTTTTTTTAAGGAATGAATAATACAACACACACCCCTTAACAACTACAACAGAATGAATAATACAACACACACCCCTTAACAACTACAACAAAGAAGTCAACAAAAGGAAAAAGCAAACAGTAAAAGCAGAAACTTTTGTCTGCCACCAACAGATGAAATATATTATAATCCATATTTACAACTGTTGAAGAATAACCCAACTAATCAAGGGGGATGAATGTATAGATATGCACACATTTTTATGTATAACAACATTAGCCTCTCCTTGAATTCCAAACTTTCTAGGTCTTTAAAATACTGCATAGCCCTTGGATTTTAGTAGAAACTTGTCAATAAGTTCCCTACTTTTTCAACTAGTTAAAAATAATCATTGATATATATCATCAATCGAACCAATCTTGTAGTATACTAAATAAATTAAGCAGCCCACGATTTGATTTCGTAATGGCATTACATTAATAGCAAGTTGTTGATGAAAGCAGCCGCGCGATGTCCACATGAGATGAGATGCTATTGCCACGTATATAAGAATTGGTTTTTCCTATATAAAAAGCCTCTTCAATATTCATCAATAATCACCTTCACCAAATCCAAAAACCACAACTTCAAAAAATATGGCTTCAGCTCCAACTCCAACTCCAACTCCGACCGTGATGGACGCCACCACTGATGCGGCCGCCTCCCCGACCACCATCCGTGCCACCGTAGTCCAAGCCGCCACCGTCTTCTACGACACCCCCGCCACCCTCGGTCAGTAATTCCTTTAACTTCTACATTACTAAACTATGAGTAGAAATGATAGCTATTCACGTGAAAGCAGGGGACGAATTCAGGATTCATTATTAGAGAAGTTGAATTTGTTAAAGTGTGACGTCTTAAAGTATTTATATAGGGGTTTGTGGGACTTTGGGTTTGGGGGCGAAAGTATTTTTTCTTTTTTTTAACATTTCATACTGTTCATTTTTATGTCAAAGTAGAATCATAATGGAATTAGAATCAGAACTCAGTTATTTATTATAACTAGTACGCCCGCTCATGCGATGCACGACTAATATTAAAAGTGAGTGATATTTTCAATAAATAAATATACATATTAAATGTAAGTAAATATAATTGATATTGTGTATAAATATAAAAATCATCAAATATCAAAAGCAAGTAAATGATTTTTTTTTTTTTGAGGAAAAAGCAAGTAAATGATAATGAGTATCATTATGTATCATATAATATTCTAAGATTTACTCCTATAAATTTATACAAATCTAAATATCACCTTTAAAAATTTACTTTTAAGCTAAAGAGTTCTAAAATGAACAAATTATAAGTTTAATCTTTTTAGTCGCATAAATATTAAAAATGATGTCTAATAAAAATACTATAAAAATAAAATTAAATTAATAAAGAAAAGGGAATGAAATAAGGAAAATATATAACCGTGAAATTCAAAAGAATGGATTTAGGAGAGAGAAGATGATAGATGAGAGAGGAGAGAGAAAAAGAAATAAATTTATGACTTTAAATGATAATAACTTATTTATTTTAAATTTATTTTTTGTAATTTTTACATCAAATTAAAGATCTTTTCGTTATCTTTAGTTTAACATCCATATTGAATATATTTTTATGAATTAAAATTGATGATTTTTAAAAAAGAAGCAAAATTGAAAAAGAAAGATGAAGAAAGAGAAAATTTGGTGGGAAAAAGTTTACGTTAAACTGGTGTTTTATATATTATATAGATAAATAGTTGTTCGCAGTTCATTTAATAACATATAAAGACCTATTTCTATGCATTTTTTAAAAAAATATTTCATCTTTTAAAAAAACTAATTTTTATTATTAATAGTTCATAATTTTATTTTAACTTCAGAATCGACTCAAATTCAATATTGAAAATTAACTAAAAAGAAGAAATGAGACAAAAATAACATAAATTTATCAAATAAATATAACAAATTACTGTAAAAATATTAAACAATTAACGTGGATACTACAACTATTAAAACAATGTATTCTGTTCTCTAATGTATTTCTTAGTGCAAATAATGAAACACTAGAGTGTAATAAGAATGATTTAGCCTTGATTAGTAAATTAATTTAGAGATTTTGCGACGAGGCAGATAAAGCAGAGAGGCTGGTAGCTGAAGCAGCCTCAAATGGTGCAGAATTGGTGGTGTTTCCGGAAGCATTCGTCGGCGGCTATCCTCGCGGTTCCAACTTCGGCTCCACCATCGGCCACTCCACGCCCACCGCCGCCGAACAATTCCGTAAATACTACGATGCTGCCATTGACGTTCCCGGTATGCATGCACCAATCAAATTAATTACTCCATAATTTTTATTTTATTTTTATGTTTTTCAAATATATATATAATTTTTTTGTTGTTGTTGTGCAGGTCCCGCCTTCGACCGGTTGGGCGCCATAGCCGGGAATTACAAGGTGTATTTGGTGATGGGAGTGATCGAGAGAGACGGGTACACCTTATACTGCACAATCCTCTTCTTCGACCCTCAAGGCTGCTACCTCGGCAAGCGCCGCAAATTCATGCCCACGACGGCCGAGCGCATCGTTTGGGGGTTCGGAGACGGGTCCACCACTCCCGTCTTCGACACCCCCATCGGCAAGCTCGGCGCCGTCATCTGTTGGGAGAACAAGATGCCGCTGCTCAGGACAGCAATGTACGCGAAAGGTCAGTTTAAATTTATCATGAAAAAATGACGGAAAAAAATAATGGGCCTTGTTTGATGAAAAATGATAAATGAGAGAGAAGAGGGATTTAAAGGGTTTTTTTTTTTTTTCAATTCTGATTTTTTTATGATAAATTTACAACCAACGAGAACTTAACAAATCCTAAATATTATGCAGGGATCGAGATATACTGTGCGCCGAACGCGGACGATAGAGAAGTGTGGCAGCCGACGGTGAGGCACATAGCGATAGAAGGCGGCGTGTTCGTGCTCTCAGCCTGCCAGTTCTGCCTGAGGAAGGACTTCCCGCCCCCTCCCGAGTACTCACTCACAGAATGGGAAAACGAGCTCGAACCGGATTCCGTCGTGAGCGCCGGTGGCAGCGTCATCGTGGCGCCCTCAGGCGAGGTCCTAGCGGGGCCCAATTTCGAGGGGGAGGGACTCATCTCGGCTGATTTAGGTACCTTCAAATTCAATCTCACATATGTAAGAATGGTATATAATTTAACTAACAAGACATGGTTGATGATTGTGTGCAGATTTGAAGGATGTGGCACGTGCGAAATTCTCGTTTGATGCCGTTGGTCACTACTCTAGACCTGACATCCTGAGCCTCATTGTGAATGATCGTGCTATGAAACCGGTTTCCTTCACTTCTCAAGATCATGATGCTGCCCACAAATGACTTGCCATTGCATTGCATTTCCCCCTGTTTCTTGTGATTTCTTTGCCTTGACTTGTTCTTTTCTTTTTGGATCAATCACCTTGTAATAGGAATTTAGTATATACTAAAGTTTTTTTAATGAGATGCTATTTTTGGAAATGTAGCTTGATTTACAATTAATTTCTGCAAAGAAGAAAATATGAACTCATTTGCCAGTTCCTGAACTGTAGCAGCAATCCAAAAAAAATTTAGCAGCCAATCAGAAAAATTCTGCGGCATGAAAAATGAAATGGAAGAATACTTGCTTGATACACTTCTCTGGAAACAGAAACAACTCCATTTCTCACTTCGTCAATCTTCCAAATTCATCCTCAATTCTTATAATAGCAATGAATTCTTGAATTTCTTGCTCATTTTCTGCTGCATTATGATAACAATGGCATCTGCAGTTTTTGGCTCTGAATGAATGGTTGCTTCTTGGGTATTCTCCCTTTACTTGTATCAACGCAGTTCCGTTTTGATCCGTTATCGACAGCATCACGCCACATAAAGCTCTTGCTGATTTCTTCAATGCTTAATTCAATGGAGTGGAGATCACTATCATCTGATTCCTCTTCATCTTGATTCACAGCTGCACCTTCTTCATTTTCTTTACCCTGGTTTCGTTGTAAGCCCTGAAACGTCTCCTTCAAGATTCTCTCGAGCTCGTTTCTTCTGTTGTGTCTAGGAGAGTCATCCCCTTTTCGGCCACACTTTGTGCCTTCCAAATAGGCCTCAACCTCATTCCTCAACTTGTCAACAAGTGCATTCTTCTCTTCGTACAGACACTTAGCGTCAGAGAGCTTCATCTGCAGCCTCTCTTCGCGTAGTAGATCAGCTAAATGGAACATCTCCCTCTCTTTCTCCACTTCTTCCCGGACTTTGGCAAATTGCCTCTTGAGTTCCCACACGCCTCGTGCCAACTCCTCACACACTTGCTCCACCTTTCTTCGTGCCTTCTTCTCGCTCTCAAGCTCCTTGACCGCCCTTGCAAGAGCTGCCCTTGTCTCTGCTAGTTCTGCCTCAGTTTTCCTGTTCAGTTTCTCAATTCTTCGCCTCAGTTTCTTCTCCATCTCGAGCTCTACAACAGTGGATGGAACAGCACGGTGAATGCCATGTTTGGTCTGCTTCATCATCACATCATCCATCTCACTCTTCTCTGTCTTCTTCTGTCCTTGGATTAGCTTACTCACTCGATTACACGAGCGCTCAAGTTCAACCCCCAGAGCTGAGACGAGCGTTGAGCTTATACACTCGGGCTGCTCAAGACCCCCAACGCGACTCAATACCTCAAGCAGCTGCTTAGAAGCAATCAGACCATTGTATACATCCTTGAGATTATCTCTCAGTCCATGGACATGATTTTGCATCCCATCAACCTAGATTTTTCGTGTTAGTCAACAAACATCACCTTCTAAGCACATTCATTCGAAGAAGAAAGACAATGATGAAGGGCACCATAGTAGCATTCATCATTCATCTTAAGGTATTCTCATTGTTACAAACTTATAAATATCTCTGAGAAAACACCACCAAAAACCAAAATGTGCACAGACAATTGGACTATAACTTATATGAAACAATGAAACAAAACAGATTTCATATACGAGCCCTAAAATTAAACAACAAAATTGAAGAATTATACCTGTGCAATGGAAGTAGAACTTCTCAGATTACTACTAGGTCGCAGTGGCTTTCGGCAACCAGCTGATTGTCTTCTTCTACCGCTACACAGTTTGTCTGGATCCAATATCATCTGTAACATTCAAATGAAAAAAAGGAAAACCATTAATGAATCCTAGAAAAGCAAAACAGAAATGCAGTCACAGTGTCTCACCTCAGAGACATTGTTTAGAGATGGATCCAAAATCGTGTGTTTTGCAATTCTCTTATCCTCCAAAATAGGTGCCCCATCGATCTCCCAGAGAAAGGCGGCGAGTGCTCGCGCCGACACCGATAAATCTTTGGCATTTCCCCCAAACAGAGAGCAGCGGTGATTTTGCAGGGATTGAGATTGAGAGGCGATCATTTTCCAGGTCGGAACCGGGGTGGTGGATCCCCTCCTTTTCCCCATCAAAAAGGTGCGCTTCAACCTGTAATTCTGCGCCGATGTAGACGACGACGATGACAATCCTCGCTTCCTCACCTTCCCTTGCTCTCCTTCCATTTCCGCGTCCAAATTCAACTTTTGGTTTGACATGATTGTGGGGAATATATATTCGAGAGTGCTGGCTCGGTTCCGACCAAAATAATTCAAAAATTTAAAGCGAAAGCTGTGAGTCACCACTTTGATTGAGCAGCTGCAGCTCCTCTTTTTCCTACTTTAATTATCTTTTATGCATTTGGAAGTGCGCGATCGAAATTGAAAACAGAGTAGAATGATCGCATTCCCAATCAGTCAAAAAAGGGTGTCAACCTACTATAATGAGCTGCGTCTTTTGCGGTGGGGGATTCATGTCGTCCAAACTCAGAGATTGCAAATAGGTAACTGTCAATTATTGAGTTTCAACTACAGCTGGAGAAGAAGGCCAAATTTGTATTTCCATGAGACAAGAAATTAGTCTGCTGCCTTTTCCTAATTCGTCGACAAATAAAGGCCAACTAAATAAATATAATTAAAAATATTGTCCTTTTTCGCTTTATTGGGTAGAACACAAACACATGATTACTAAACCGAAATTTTCGAAACTTTGGGGCTCGTTACATCTATCTAAATTCTTTAATATAATATTAATTTCTTTTTTCAGATTATTAATACTCCACTACACCCAATCAGATTATTTTTCATAGTTTACTGGTGACTATTCCAACTAATCAATCGTAATTAGTTTAGTATTATTATTTTTAATTATATTAAAGATAAATAAAATTCCAATTTAACTAATTAATTAACCTTGTATGTAAAATTGAGCTTAGTCGGGCCAGGGCCCACACCAGAAGGTCTCCTATCTCCAGTCCAAAGCTCAATCACATTGAGATTTGGGCCCAGTGTAAAATATTTGGGATTCGTAAATTGAAGCCCGATTGTTCTTGAGTTTATAGCAAGTAATTTAGGAGTTTTTTTTAGAACCAAGTAATTTAGGAGTTAAGAGGGTGTTTTGGGTAAATTTGTTTTGAAAAGTTTATAAAGATATTTTAAGAATTTATAAGATGTAATTTTTTAAAAATTTATATTATCAATATATTTTTAGAGAGAATTTTGTGTTACATATAGGAAATTGAAGAGATGAACTTAAAATAATATATGATGAAAACAATAAATTATAGTTGAATATTTTTCTGTGAGCTTATAAACTCTTGAAGTTTATTTTTACATCTTATAAATTATTTATGAATTTATTTTTACCAAACAATTTAAACGAACTTATAAGCTCAACCAAAGACCCTCTTAATTATTTGCTAGATCTCAATTTTTCAGCCGCGCTGCAATTTAAATCCAACTTGTAAAACATGTCAATAATCATAAATTTTTTAATTCGTAATAAACTTTGTCCCACCAAAAATTATCCGATGATATAAGATATGGCAATCGAAAAAGTTATGTGATTTTCACCACCGTCGTCTTCGCCTCCACCACCACTGCCAAACTGTGAAATCATTTTGTTATCTAAAATTTAGTGAAATCATTATGTTAAGATATACTTCCTCTGTTCCACTCCAATAGGGTCACTTCTTTTGAGTACGGAGATTAAGAAAATTTACTTTTTAATAGGAAAGTGATAGTAAAGTGGTGTGGTCCACATTAATTAAGTATAACTTTTTTTACCCAAAAAGAAAATGAGTCTATTAAAGTGTGATATCCCAAAAAGAAAAATGAGCATATTGGAGTGAGACGGAGGGAGTAATATGTTGGGTGAAGTGAGGCAGGCCAATTTAATTTGGATCTTCCGCCGATTTGAGAGACACAAAGCAAAGTCCAAGTTTTGTGAGCATTGGAAGACTGAATTTTGTCTATATACCACATTTTGTGTTAATAACTACAAGCCAAATTGGCTCGCAAAATAAAATAAAATAAAAATTTACAATCCAAATCAAAACAAATTGAGACCGGCTTTGCCGTTTCGCCTCACCCAATCACATTTGCAAAATTATTGTGGGCGAACGGGTACAACATTTTATAGAGCAATTAAGTCTTTAAAAAAAAGTAAAAATACATAGAGTAATTAAGTCTTATTTATTCAATATGCATGCAGTTCCATTTAATTCTATTGTAATATAAGAGTCTAGCTCATTTTCTTTCTAGAAACATGTGTATTTTTTTGATTGATAAAATAGATAATTAAATATTTTTATTCTTATAATCTTAATTTGTCGATACAAGCTAATATAGTAATATATGAGTCCGTTAATTAAAGAATGTAGAAACAAGACTCTAGGTAGTTCATATAAAGAACTAACCAATCAAACTAAAGCAAGAATATCTTCTATTTATACTATAGCTCAAATACCAAAATACCATTAAATACAAATAAATAAATAAACACTAGTCCCCTTGGGATGACCTAGTGGTTGGGGTGGTTGTCTGTTGTCCAAGAGGTCACAGGTTCGAATACTCTCAACCACAATAACCACTAGGTGGGGTGTGTGTGTGGTTTGTATTATTTATTATGTAATTTCATCAAAAAAATAAAATAAATAAATAAACACTAGTAAGCTCAATCAAGAGCTAAGTGGTCGAGCCAACGAAGCCTTCTTGCAAATGTGAAGCACCTAAAGACTCTTCTTTGTTAAATATTTTGGGTTCAATCTTATCTATGTGTGGTGATGTTTTTTCATTTTGAAATGGTATTTTTTTTTTATCATTTTATAATATTGAGGTCTCGTCTGCATGCGGATTGCATAATAGATCACTCTGTTGTGATTCTAATTCAAAAATAGGAAAAGAGCTAAGTGGTCGAATTTGACAGGAAAATTAAATACATTTACATCACCATCATTCCTATACATCTTTGAAATGATTCACCCTCGAATGAGGACCAACGTCATCTCCACAAAGAATTTAAAAAGCACTACTCTAACTAATTTTAAAAAATTTAACCTTGTTTTTGTCCGGACAAATTTTGTCTAAATAACACTACTCTAAAAAGAATTACTACTGCGTTAAAACGAAATGAAAATTTCCCTTGTAGTAAACAAATAATAACGAAAAGCCCAAATTAAAATGAAATCAACCACATTAATTAATTGATGAGAAAAAATGATTGAGCAATGCCCATTTGTGGTGACGTTACAACCGTACTAGTAGAAGGTTGCACGCGTACGACTTCAAAATAAAACACGCGTTGCTCAAGTAAAGACACGTGTGAAACGAAATGTGACAATAACATCTTAACTGATACCATAAAATTGTTACCTAACTTTTCTATTTAATAGTAAGATCTTAAGTTCTCTGCTCGAAGGAAACATAAATCTCGAATTCTGTACATTTTCTAACTATTCTAGTCAATTCAATAAATATTAAATTGAATAATGCTGAATGGATAAGCTAAATATTTTTAAAAATTGATTTATTTTATAAAAAAAATTCAAAATTTTAAAAAAATGTAGTTATTTATATTGCTTTCTCCATATGGTAGTTCTTTTTTGTAATTTTTTAAATAATTTTGAATTATTATTATTTTTTTTATACTTAAAAAAAACAAAAAAACTACAAGGTAAAGAAAAACAAAAAAGACAAAAAATAAAATAAAAATAATAATTAAAATCATGTAGGACACGCGCCCGCCTTTAAAAGGCGATGAGCCGAGCTCATTTCATCGGGCCGCGACTCGAGCTCCCCCAGCATGCATCGATCGACTCATAGCTTGAGCTGATTCGAGTCAGTCGATCAATGTGAATGCTCTTAGATTTTGTGAGAAAATCCAAATAAAATTAAAAAAGTTTGTGTATATGGAACAATTTTTAAAATTCACGTGCAATTTAAACACAGTAAGGTTCATGCATTTTGAGGCTAATTTTAATTCATGCATAATCCAAAAACTACCTAAAGTTCGTACGTGGTGATTACCGGCCCTAATTAATTTGTTTATCGGAAAGGGGTATATATTGCCTATTGGTATGTAATTTAATGACTTTTGTCTATTTTAATTGCCCCAACATCGCCGAAATTATGTTAGATGTTGTTCTACTCAACTGAATGAGTCGTAGCTAATGTTTTTAATTAGGCTAATGTGTGTGACACAAACTAAACCTTGTCTATCAAATTAGGTTTCACCGATTTCATCTAAACAATCCTAAATTCATGGGGCTTGCCTATCTGTTTGGCAGTAAGTGATCAAATGAATCTTCGAGAATTAAAAGATTATATGTTAGTATGTTACTACAACATAGCATTACATAATAAGTAATTCAATTTCAAAACTGCAAAAGTATGAAGTAACTTCAAATTAGTACTACTTGAAGTATGATACCGCTTGTAATTAATACTATTAGTTCTTCTTACGAGTTTCGTTATTGAAAAATGTGTCACTTTTTCTATTTATGTATGTTCAATAATATTCTTACAATTATGGAGTATTATATACTCCCTTTGTTTTTTTAAGTGTCCTATTAATATAAATTTATTGTTCTTTTTTAAGTGTCCTATTTCAAAATTTGAGAATAAAAAATGACAAAGTTCCTACTTTACCCTTTTTTTAGTGTCCTATTTCAAAATTTGTGAATAAAAAATGACAAAGTTCCTACTTTACCCTTTTTTTAGTGGCCTATTTCAAAATTTGAGAATAAATTTATTACACTTTGAAAATAATAAATATGGGCACAAAAGTAATACTCCAACTTCCTTGGTATACGTACTTTTTTTTCATGGGACACTTAAAAAAAAACAGAGGGAGTATATAGAAAAATGTATGAATTTTATGTAAAATATGTATGAATTCGCTGTATAAAGGTATGAATTGGGAAAAATAAATTTTTACTATCTTTGGGATTCGAACTCAGAACTATAAATTCATGAATCAACTGTAAATCTTGATGATCTAAAGCTAAAAACAATGCTTATTTTATATCTTAAAAAATGTACTTATTTTAACCCTCTAATATATATATATATATATATATATATATATATATATATATAGGGAGAGGTTCAGGAAAGAACCATAAATAAAAAAAGAACGGAGAACCATTTTCAGTCATTCGATCATCAAGATCTACGGTGGATACATCATCTTGTTGGATGAATGCAGATCCTGGGTTCGGATCCTGAAGGGAGCAATTTTTTTTAATTTTTTGAATGCATTAATTTTAACAGCGAATGCATTAATTTTTACAGTGAATGCATTAGATTTGATGGTTCTCCCTTTCTCACAAATAATGTAGTTCTCTCTAGAACCACACCCTATATATATATATATATTGATCTAATAGTAGAGTGGGATTTGAAATCAAAGTAATTTATTTGTCCTATGTAGTTTGGAGGTTAACGTTAAAGGTATATATATCAGTTGTTGTTGTGGATCGAAGTACTCTCACGAAATAAAAAATATACTTACATTTGTCACTATTTCTCCCAAATAAAATACTGCCATATGGTTGGTAATAGAGAAAAATCAAATAGTAGAGTAATAGTTTTTCTTTGTATTTAAAAGAAAACTAAAATCACATTTAATGGAGTGGCTTGCGTCATGTGTACCCAACTATTTATGTGTACTTCATGCATGACTGATAGTACCCAACTAATAAGAATATTATTCTACTAGCTCACAAATCCATATCCGAATTAATTAAAGAATATAATTCTAGCTCATAAATCCATATCTCGGACTAATAAACTATGAAAATAAATTAGGAAACAGTAGGGTGAAACTTTGACATCATATGGCCTGCCTTAACTCCAGTCAGCTCTCTGAGATGCTTGATCAAAGCATTCCATTTTTGACAAGTTTGGTGCCCTTTTAATTTCTTTATATTATAACCAGCAAGGATGTGTTCTCTTTAATTATAAATTTATCGTAAAAAAAATAAGGAATAAACAAACTTTCACCTTTTAAATCCTTTCTTTATTTTCCTCCATTTCGTACAAAATAGAATTTGATCTTTACTCATTCCTCTTTTTTACTACAAAATGAAAAATAATATTATCACATCAAAAATAAAATGATAAAGGAGTGAAAAGAAGGAATGAGTAAGAGTCAAATTTTATTTTGTAGGAAATGAAGGAAAAAAAAAAGAAAGGATTTAAAAGGTGAAATTTTGTTTATCCCTCATTTTCCCATGATAAATTTACAACCAAAAGAACACATCCTAATACGTTTCGGGTATACCTTAAAAATTAAATATACGTTTAAATTATATTTTTAATTAAATAGTATAATTTTATATCTCAAAAATCAAATAATTAATTTTAAGTGACTAACATAATATAACTATAATTTGTAAGAAAATGATTTTTTTGAAAAAATCCATGATGCCGCCTTTCTTCTTCGACGGTAGTAACCGCTGCAGACACTACCACCAAGCACTGCAGCGGAACACCACTATAACACCAATGTTCTTCTTTCCTTCTACAGCAGCGATTTTTGATCCAATCTGAAAAAAATTTTGTATTTAGTCTATTCTCGAAAAAAAAGAAAGGTCAAAGTTTAGGATATAATACTCACTTCTATACTTAGGTAGAAAAAAAATCATGTAATCCACGTAAAAAATTCGATGAAATGACTCATTATTCTATGAGATTCTCGATTTTGGGACATTTATCACAATACAGTGAAAGTTTGAAAGTTTATAAAAAAATAAACGTAAATTAAGAATATTTTTCAAAATAAATTGTAATTTTCCATTTAATATATCCATGTAGTTTTATATAGCTCTTATTTTAATCCAAATTTCTAGAAAAGTGATCATGTAAATTATATATAGAATAAATATTTAGTCATCGCGTCATTAATTGGGTGTAGCCAAACCATACGAGTCAAAATTTTACAATACCAGATAACCACAACTAGTACCACCCTATGTTAGTATGTTTATAGGTGTATTAATTGAAAACCAAATTAATTAATATGTAATCAAAGCTAGCCTCATAAAAGAAACGACGATGCAAGTATATTTCATGAACTGGCCAGGAAGAGATGTATACCGAACCTAAATCTCAAAGTTTATTTATACAAAGGTTATAGATAATTAAAGTGATTAGTAGGCAATTAACAGATAAAATTAATAGCGATTATGATTTTGTAACTATAGGGTTTGGCATAAATCCTTTTCAGATATCAACATTAATTTGATATCTGACTTGAGGAATTAATACAGTATATACTAATAAACATTGAATTAATGATCTCTGACCGCACCAATGATCTTAGTTGATGGGTTTCTTTCATCAAGCTTATCTTCACATCCCAAAATGAATAAAATAATATTATCGACTTTTCTGAATTCTCTATTAATTTTTCTAGGTTTTCACTTTCACACCCTTTTTTACCTATTTTAACTGTATTTCAGTTTTCTTCTCTTTTCTTTTTACACAACTCCAAAAAAATTAAAATAAATAATTATCTGGACAAGAGAAATGTCCAAATGGCGACAAAAATAGCGACTCCGGCAGCTATGCACACTATGTCCAAGCTCCTCTCTCTCCTCTGCTTTCTCTCTCTAGACTGTATCTTCATCCTCAGGAACATCTGGTACGCCTCCCTCTGCATCCCGACGTGGCTCTTCAGCCTCCGGCCTTCCATGGCGGCGTCCAGAATCCCCAGGCTGTGGGACCCGGTGAGGATCTTCCCCTCCATGTCCTCCACCTGCATGCTGATCTCCCTCACCTGCAGCTCGCCGCCGTCCTTCCCGCCGCAGGTCACCACGGCGGCGCACTGCACCAGCTCCCCGTTCCCGGCGTCCACCACCGTGGCGTAGCGGAGCTGTATGTCCTCCGTCAGCCAGTGGCGCCGCGCCTCCACGGCGGCGGCGCTGGCGACGTTGACCGCGCGCCCCTTGGCGGGGTCGATGAGGATCCAGCTCAGGCGGAGGCGCTCCCTGGCGAGTTCCATGCACGCGCCGTCCTCGCCGTCGAATCGGAGGGGCGCCGCCACGGCCTCCTTGGGGTCCACCAGGTCGATCCTGAAGGGGGAGCTCTGGAACCAACCGGAGCGCGTCTCCGTCTCCTTCACGCGCGAGTAGATCAATTTGTCGTCGCAGTAGACGTCCACGGCGGAGATCAGCGTTTGCGTCGCCTGCTGCGGCGGCGCGCGGCGGCGGAGGGGGGAGGCGCCGCCCTGGCGGGCGACGGCGGGGAAGGAGTCGGAGTAGAAGGAGCGGTGGGCGGAGGGGAAGGCGGAGATGGCGGCGCGCACGGTGGGGTGGGCGGTGGAGGGCCACGTGGCGTTGCAGATTTGGCGCCAGAGGAGGTCCTCGGCGCAGAGGGAGAGGAACTGCGCGGAGGCGCAGCTGGTGGAGGCCAGGGTGGGGCCGTCCAGCCGGTTCAGGATGTGCGACTGGATTATGTCGGGGTGGATGGCGGCGAGCGCGGTGGCGCCGCCGTGATCGGCGTCGCTGCACATAACGGAATGTTTTGTGTTAATTTGTTGTGGGATGTTGGGATTGGGAGGGAGAGAGAAATGTGAATTTTTTTTGTATGGATTGAGTGGCGACGAAACTAATTTTGGGGAGTATTTATAGGGAGGAGTTGGTCATGGATAGAGTCAACCGTGGCGCGTTGGCTAAAACAACGTGATGACTCCAATCCTTTTTTCAGACTCACATGTTTGAATATTCATTTTTTTTGTCCCCTTTTTTTTTAATGATATATATATGGCTTACCACTTAATAAATCAATCCACCTAGCTAGCTTCGTCGTGATTTTCATATCATGAAAATCAACCTATAGTTCTCAAAAAAAAAAAAAAAATCAACCTATATATATATATATATATATATATTCTTGAATTTTGATGAACTTCATTGTCTAATTTCTCAATCTTGTTACAAATTTATGTTTTGCTTCGTGGATTGTAGATATGAATTGAACTTGATGAAGAAATTAATTTTTATAGCTCAGGTGCTATATATATACAGAGGTGATTAGTTCGTGATGGATTTTAAAGGAGTAAGTAATTAGGGTTCTTCTTGATTCGATAATCGAGCTCGTGGATTTCAACTTAAATTTTCGATTTGTAAGTCTTAACTTTTCTTTCTTATTATAACTATGGTATATGAGATGCCAATAAAAGTTTATAAATTAAAAATAATATATATTTATATATGAAAATATAAAAGGAAAATATCAAAATTAAAATTTGAAGAATTTAGCTATAAATGAAATCTTACATTATATATATTAAATAACTAAATATCCTATAAATAAAATAAAAATATTATGTGCATGTACATCACAATTTGTAAGAATACATACATTTCATAGTAGTAGATGAGGTGGTCTAAAATAAAAAACTAGGAATTATTTTCAATTTTTAAATTATGGTCCTGAGTTCGAATTACATAGACAGTAAATATTTAAAATTTTGAAATTCAAACAATTACACGGCGAATTCATATGTGTTTTATATAAAATTCATATAAATTAACTGGTTTGCATTTTTAATTATAAGAGCTATTTTTAGCCAAGCCCTGCTTCCAATATTAGATAATACATGTTGGTACCAATATATTCGAAAGTACGTAATGCTTTTATTTTAAATTTTTATATATATATATGTTGACACCAATATATAATTTTTCTGAAATTCAGACAGTATACTGTCGCTTTAAACTTTACCAACAATGTTTAGTTTATTCCAATAACTAAAATTCTGTCTTGGAAAAGAATCAACGAGTCAAGAGTATTGGCGCTTTTAGTCATTGCTTACAAAGTAATTAAATTCAAATTTAGTTTTCTTATTTAAGGGCTGACATTGTCATTTAGCACAGACAATTTGTTCTGTACGTAAATAAGAAAATACATTGTAAAATTATTATTCATATTTTTATTTCCCCTTATTAATTTTATGAGGAGTCGGCCTGCTTCAAGTTCTGAAAGAATATGAGCTGTCTTTTATGAGACAACAGAATAAAAACAAGAACATAATCAAATTTCAAAGTCTTGTAGTCCATTATTACAGATCTCTGGATGCAATTTGGATTTTTGTAATTCAATTTTGTATTACTTACATGGTATAGAAAAGTATATTTATGCTCGATGAATATATAATGATGATTTTTATACATTTATATATTAGTATGATTATTGGATAGTCTAAATGTACATCGTTCGATGAGATAAATTAACATTCTAATATACTCGTCGATGTTCAATACTTGACGATGATAAATTTAAATCTAGTTTATTGCAATTACGTCGCACTCATTAAGTATTTGACATCAATTAATATAGAGGTGGTCTCCTGTGAAACCGGTTTTATGGTGAAATCGACTTCACAATGACACTACTTCAACATACAAATGATACTTTAATTTTAAAATATCATTTGTATGTTGAAGTAGTGTCATTGTGAAGTCGATTTCACTATAAAACCGATTTTACATAAGTTTTTGTGATTAATATTTCAAAATATTCATCTCTTCTATCCCGTAAAACCTATAATTTGATTTCTTTAATCAATGGATCGAACTATATATATGAATTAGAAAGTTTGATTTGCCAAAAATTTTGGATGAATAAACAATAAAGCACATTTCAATTAGTAAGACATTTCTCCACCAATTATTATTAGATCAAAACTTTGAGTCACTACAAGGTAAAAGTGGAGAATCATTATATATTGATCCTCTTTAAGAAAAGAAAACAAAGGGGGGAAAAGTTGAGCAATTTTACTTTGTAAAAACTTAACAGATTGAATAAATATTTGCTAATTAGTTTTAAAAAGTTTTTGAGTTGAAATTATATATATATTAACTCAATGTAAAAGGATGGAGGCAAAAGTTGCTCTTCATCCTTTTTTCGTTTTTGAGGAAAAAAAGAAGAAAGAATGAAGAAGTTCTCTTTTCACTTACAATGAAATTAATAAAATAATTGATATTGAATTCAAATACTATTAAATCAATAAAATTATAAATATATTCGATAAAGATTTTGATCTAAAATTCCGACTTTGACACAATTATAATTTTGTGTTATTATTGTCAAAACTAGAAAAGTGTGATACTATTTGTATAGTGTTGATCAGCTGTAGTTACACTTAATTTTTCCTCAACATAGAACTGAGCTCAACTAAATAATGTTAATTTGACAATTCAAGGTCCTTTTATATTGTTAGACTTTATGCTTTCACAATTTCACCATGCTTGTTAGGCATTGTGGTTCTAGATTATCACCGAAATAAAGAAACAATTAAATAATTAATTTCTTCTCTCTCTAAACTTTAACAAAAAAAAAAAAAAAAAAGGTGAAGTCAAAATTGGGTGTCCATAATTCCATATTATTTAGAGATGGTAGTGGACTAGTGGGCTATCAAAATTCTTGAAATTCAATGAATTGGTTCTCTATCTTCACTTTCCACTTTGTAGCTGATGTCAACACACATATACTCCCTCCGTCCACAATTTAAAGCCCCACTTTGATGTGGGCACGAAGACTAAGAAAGCTGAAAATGGTGATGTGAATGAAATAAAAAGGTAGTTGACTAAAATGATAAAGTAGTTGACTAAAGTGTTAAAGGTATTGTGTGGTGGGTCCACTAGTGATAAAGTGTAATAAATATAGAATATAAAAATAATAAAGGTGTTGTAAGGTGGGTCCATTAGTGGCAAATGGTAGTAATTTTAAATAAAGAGGGAGGGTAAAAAGGTACAAAAAGCATAATAGGGCTTTAAATTGTGGACAAAAATTTAGGGGGAAGTAGGGCTTTAAATTGTGGACGGAGGGAGTATCAATTTCAAACATCATTTTATTTCGCTTCATACATCTAATTAGGGTGGGCCACATTTTTTTATTATTGGGCGGTCTTCACTTTATATCTTTATCACTAAATCAAATCAATTAATCAAAATTTCTATTTTTTTTTTATAGTTATAACCACTCTAGTGCTAGGTCATTAATACAGATATAATTTTATTTTCAATATGTAATATCTTTATTAAGTAGAAAAATTATATATATCCTCGACATATAATATTTCTAACTTTTATATAAGTTAATTAAACATGCTCCTAGTTATGATAATTAGTGGATATCGATAATAAAGATAGTGTATATTCAATTGCACTACTTCAGATAAGATCTAGTGTATCATATTGGGCGTTAGACTTGTGTCTTATATTTTATTATTTTATTTTCTTTCATCTCTTTTAATTTCTTCATTTTCAATTTAGCATGTTTTAGTTTAGTTTATGGATTATTAACTAGGGTTAATCTCATCTAATTGGGTATATAAGTATTTTTTTAATATTTAATTTCACTTTTATTAATTAATAATTCATTATTGAAAATAATTCAATATAATTCATAATATTATAATAAAATATATTTTTATTAAAAATATTGCATGTTAACAAATATAATAATAAAACAAGTTAGCATAAATAAATAAAATTTGGGAGGCTAAAACTCATCCCATCCAAAATCCAAATAGATATTAATTTAGATTGAATTTTGAT
The DNA here is from genome assembly GCF_028751815.1 of Salvia miltiorrhiza. Taxonomy (NCBI): domain Eukaryota; kingdom Viridiplantae; phylum Streptophyta; class Magnoliopsida; order Lamiales; family Lamiaceae; genus Salvia; species Salvia miltiorrhiza. The sequence continues at coordinate 4,811,129 of NC_080394.1, read as the reverse complement.
TTGATTCCATTATTATATACTATTTGGCATGGCATTAATTGGCCTAGTCTCTCAGACGGCATAATTAATATTTTTTTAAGAAAAGAATAAAATATTAGGACACTAACCAAACTTCACTTACTCACAACAAAATAAAATGACGAACGTTGACAACTCGCAATTCTCCCGGGAAAAAAATATTTTACAAGACTACAAACATAAACAAACAAAATAATTTAAAATTTTAAATAATTCTGACTGTTTATTTGCATTGAAGATTAAGAATGCGTATAAACATTACTCCAAATACGTATAAATTAAACAATAATACCATGTCTAGCTACGTTTAGCCATTTATTATAAATGTACTACTAGCAAATCTGAATAAATAATTGTATGTGAAACTGATTGTTCACGTACAATATTAGGCATTCATGCTGCTACGTTATGAGATTTTTAATATAATATAACTTTGATGATGCACATTGTGTTATGTAATTTTAATTAATTCGATGGATGTTATAACTTTTCTTTAGTCGACTTGACCATGATCTCATTAAAAGGTTTCAGACTCAAAATTTTGAATAGTTAGCTCATTCTTGATTACCTTAATCTAGTTTATAACTTATATTAAATGCATTTGAATTGTGACATATTAATATCAATAAGATCCTTTTACATTAGTTATCAACTAATCATACTTCTGGGTTACTTTCTACATATAAAGTGGTCTTGAGATTTTTCGATAAAGATGGTCGAACAACGAATTTGGACACGTAGAATTCGAGATGATTATTTCAACATAGAGTTTAGTCAAAACAATGAATAAGTATGCAAAATAAATAATACTCCATAATTAGATCATTTTAATACATATTTTAAAGTTGGTGTACAAAATAATTATTTTTTTTAATTCAATAATTTATACTCCCTCCGTCCCAATAAAAGTGGCCATATTTCATTTTTGGGTGTCCCATTAAAAGTGGCTACTTTCTAAAAATGGCAAAAGTTTACTTTAATTAAGTCAACAATTACTCACTAATTTGGTCAACAATTGTAGGCCACTTTCTAAAAATGCCAAAATTACTCACTAATTTGGTCAACAATTGTAGGCCACTTTCTAAAAATTACTCACTAATTTTGGTGGGTCAACAATCCCTTTCTTAATCTCCGTGCCCAAAAAAAAGTGGTCACTTTTATTGGGACGGAGGGAGTATATAATTAATCCTAAATAAAAATTCATATATTAATATCCGATTAACCTTTTTATATAAAATAAATCAGTAGTGGTTTTGTTTCTGCTCCACATATTTCAATGAAGTTGGTCTACCTCCTAAACGTGGACAAATACTTGGCGAGAAACATTTGAGAACATTATAATATATTTATAATTATACACAAAATTTATTTCATCTGTTGAGATGGCCGAGTTGGTCTAAGGCGCCAGATTAAGGTTCTGGTCCGAAAGGGCGTGGGTTCAAATCCCACTCTCAACATATTTGTAATTTTTAAATTTCCAATGCTATTTTTATCATTAAATTTCCAATGCTATTTTTATCAAAACAAGAAGGTATTCCAATGATAATCTACCAAACCAAACCACTCTCAACATATATTTATAATTTTTAAATTTTTAGTGCTATTTATTTTATTTTATCAAAACAAAAAGGTATTCCAATAATAATCCGCCAAACAAAATTCTAGTAATTTACTCCATCTATTTTCCTTCTTATTTTATGTCATGACATTATTGATACTCCATCTATTTTGTATTGTTGCAGATAATCTTTCCAATCATACTCCATAATACGCGTATATATATATTTTTTTAATGGTGTCACGTTTATTATGCGACTTATTAAGGATAATAGTCACGTGCATCTTAAAACAAAAAAGAATAACATCACGTGCCTCTTAAAAGAAAAGAATAAAGTCACGTCTTTAGCATTTTTGGACTTACGAGAAGATGCATGGATCTATGATTTATCCACAAAAAACCAATATGGGCATTTTCCTATATTTTTGGTCTTATATGTCAAAGAAAGAATTGGTAAACGTGAAAAAATATATATTTCGCGTGTCAATAATTAAACATTAAATGTTCTTATCTTTCCTTTTCTTTTCCCATATGACTTTTCCCAAAATGAAATGTGGAAAAAATATTGTTTGCGTGTTGAAGAAAACGGTAAACTGAAGTGTTCGTTGAAAGAGAACTGAAATCAAGAAAAGAATATGGATAAGGTTCAAACTTTTGATTTCTTAATTAATCGGTAGAGTTATACACGAATACATAGCAATCTAGATAATTAACCAACACTGAGTTTACTTGAAGTACTAGTGTATAGCTCGTGGAATTTCCATGGAAAAAATCACTTTTTATGGTGATTATATTTATTTAATGTTGTGTATGTGATCTTAGTAATTAAGTAGTTTTTATATTATAATATTATACTCTTCCATTCACATAAAATATACTCATTTTTAAATGTCACGTGTTTTAATAAAATGTTTGATTGTGTCGTGAGTGGAAGAAAAGTCTAATGTTATTGTGACTTGTGAGTAAAAGACTTACCAAAAATAGACCAAATACATTTATTATGAACATAAGAAAATGACAGACTGAATATATTTTATGTGGATGGAAGAGTATTACTATATACTTTCTTCGTCCATCAATTCGTGTCCTAATTTGTTATTTTGGTCCGTTCACCAATTCGTGTCCTACTTATTTTTAGTAACTATTTCCTTAACAAACAAATCAATTTTTTTAAAAGTCGTGCCTCCTTCTCCACTCAACAAATAAACAATACACATTTTCTTAATATTCATACCCGCGTCCCCTATGATACAAATTGGTGGACGGAGGAAGTATATTTTTTTAGAATTACGGAAGAGTATTATAAGTTATACTCCCTCCGTCTGCGATATGGTGCGTGTTTTAAGAAAATTAGTGGATAATAACTAATAGTGAATATTGTAGGGAGTGGAGTTTGGGTTCCACTGTTATTGTGAATGGAAGTTTATGGACCATACTTTTATAAATGAAAGTGGAAACGATATCACAGACGGATTGAAATGGTAAATGTAAAAACGATATCACAAACGGAGGGAGTAGTATTTTATTGAGATTCCACGAAGTACTTTATGTCATACTCCTTCCGTCCCATGAAGCATGACACACTTCTTTTCAGCACGTAAATTAAGAAATTGATATTTTGTGTGTTAAATGTGGTAGGTGAACAAGTGAAAATGTGAATAAAGGGTAAATTTTTTGCTATTTTTATAAACGTGTCATGCTTCGTGGGACAGACCAAAAAGGAAACTGTGTCATGTTTCGTGGGACGGAGGGAGCAATTTATAAGTAGAAACTTATAAAATAATTTCATATTTAGCTAAGGTTCCACCATCCAAAATCATTGATTGTGATAGAACACGATAATAAATCAAAATGATGAGATTAATAAAATTTAACTACTCAAATCAATCTAAAATGCATACACTCTTAGTCGTCCTACATTCAATTACAAAGTTATTTTATTACATATTATTTGTGTCCCGTTAAAAAAAATTTAAAAAAATTGGAGCCTGATATAGTTTTTTTAGCGACATTGCAGAGCTTTAACATAACATAATACAAGGAAGAAACAATAGAATTCTGATAGTTCAGTTTCATCAGCATCACTAACAACACACCTTTCAAACTTACATAAAGAAGGTAGAGTTAAAAGATTAATTTTGTTCAGTGTCATCAGCATCACTAACACACCTTCCAAACTTACATGAACAAAGGAGATTTATAAGATTAATGCTAAACAAAATTTTCCGCGACATACCTGCCTCGACGTTCAGAGTAACATAGAAATCCTCAGTCCGGTTATACAAGCTTGCAAGCACCGGGCTAACACGTACAACCAAGAACCGGAGCCATGAATGGAGACGATCAACGTGTAGTGTAGTTTAACAAACATCATATTATCAATTACACAGCCCAAGCTGAAGGCCCCCCTAGCCCAATTTCATCAACCTGTGACAACTCGAGCATATCAGGAAGAACGTCACGTTTCTTCTTGTTCTTCTTCTTGGTTGGATAAGTTACCAGCACACTCGTATCATCGATACCTTGATCCATTTTGCGATCCAACTTACTGTCAGCAGCCTCTACGGGGTCTTTAGGAGGACCCGTCAACAAAAGATCCATAAAAGGGTGGTTTTCTGCAGTGTCAGTGTTATTTATGGTATCTACTTTGGATGTTTTTCTTGATTTCTTTTTCTTGTGCTTTACTTCATTTGCTTCCTCATGGCTGCCCTTGAGAGCCTCGACATTATTGGTGACTCTGATTTCATCCTGTTGCAGCTTCGACTTTTTCTTCTCTCTCTTGTCTGAAATATTGGCATTCTCAGCATTATCTATACCTTTTTCATCTTGTAGTTTTTTCCTCTTATTCCTAGAGCCCAAAACATCCATACTTTCACTCAGAGGATGAGCTTTGCTTGAGTTTTTGTTTCTCATCGGCTGATTACCTGCCTCGACAGAGAAGTCAGCACCGTTTTCATGAACCACTTTTGCAGCTATTTTGTCGATTGGTCTAGCATTGAAGACATGCAAATTTGGCAATAGCTTTTTGACCTGATAAAATATTGGCCATTAGAAAAATCAGATTGTAGCCTTAAAAGTTAAAACACATGCAAACAAACAGAAAAGCTTATTACAGGAAAAGGAACTTACTTTCTTTAGCAAATTTTCCTTTTCAGCAATAGGGTTCCCTTGTAGATTCAAATTTGTCAAATTAACTAGCGAGGAAAGCACCTGGCGTTGAAACAATAAAACTAAGGCCGGTGGAGAGCATGTCATCTAAAAGAAGAGCAAAACACAATTATGGACTTTGTGTCACCTTAAGATTCGACCATCGTGCAATCAAGTTGTTCCCCAAGTCTAGATTCTGAAGTTTCACCAAACGCCCGAGCTCATCAGGAATAGTCTGAAAGATTGAGAAAAGAAAAGCATCAATGCTTTTTACAGGACCAAGAGGCTCGAAAAAATCACTAGGAAGAGACAATATAATATGAGCATTTTGCAAGTGGCTATAGATCGTACCATAATTTCATTATGAGCTAAACGAAGCTCCTTTAACTCCAGGCAGGATCTCAAGGATGAATCAACTTTTTGCAGTTGGCAGTTAGAAAGAGAAAGCTGTAACGAAAATGGCTGTAAGATTCCTCATGTCCTTAATCTACTGTTTGATTTTAAATATACTCAACTAATCAAGAGCATTACTTTGGTGATTGATTTCAGCTTAACCAAAGATTCACCGAGCGAATTGATTGGGTTCCTCGACAGAACTGCATACGTATATTAGTCAGAAAAAACGTATTTAAACTCAAAACATCAAGACCCGACATTGGCTAAAACATTAAATATAGGCTCAGAATTTCACTTTCTATTACAGCGACTAAAGCATGTACCTAGAGTGTTCAACTCTTTCATCTGATCGAGCTTGCAAACTGAACTGATTTCATTGTCTGCCAGATGGAGCAAAAAACCGTCAGCCTATATAGCAGCGTTAGTTACATGAGGCACAACACTTCCTACCAAAGACCTACCATTTAAAATTAGTGCACGCAAACTTGTGAGAGATTTTACGTCATCCATTGATTTAAGCTTGTTTTTTCCAGCATTTAGTACCTACACCACAAAAGACAGAGCTTCAAAATACATCAAGTCCTATTCCAGCGATAAACCGGAGCAAAGGTCCTCGCCAGCAAAGTTATCAAGCTAAATGTCACAACAAAGCACACAGATAATTACAGTCATAATCTGAATTCTGACATACAAGATGAAAAATGAAATTTCAATCATACTACAGAAAGTAAAAGCGTTACTAATTCATTAACCACTCTCCAAAAAACTAGGATACGATAATACAGCTTCAGTTCAAAACCTAGACGAAAAATAATACTGGCACCAACAGATTTAGGCTCCAAAAATACAAGTATGTGAAGTTACACATTGAGAACCTACAGTGAGTTTATTTAGGGCATCAATGCCCTTCAAGCTCTCAAGCTTATTCTGCACAACTGATAACCACTTCAAATTCGTACATGACTTTAAACCCTGAAATTCCAAAAAAGAAAACTCAGAAAAATTGCCCGCATTTTTATTTCTGGGGTGGAATAAGTTTTAGTGTTTCACTACCTCAAGCGAAGTCAAGTTATTGAACCCAAGATCCAATCTTTCCAGATTCTTGAATACACCCAAACATGAAACCTAGCAAAAACCACAGCCAAGAAATAAATAATTATACCAGAAATTAAACTGATTCCAATAAAGAAAACATATACAAGAATTACATCAGTGAGGGCTTTATGAGTAAGAGTAAGAGAGGTAATTGAGTTGGGGTCATTTGCGTTCTGTTCTTCCAAAATTTTCTTGGAGCTCAGCGCTGCCATTGTTTGATAGAGTTTCAATTAGGGCTTTGGTGCACTCTGCAAAAACCCTAAATAAGTGACAGTTTTAGGTTACAAGGGCTGGCTGTTGTCTGCTGAGACCTGAGGGCGCATATATAAATTATTACTAGTATTAGTATATGAACGTTGGTTGATAATAGGCTCCTGGGATTTTGGTTTAATTGTATAGTTTATAGTCGAATTTAAAGCTATTAAAAAAAATGGTCCAACTTTTAAAAAATAATAAAAATTAATTTAACTTTTAAAATTATTTATAAAAATAGTTCAACTTTAAAATTATGTAAAAAATAATCTAAATTTTGAGTAATGTGTAAAAATGGTCTGAACTTTAAAATATACAAAAAAAATAGTTTGAATTTTGAAGTTATTTGTAAAAATAGTTCGAACTTTAAAAAAATTAAAATGATCCGAACATTCATAAATACAAAAATAGCTTGAATTATGACGACATAGAAGACCCTGAGTTGATATGAAAATTATGTAAAATATATAAGTTCACTTGATACATTCTCATGATGCAAACAAAATATAAGAATTCCCTTTTACAACTAAAATAATATTTTTTTTATATAAATCGACTATGAAAAAATTTAAATCTCAAGAATAGTAATATGAATTTAGATTATACATAAAAATGATTATTCCATATTTGTTAAAAAAATGTCACTATATCATATTTTTGGCATTTGATTTATAGTATCCTAGCTCTGATGGTTGGTTGAAAGTGAAGTGTGTGTGAGTAGAAAATTCTACTCCTACATGCTATATAGAATATATTTGGTGCACAGTTTAAAAGATGCATATAGAAGCAAGAGTGTTTAGCAGCTGCAATGTACATAAACTTGCCCCAACTCAGCCTTCCTTAGCACAGACAACACAAGTATACTAATACTCTCCTCCTTCATTACTATGCCAAAAATTGCGCAGCTCCACAAAACCCATCATTTTACACCCAATATCAACTGCAGACTTGTAAATTCCCAGACACGTTTAAGGAGATAGAAGCTCCATCAGTCGTCAGGCGCGTTCACCACTGCTCTGTAAACAATCTCGATGAATTGATCGTCCTATGCATACATTCATAAAATCAAATCAAAATCTCCAAATACAAAGCTTCTAATAATCATAAGGTGGTGGAATAACTAATAAGCAATAAGGAGAATTTGTTCCACCACATAAAATGGGAGAATTCTACAAGTACAAGTGAGCTTGAATTACTAATAATACTGGATTATGGTATTTGCTCCATTTAGCCTCATCTAGTAGACTCATTTTCATTCTAACATATCAGTTTCAGGAAATGTAGCTTTAATGGAAGACTGAGATGTGCATATTATATACAAGTGGATTTTTGTCTGAAAACTCAAGCAAATGGAAAACATAGTCACAGGTCTGGTATTTTCTGCCACGATTCATTTCCTGAAGCCTATGTTTCAAAGGGCAACAACTGCTTACATGGCATGATAATGCTGTAATAAGGATAATTATGGTTGTTCATTTCCCTGTCTAAAGCACTCACAGAAATTCATGAACGGACACACCGAGTGGTAGAGACGGAGGATCAAAATGTGTATGGCATGAAAAAACACAAAGCACAGCGATGGCTGTTACTGTTAGCACAATTTTGTTGCAACGTAACTAAAACAAGACCTTAACCACACAAGAAATGACATAGCAGAAGATACCACGTTAAAGAAATGACGCAAGAGTTACTTGGAGCCTCAAAGAAATCACACCCTGTGGAACAAAGTGAGAAAAGAATCGGATGGACCACATACCTGAATAAGAAATTGAAGTGCTTTCCTGATTTTTTCTCTGCTAATACACGTAGGTGTAGGAACAGAAGTTGGAGTGGAAGATTGTGGGGATGGTGGTGGGAACATTGGAAGTAGAAGTTCTCCATGAGGTCGTTTTAGATTTGAAGGAGAAATGAGAGGAGAGTGTGGTGGAGGGGGAGCAAATGAAGTTATGGATGGCAAAATATGTGGAGAAGAAGGATGTGGGCTTAAAAATAATGATGGCTTCACCAGATCAGTCATGTACGTCTTAGCATCCTTAGGTTCAGAAATTGCAGGAATGGACAATTTTAGGGTAGAAGGAGATGTGACAGGAGCTGGAGCTGATATTGATGGTGAAGTGGGAGGATCAGAAACAAGAGCTGTTGGAGACTGGTCCAGCTGCGCAGAAAATTGCTACATGAGGAGAAGTTCCAACATTCAAGGCAGCATGCATTATCTATTTACTAATTTCATCATTAATAATATTACTATAAGTATATCCATTGTGCTCAGAAATGGGAGTCACATAGAAATGTTTTCTACTGTATACGAATTGGAAAAACCTATGAAGATGTTTGATCAAAGGAATAGCTTTTAATATAGTTAAGAACCTCACCTCTTACTTGACATGTTACTGTTAAACTTCACACCTTCTATCATACAATAAGTCGGACAAAGTCAGATAATAAGAGTTAAGGGTGGAAAATGCATACACTGGAAATTTTCACAACAGATAGATCATCAATCCCATCTGCAACATTGGAGTCAGCAGTAGATGATGGCTCTAGGGCAGCATCCTTTTCCACTTCACTGAAAAAAGTTAATCGGAAGGAAGCTACTCAAACTGTCTCTCACACAAAAAAAGCCAAATCAACATAGAATTAAACTTATCTGTCTTTACAGAAAATCTGGCTAGAAAGAAAGCAGAGCAGGCAAAGAATTGATAGAAGACCAATTAATATGCCTAGATCAATGTTTTCAAGATAGAATCTATCCTTTGCAGTAGACGTACATCATCCAAGAACAGAAGTGGGATTGAACGTCAATGATTAAGTTTTTATAGGACTAATAGCCCAAAAGTATCTAACATCCTACTTCTAGAACCGTGAAAATCAGAGATAGGCACGGTGGAATTTCTCAATTTATTGAGAAGAAATATCCTCTCACATAAAAGAAACAACCCCTTACTCAATAAGCTACATGGATGACAGATTCGTATTTATCTTGCTAAAGTTTCAGAACCATGAAACTAAAATCGTAACCTTTTTTTCGTAAACAATATACATGTTGTACTCGAGAGTTATAAGCTAAATTTAGATGCATCAGGTCCATATACATAGTGCTATTATCAATTTATCATAATTACCACTTTGTCAATATAGTACTGGCAAATGAGTACAACAAACTAATACATCTTAGTTGTTTTGGTACTATTTTGATTAAAAACTGAAGGGACTAACAACAATTACCTTTCTTTTGAAGACACTTTCAGCTCTGTAGGCACCTCGGGATATTCATTAAGTATCCTACAACAAAAAGTAACCACCTTACTAAAGCAATAAACAGCTGCTTAAAGAAAACAAGTCAAAATGTGACAAAGAAAGAGTATCACAACATTGATCAAATAACCAACCTGGTAAACAGATTTGCAATCTCCTTACAGTCGTTTGAAATATAGAACCATATTCCATTTACCTCTTCAGTGTGGTTTCTGTATAACAGATATGAATCCTGCACTTCACACACAAAATCTCCCCAGAGACTCTCCGTAAGATTTTCTGGTGACAGCAACAATCAAGCCATTCAGTATATATTCATAGATGTGAAAGTAAGATTATTTTACCTTCTTTCAGGGCAATAAAAATCACATGTATACATATTATCTGCTTATCTGAACTATATTTTGATTTGGAGAAAAGATCGATCTGGATGAGGTCAGGAAATTTCAACTCTTAGGAAGATAAACAGGCATAACAACAGAAACATTTCGTTTCAGAAAATCATGCACATCTAGAACAATGTATTTAAAACTTAATTATTCACCTTTTACAGTAAACAGGGGTTGATTGTTCTCTACTGGTCTCACAATGCAAGTAGCCAAAAGTAACAATGTGTCTACATACTGAAATCTCCGAACTATTCAACAACAAGGCACAAAAGGTTGAGTGCCTAACCTGTGTTTTGACGATTCATTACTATAAATTGGTAGTGTGGTTTAGTATTCCTGAAACAGCAAAAACAGACGCTATATAAAGAAATAGTGATTTGCATTTGCACCATCCAAACTCCAACGTAAAACCTTCTGAGCTCATTCCTACAGAAAAATCGAACGGCAGAACTTCCGCGAAGCCGAAGCAACGACTCACCTTTTCACAACGAAAAGAGAGCCTTCAACATTCTTCCGACTCTGTCGACAAAAATTCGTTACAATTGTTATCTCAAACGAAACGAACTTATCTAAACTATGAAAAAGCAAAAAATCGAACCAATCAATAATTGTTTGCTTTCCTGTAGGCGCAGACGCGCGCACAATTACGGAGGAACACACACTCGCGGAGAAAGCTCACATGCATATGCACGCACGAATTCACAGAGAAACGAAGATGCACGCACACACACAAACTCTCACATAGAAACACAAACTTGCGGAAGAACACACACACACGCGCGCGAAAAATCACGCGCACTTACGGAGAGCACGCACATAACGCGCAGTAGCAGAGAAACTATCACGCAACAGTCACACACACTGGTGGTGGTGGAGAAACATAAACACACAGTAGCATACCCACTGCGAAGCCTCGATGTTCAATTCGTAGATTGCGACGTGAGCAGCGTTGGTGAGGATCTCCTCAATGCAAGGATCAATCCTCTGCAGCACCCTCAGATTCAGCTCCTTGGTGATCTTCTCATCCAGAATCGGTTTCAATTTCTCCTTATTCTTCCCCATTTCTCACTCTACACACTCCTCTCTTGAGAAATTTTCACTTGTAGGAAAATGCCGCTGTTTTCCCTCTATTTATCAACTTCCAACTCATTTAGTTCGTGACTTGCTGTTGCCGCGTTTAGTTAAAAGGAAGTCGCAAAAGAAAAATTATTTTATTTTAGAATATTAATTATATAAATTATTGAATTTTTATAAAAAAAATATTTTGCACAGTAATTTTAAAATTTATACCAAAATTATTCATATTTTCCCCCTAACTAGCATTTGCAATTGCACGGGAAAATATTTTTAATTTTTATATTTATATAAAATTAATACTAATTCAATTATTATTATACTTATAAATATAATAAAAAATTAATTTTAATTGAATATTGAAAAAATAAAAAAAGAATTCATAATTATAAAATTTGATATTATGAAAAACAAAAAAAAAGTTTAAAAAATAAAAATAAAATACTAATTAAAAAGAATTAAAAATATATTTATTTAAAAAAGATGAGAGAGGAGACAGAAACTTATAAAATCTTAATATTTAAACAAATTTATTTTTTACATTTAAAATCAAATATTTTCATAAAACATATCATATTAAAGCTCTTATCGTGATCTTTAATTTGATATGCATATTAAATATTTTATAATTAATCGAATTTCACAATTTTGGAAAGAAATGTAACAACAAATAAGAAGTTAAAGAAAATGAAAACAATAAGAAAAATATATAATTTAAACACAAACCTTCAATTTTATTAAAACTACAAAATTGTCACTCAATTTTAAAATTAATTTGAAATTGATTTTAAATTGAAAACTTCCTTTTTAATATACTCCCTCCGTCCCTGAAATGGCTTCCTCTTTGGGGACGGCACAGGTTTTAATAAAAAGTTGTAAAGTGTATTGATAGTGGAGAAAAAGTGATATAATTATTATTGAAAGTTGTGAAAAGTGTTATAATTAGTATTGGGAGTGGTGAAAAGTGAAAAGTAAGAATAAATAAAGTATTATTAGTGGTGGGGTAGGTTTCCAAAAATGGAAAGAAAGAAAGAGGAAGTTATTTGGGGGACGTCCCAAAATGGAAAAAGAGGAAGTTATTTTAGGGACGGAGGGAGTAGTATAGATTTGACATACTCGTCCATTTTTCTGATCAAATTTTATGTTAAAATGACAGTATGAAATCTTATGTGTTCAAATTCGCTCATCTCATGTCAAATTTTGAAGGGGAAGTTCAATTCGATCCAAGTAACTAAAGTCGCATTGATTTGCCTTAATTCTTTATTAGTCATTCATTTAATAATATGTAAGTTCTTTCTCTTTGTTCCACTGTCCAAGGTTTGGACTTTATATAATATCTCTTGAAGGGTTGCAGTTTATTTCATTAAGCATTTGCAAATTTAATGTGTTTGTAATTTTTTTTTGACAAGGCTTAGACCTTCTAAATTTTATTTTATACAATAAGGTAATAATAAAACAGAAGACAAAATAAATTTCTTATAATATAGGAGTAAATTAAATGTTTCATGCACGACCACATCAAGAAAAAGCAAATTACAGCATTCCTCCATCAACGGCGATGAAAGCATAGCATGCATGTAAAAACAACAGTAATATATATGAACACACAAACGATTTTGCAAAGCAAACAGCAACATATATCTATCTCAGTGCCTGCGAAGAGCGACGGCGGATAGCACAACCAAGCAGATGAAGACCACCGCAGCTATGAAGGAAGCCACGACGGCGCCGCTCACGCGCTGGCAGAAGTCGTTGAACTGCTGGCAGATGGCGAACCAGTTGGTGTTGGAGTTCCCGTTGTGGGCCAAGTACACGATCGCCGCCGCTGCCGCAGCCGCCGCGATAGTGAAAGCCATCACCACCTGCATGTATAATTAATTTTTCATTTTCGTCTGTCCACGAAATATCTTACTATTCCTTTTTTCAATATAATATAATCTCACTTGACTACACCATTTTTTTTTAATTTGTGGGACCCCTTCTTCACTAAGCAAATACATTTATAAATACGATCTTACAGTATCAAGGATGAGGAGGAGAAGCTTGACGCCAGCAGCGTGGGGGCGAACAATGGCGACGATGGAGAAAGGCATGGATAGGACCAAATAGCCACTTGCTATAGCATTGGCCACCACGAAGAATCTGCAGGAAAATATGAATGATTATTACTCCCTCCGTCCCATTAAAAGTGGCTTGTATTCTATTTTGGATTATCCCATTATAAGTGGCTTGTTTTCATAAATGACAAAATTTAACCCACAAAAAAGTGTAGGTCCCGTCACTTTTAACCACTTTACACCTTCTCCTTGTAGATTCTACGTGCAATAAAGTAACCCGTGACTTTTAAATGGGAGGGAGGGAGGGAGTAATTAATAATAGTAGAAGAAGAGAAAGATGAAAAGGGAGGTGGCTAGGTACGTGAAGGTGGGGAGGTCGTCGTAGCTGGCTTGGAACTGGAAGAACTGAGTGAAGAAAGGAAGAGTCTGATCGGTGGTGCCCATGGTGGCGGTGGCGGCGAGGGCGGCGACGAGAGCGCAGACTCTCAGAATGAAGTCGAAGATGGAAACTCCTCTCTTCCATGCCGGTTGCGGGGCTGCAAGTGGAACCGCCTTGGTGGTGGCGGTGAAGGCGGTCTTGTGCTTGGCCGAGTTGGATTCGCCGATGTTGATGGCTGTGTCGCCGCTGCTCTTGCTGTGATCCATATGTGTATGCCCTTTGATTTGATTTTATGCTAATTAACAGCTGTGTTATGATGAATTGTGGTGAGAAAATGGGAGTGGTAATGGCTGAATATATACATGGTTGATGCTTGAGTAGAGAGGAGCAGTTGATGGTGTGGAGATTATGGGAGAGTAGCTAGGTTTTCTCTCAAAGAATGGAGTTGTTGTCAACTTGCTCCACCTTCATGCTATTATTTCCTACTTTTTATGTGTAATATTATGCCTCATTTTTAATATTTGAGCAACAAGTTTTTTTTTTTACAATGGAATATAGTTTTGCTTGAGAACCGGCCGGGGCTAATATAATCAGATGAATATATTAAGATGCTTTTGTATTTATGTATCATTTAGTTTGTATTAATTTTTTTATTTTTTTCAAAAAAAATTAATAATATAATAATTTCTCGTTTACCCGTGATAATTCGAACCATTGTGCTCTGTGTCTTGTAAGTAAAACTAGTGTGCCCGCCTGTGCGATGCACAGAGAACATCAAAATTAAACGATATCATTTTTACGTCCTCTCGTATTACACGAATCATGATATATTTTTATAATTTATATATATACATCAAAATATCATTATTTATGATATAGATGAATTGATAACAAAAGAATACTTTCTATTATTTTATAGTATTATTTTATTTGAAGTAGTGTGTGATAATAATAATAATAATAATAATAATAATAATAATAATAATAATAATAATAATAATAATAATAATAATAATAATAATATCACCTCAGTGAATATTATATTAGATTTAATGAGTATCTTATATCAATATTAAATTACTAAGAAAACAACATAATTATGATAACAATAACACAATTTGAGATGACGATATGAAGCATAGTATGTTGGTAAGACGTTTTCCTTCTAACTAATAGGTCGGAGAGAGTCACCTAAAAGGATAGAATGTGAGTGTGTTTTTTCTTTCTTTGGATGCAACAAATTTTTTAAAAATTAACACAATTTAAGATTATTTTATATAAATTAATTAATGTATATATATATTATATATATATATTACATACTTTACAATATTTAGTCTATTTTACATGTAATTAACAATAAAGTAATTACTCTATCGTATCGTTACTTCAAAATTCAACATATCACTAATTTTTTTAAAAAAATAAATGTAAATTATATTTTTGGTATATATGAATATCAATGTAAAATTAAATTTAATTGATAAACGATGATAACAAATGTGTGTATGTATATTATTTTATAGCATATGCTATAATAATTATTTTTTGAGAATGTAACTTATTTTTCTTCTTTCATATATCGGCAGTTGCCTTGTCTTTATTTAGTACATTAGCAAATGTAAAATTTGAGAATAAAAATATTTATGAATAATTTTATCACCTATCTCTTTTATTTAATTTGATATATATATATATATATATATATATATATAGAGTATTTTATTATTGATCAAATTATATGATTATTAGAAAGAAAGAAAAAAAATACAAAATGAAATTAAAAGGGGATAATATTAGGCTGACATTTTTTTGAAACAATATTATTAGGGATAATAGTAGGCTGACATGTAGGATGTGGAAAGGGAAATTAAATGAAATGATTTGATAGAAATAGCGGCTGAAAAAACGATAGTTATTGTTAAAAGAACTAAAATTTGAAAAAAGGCGCTAATTTTTTACCGTTAAAACTCCTTCTTTATATATAATATAGATTGGAGTGAATTAATAAGAAAATGTCTTAAAAATTAACCCAACCCCCCACCTCTCTCTCTCTCTCTCTCTCTCTCTCTCTCTCTCTCTCTCTCACACACACACACACACACACACGCACGCATAATACGGCCAGGAAAAATACAAGTTTAACACACGCCCAATTACCATGCAACGGTCATCAACACCTCATCTCTTAACTTCTACATCACATGTGCATGCCATGAATATCGAATAACATTATAATTCATACATATAAGCATATAGTAATATTGAATACGAAGACAACATTATTCCTAGTAGACAAAGTGAACTGGGAAAATTTTTGAATTCTTAAATGTATAAAACGCTATATAGCACAAAGGCCTTCACAAAGATAATTTACTTTGACTCTGCGATTTGTTCATTTTTACAGCCTACTCAAGGCATCAAAATTTACAGGCCGCATGAATGAAGGTAATGATTATTTTACAAGTAAAAATATTGTAACTGCTGCTACTTGACCTCAACAAGTATATATATCTGTGGCACTTTCTCTTTTCAAAAGAGAAGCTATAATATGGGGGAAGAAAAGGAAAGGCATGCTACTGGAGAATTTTTTTGATGAGATGATTAATGTTGCAACAACAATGTATTTAAGTGGTTTTATGGCCGTATTCTCCATCCTCGCTCAGCAAGTGCTTTATGCACCCGACTTGCTGCCTCAGCAGTATCGTTCAAAGGAGGGTAACCCCAGGTTTCTGACATCTGAAATAAAGAGAAACGCAAGAAATAAGATAATTTGGCAACCAGAATCCTGGCCTCATCACTCATTTCTTAATATATTCGAAATGAAATATCTGCCAACATCTACATTGACACCAAGAATATATTGAGTAATTCAAAGGTCAACAGATGCTTCTGCCCATGCTAACAAGAAAGCTAAAAGTAAATTTCTTCCACACTTCGCTAGTAGACAAACAAGTTGCAGAAGTGAAAACAAGACAACAGATTGCATGGAAATACAATTTTAATTAGACGAAGTTGCTAAACCCTCCCTGTGCAGCAGATAACTCATCCTCTTTCTATCATTTTTTCTTTATTAATTGTGATAGCTTATCCTCTTGACCTTGTGATTATCTCGCTCCTGTGTCTATATTGCCTAAGTGAACATAAAATTGTTTGGTTTCTCTATGGTCTTTGATGGGAGAAGGAGAATTGGTTACTTACATCCTCAAGACCTGTAAATGGTCTGACCAGGCCTCTTTCCCTTAGCTTCTTATGGAATTCCACAAGTTTCCAGGTGCAGCGTTCAGCTCCAACAACATAAACAGGCTTCCTGCAATCACCAATATTAAGCGTCAATAATTGGCACGTGTGCCTCCAACATCATTAACAACTGCTATAAAGCATTTTACCCGGTGCTGCAAGCCTCACTCAACATGCTAACTGAATCAGCCGTTATAATAAAAGAATCAGCCCAAGCCAGATGTCCCAAATGTGGATTAGGTTCTGGTAATGACAATGAACTCATTAGTTAAATCTTAAGTCTCAAATTATAAACCACCCATAATGTTCAGTAAATGAGAAGTACCTTCACCATCCCATATGTAGATTTTGGGATGAGTTCCAAGTTCTTTAATTATTAATTTAGAAACCTGCAAACAGAAAGCCCATCTCGCAATAAGCCGAGTATCGGGGGAAAGAAGGATGGTGGATGGACCACAATCCCTTGAACAGAGGTGAAAACTTGAAACTGGAGTTTGTCTTACCTTTTCAGGTGTCCGCCTCGAGAAAGATATCCTGACACTTCCACAGCTCGTGAGAACATTGTAAAGGGACGCTATCAGCTGTTTTGCAAGGTCTGTGCTATATCTGCAGTACCCTATCAAGATAGAATCCCAAAACTATGAACAAACCATCTAAAATAATATCTGACTTGCTAAATGAAAAGTTACAGAAAAACAAACTCAGTGAAGAAGCCACAAAAGAAGGAATCATGTCTTCCAATAGTAAAAAAAGTGTGAGAATTTCAAATATTCTATTATTTAAAACCATGAAAGCATGTCAAAGTATGTTAATTTAACCCACCCCCCAACAAAAAAGATAAAAATAATAAATAAATAAATAAATAAATAAATACATACTGAATGCCTCCAAGCAGAGAAGAGATGCACTGCATGTCTCCCCAAGAGTTGGGTGAAAAGGAAACAGGAGAAAATAGGAGGTTGATTTTGTTCTAGCTGTCAACTTCCAAGGAGTGATACACAAAAGACACATAATATTCATTCTCAAGTCCCAAGAAAGAGGCCAAATTAAAGTAAAATCTCAAGAAAGAGGCAAACTGAAATATTGCAATACTTCGTACTTACTGACCTAACCTTTTCACTCTTGACCAAGAAATTACACCACAACAAGTCCCACTAATATTTCCCACTACTGCTCATACTCTTGGCAAACTAAAAAACTCATAACACAGTGTGATGAATAAAGATAAAAAGTAAAAATAATAAAAAACTTAAAATCCAATTTTCACCCAAAATCTAAATACAATCTTGTTGATTTAGCATATATCTAACCAATTTCAGTTGTAACTTTTTGTTAATATGACAGTGCCACATCATCAGGATGGAGTAATTACTTGTGGGCCCTCCAATGTTGACTACAAGCAATGGCTTAGGAAGAGGTGCAAACTCATGGTGCCAGGCATTAGCTTCACTACGAAGTACAGCAGAATCTATTTGATGAAGTGCTCCTACTGTGAGGACCTGGATATAATAACATGCCCGCTAGGTCAGCTCTAACTATAATCCTTGAAATGGAGTCTGGAGTTATACACATGCAGTGAGGATACTTACGACATGATCACCAGCAGGTTCACGCGGTGTTATCCATTTCCGAAGAAAGCGAGGAACCTGCTCTTGTGCCTGAGGGGTCAATGAGTAATAATCATGTTGTGGGGTTATCACCATATCAAATCTGTCCAAATGAGACCGTGGATGCTGAACCTGAAGAGGGAAGGCATGACAGAGTCAGAGATCCAATTTCAGTAAAAAAAAAAAAAGCAGCATGCAGCATAGTCTGCAATGACATATGCACTAATGGTTCTCTCTCTCTCTCTCCAAATAGACATGATATGTCACATGTAAACTAGTACATATGCGAGTGTTTATGTACTTATGGATACTTCAAAAGAATAGAAATTTTACACATATTTCTGTGCAGTCAAGGCAAACGCACTTAAAAATATTAACTGTCAACAAAATAAAGGTTTTAGGCTTTTAGCTCCAGGTGTTAACTTCTCATCAAACAGAACTTCCACGAGAAAATACCGCTGAACTATTTCCTAATATTTGTCTTCACTCACAAAAGTTCCTTCAGACCCAAAAACATCCATGAAAATATTGGATGCTGTAAAAGAACATCATATTGTGAAATGATGAAAATATACTATCCACAGTTCCTTAGAATTAATTGTTTTAGGAGCATATACATAAGCTGCAGAACTCAAAATGGCAATTTATTAAAGAAAAGTAAGATACAGTGTCCTGATAACAAATTTGACTATGGCATATAACATCAATTAAAGGTTAATATACTACAGAGCTAAGCTAACCTATGTGTTCAGAAAACAGCAGGCAGATTTAGAAACTACATAGTGACTCTGAAATATTACACTCTACAAGACTTACACAGTAACACGAATATAATTCTGTTTGATGAGTTAAATAGTACATAACCGAAATCTTTATAGCGAAACAATTTCATGAATTCTGTTTCAGGACTGAGATTGGGATGATAATTTACATTTAGAACATATTACAGTTCTATCATATATGGGTAACAAACCTGGACCACAAACACGTTGTCAGATGCTAATCTTTTTATAGAGCTTGCAATTGAAATCGTATCTCTGCCCGATGCAACCACAAGCAATGGGCCATCCCTAGAAGAAGACAAAGTGTTACTTCTCATGTATCAAATAATTAAGACATTGATATATGAATTAATAATTCTCAGGAGATATTAGTCTATAAAAATTGAAACATATTCATCCCACCAGCTAATATTATAACAATTGTACTAACTTTAGACTCTAAAGTTAGTAGTATCAATTTTTAAGGCAAAACTATTTGTCCGAGTCAATATTTATAACCAAAATGGTCTTATGGGATCTTATAGACCAAAGGAACTAGAAATAATCTTTCTGAAATCAACAAGATTCTTTTTATGAGCACATGTACTATGTCTATTCAATTGACCATATTTGAGTGAAAATAATTGAAAACATGACCATACAATTAGCTTCATCACCCCTGTTACATTAACCAACCAATATCCGAAGTGAAGGTAATAGAAAATACAGTCATTTATTTCATCATATAAAACAAAATACTCCGTATAAATTATCTTCAGCAAATACCAAATTACTCCTATTCTATCTTATGACAGCATGTTCATTTTATTCCTTCTGTAATCTGTATGAGGTTCTCTCGCTATTGATCACAACCTCCACCACAAAGGCATCCACATATGTTGCAGCCTCCCCCACTATTACATGAATAGACGCGCATGTTCGATCAAGTAACCCATCACTATTGTTCTAGTTTGTGAGAGAGAAAAAAAAAATCAATCCAGGGATAAAATAAGACCAGGTGTATCCTATCCATAATAGTCTATGTGGGAGGGTTATTCTGCAGCATTTTGTGTTCTAGGAAAGAGAGTACATGGAGCTTACTTCTCAAAAGTATCCTTAGCCATTTTGACGATATTCTTTACATCAGCTTCCAACACTGATGACAAGCCCACACCAGCACCATTCCCAGCAGGTAAATGTGCTAGTTTCCTCCCTCTTCTGGAAATAAAAATTTTTGAATACCCATATATCTGGCTAATGATAAAGTACAATTTCTTATGGATAGAAACTGGAAGCCAGTGAAGCCACTCATTGATTCCTCCTGTTGGTCTCATGACCCGCTGAATTCCATATGCATCAAGAAGATAACACAATCAGTTCTCATATGTGAAGTTCTTCTACCATAAATTTAAGAATGGATGCTCATAAAGCAATCTGGTTCACGTATGCAGAAACTTTCAAACAGTAGCTTTCATTTTAGCTCAGAGATCATACATTTCATACCACAAAAGGAAGACAGGCTTGAAGCCAGCAGCAATATAAGAAAGAGTGCCATCATAAGAAAATGACAGTAGCATACCTTTTAGCAAGTCCATTCAGAAACATTTTACATAGAATAAGGCTGACTCGGGAAACCTTCTAAACCATTTACAGAAGAGATGTTAACAAAAGAGGCATATCCTGTGAGCCAAATAAGGTACTAACAGTCTTGGGATGCTAAAAGAGAGAAGCCCTTTTTTTATCTTGACATCACTGATATGATAATTTTGCTTGACTTGTTTTCTGTTACCTCAAAAAAACTATGACAAAAACATGAACTACTACCGGACAGAGCACTTCACAAATTAAATTTCAGACAAGAAACATTACTTTCATTCAACTATCTTCAAAAACATCTTCCAATAAAACATTGATCTATTCAATGTCTTTCCAATATAAAATCCAATGACACAGGGTGGGTCATTCTCCAGAACAGAGCAACTCCCCACCCCAAAAAAATTCAACAAAACCACCAAAAAAGATATTGCAGTGGAGAATGTCATTAAACTCATTCATTTTGAGATGCCTAGCGGCTAGCAGAACCTCCAGGATTACTAAGACAAAAAAGAACAAAATAAAAAGAGAAAAGAAAAGAATAGAACATCTAATTATGAAACATACTTTGTACTACAATATGCAAGTATAACTGAATCCATACAGAAAGGAATTAACTGAATCCATCCAATCAGCAGGTCCTATCTACAAGCGGTTCAATCCATTCCTCATTCTAATTCCAAATTCAGAAAGCAGGATTCAACAATCCCCTTTGCTTTAACCACTAAATTGCATCATGCAGAAATTCAACCCTAAATAATCCACAATTAAGCCGATCAGAGCATGCACGCTTCAGGGCAAAAATCACGTGTTATGAGTACAAAACCAGACTTCAGCTTCTCAATACTGACTAACTACCAAACATATTTCATAGTAAGACCAAAAAGAGGTTAAAAAAAAAAATCGTAGAGATAAGTTGAAGACTTACATATAGCGTTTGCTTATCACTTAACCCAAGTGCTCGAACCAATCCCATGCTCTGGTTCTCCGACGCCGGAAAACCGTTCCCGATGATGACCGCACGGCGTACGACGCCGTAAAGGCCGCCCTCGAATATATCTGGCACTCCGCCCATCGGCTTCGGGCTTCCCGGCGGCTCCGGAAGCCTAATTGGCTTCATCTCTGAAGTATAAGTTGATCAAAAACCCTAACCCCTAGGTGAGATTTAAGATTGGGGATTTATCGCTGCAGTCAGTTGGGATTCGGAATGAAATAGTGGAGAAACTGAAGATGATGTGCTGACAAAGTGACAACCCAAACAAAGCGGTTCCCAGTTGAACTTTTGTTCTTCGCTTCAACTCCACCACTCTACCATTATTATTACTTTTTTCTTTAGAAAATAAAATAAAAATAAAACCAGAAAATTTACATAGATGTTGTTGCACAATAGGATTTTTTTTTTTTTTTGGGTTGAGCTCCTTTGCAACGATTTACTATTTAATATAATTATAATTTATTAGATAATTTTAGATGATAATAATAACAATGATAATTTTATGAAGCATACCTATAGTGCGTTGGCATTATATTTTGTATGTTGCCATACTCGATTTGATTTTCATATATACTTTTTTTTAGGGGGATTTTCATATATATTTGAGTATTATGTTATCTTGCCAGTTAATTTAACGAAGGTTGTCTCACCTAATAGTATGTAGATGTATGAATTTTGACCCTCAATTTTATTTACGAGTATATGCGGAAGTCGAAACGATGCCAATTTATTTGATTTAAAAATAGAAAAAAAAAATGGTAGTTCTTCCTTGGAACCCTCTCGAAGACCTTGAGCAAATATGTTTTTTTTTTTGTTAAAAATAAAAAAATCACTAAAACAAAACAGTTAGGTCTTGTTGGGACATAAATTGACATTAAAAGGGGACTTATCGTATTAATAAATTAATTTTGAATAATTCCAAATTCTGAAAATGTGATGAATCAATGTCTTACTACATAGATTGATAGGCAGGTATTCAATTGACAGGAAACACAATTGAAGATTACAAGTGAAGAAATCAGCATTGAGATCTTATTACTTCTTAAGGTGAAAGGAAATTCTACTGTTAAATTAGGGTAGTGAATTTTGATATCAAACAATACATAAGAAATTGAAATTTTAGCTCTTTTTATCACAAACTGATATATTTGTGTGTGCATTTAAAACTAGTTATTAAAAAGTCGTATAAATATACAAAGAACTTAACGTGAACTTAAATATTACTACAACTTTGAAAATGTATCCTCACTTTTACATGAATAAATGAGGAACTTCTTTTGGAAAATTTGATAAATTTAAATTGGAAGAGCAATGTCGACAAAATGATTTTAGTACTGATATAATTTTTGAATGAAATGCAAAAATAATTAGGAGTGAGAAGCAGGTGATATATATATAGCTTACTGGGAATAAGTCAGTCTAGATTGCTTCACCCATCACTGAGCCACAATTATCAGAATTTACAAAAAAAAAAAGTGATTGCAGAATTTGATCTTCAAAATGATTTCATATGTTACTACTCGTCATCAGATAAGCAAACAACGTCTGGTTCTGCAGCAGATGTCTTGTTGCCAAGTACATTACCTAACATTTCCAAGTCAGATTGTTCCAAGGGATGAAAAGTAGAAGGAATATCAGGTACATGCGAACTACGATTCACGGGTAAATAAGGTTGACGATTTGCAACTAACCCTTGTGTAAACCCCGGTGGACGAGGCAGATCTTGCACCTCAGCACTTTTTGGTGAAGGCGGCCGTGGTAGTGGTAGTGGCCCCGGTTGTGAAGATAGCTGCACAGGCTTAGGTGATATTTGGGGCATCCGCAGTTGAGGGACTGATGAACTAGTGTCGGGTGAAATGGGTGCACCTCCAGTGGGTGGTCTGCATGGTTGAAGATGAGGAGCTGCAGAACGGATCTCACCAGCTGCGCGGAGGTTTGCAGGAGTGATGGCACTGATGACTGGAGGGGGTCGGGGTGAATGCGCTGCTGCGTGTTGTACAGGACGACCTGTAACATTTCGAATGCCCACAGGGGGAGACCTCACAGGATGTGACCGTGAAAGCTGTTGGACAGCTGGAGTTGTGGTTGGCTGAGTACGGGCAGGCTGTTGGGCTTGGACAGCTGGAGTTGTGGTTGGCTGAGTACGGGCAGGCTGTTGGACTTGGACAGCTGGAGTTGTGGTCGGCTGAGTACGGGCAGGTTGGGAAGCCGAAGGTCCTAGAGAAGGTCTGACGGGAGGAGTTGGCAGCATGAAGCTGGGCACACCTGCAACGAGAGCTAAGATTATATATCATTACCCGCATTGACAAGCGCATGCCAATACATGTAAGAGATTGATAGATGACTAAGAAGGACAGTAAATTAAACCAAATCGAAATCAAGCTAGAGCATATTATAGAGATTGGCTCCAAGTCTTGTTCCTGAGGCAACAGACCCAGATATCAAATAATAAAAACCCAGTCCCCTTGGGATGGCCTAGTGGTTGGGGTGGTTGCCTGTTGTCCAAGAGGTCACAGGTTCGAGTACTCTCGGCCACAATAATCACTAGGTGGGGTGTGTGTGTGGTTTGTATTATTTATAATGTAATTTCATCAAAAAAATAATAATAATAATAATAATAAAAACCCAAAATGAATTAAGGTTATTTCAGCTTGTTTCCGAAGAAAAAGATACATTGACATATTGCAAGACATTATCTTCCTAATAATCACCTCCTAGGCACTTCCAAGGCACTGATTTTTTATTCTTTCAAAAATCCCTCCAAGAACACCCAAAAACCATACAAACATTTCCTGAGCATCTTACCTCCTATTAGATTTGGACCATCTAAAACAATCTCTCTCTGAAAAACATTAGTTATTGAGCAACATGGATGCAAAATTAACAAAATAAAACTGGACTTCTGGTATTATACCTTGCTGCATATTTTGTAGCCCAGAAGGCCTGATTTCCACACACTTAGATCTGAAAGCAGCAGCCAACATTTTACTCAGAACAACTTTATTCTTGTTCTGGTCATTTTCATTCTTTTTCAATCTAAATTCAGCTTCTTTCTCCTGACATATCACCTCATATTTCTTATGTATTTGAGAAATAATCTCCTCTATCTCCTTGTCGCAGTCAGATTTGAGCTGTGCCATCTGTGTAAAGTGATAAAACCCAATTACAAAAATGAGAAAATAACTGAAACGCATAGCAGATGATTAACAAGAATTTCCAGACTGACCGTGTCTGCATGGTGTTTTTCCAATTGTACAGCTTCTTTATGCATCATTTCTATCTCAATTTGAAGCGGGTCAAGTGACAAAGATGGAGATGAATTCCGAAAAGAGGGATAATGAGTTGGATTCAGAAGGAAGCCAGGTCCATGAAGATGGCCTGCATCTATGTCCGCTTGTGGAATAGCCTGATTTGGCCGTCCTGATGTGCTCACCACTTCTTGGGGAATAGCCACATCATTCTCGCTTACAGCCTGTATTGTCTGTTGTGATGTACTCGCCACCTCCTTGGGTATAGCCACATCATTCTTCGAAACAGTGTGATTCAGCCTTTCTGGTGATTCAGCATTTTGTTCATTAGCAACTTCACTAGAAGGACCTACATTCAGGTGATCAGGATGCAATTCCAAATTTTCTTCAGTCCGTCCCTCAGGCCTTGCTGCAGTTTGAGGTGAGCTTCTTCCTTGATCATGGTGTCCAGTAGCAGGCAACTGATCGCAGCTAAGTGAGATATCAACTGATAAAGAATGCAGCTGCCCAAAAACCTCATCTACCGGAGGTTTGCTAGATGGCTTGGGGGTTACAACATTATTAGTTAAACGTGATTCCAAGTTGGGTGGCACAGGGGCTGCAGAGTTGGTAGGTCCTGGCATTGCCATTTCAATCTGCAGAGCACTTCGATCTGAGTCCTGCAGTTCAGCAGACACCAAGTGTTTGTCAGATTTATTTTGTCCCGCCAACTTGCTTTCAGTAGTATTAAACATGTCAAAAACATTCAGTGAATTGTATTTTATGTAGACAATTAAGGGAAATGGGAACTGGAGACTTGGTAGCAAGACAATCAGGTGTATGGCTGCAGGACATTCTAGAATCTTTCACCATGTCATGGAACACAAAATTAGGAGGAACTGAATATCTTCTAATATTTCTATCTCACACTTGAGGAACCTTTTATCTGATTTACCAAGGCAAATATATGAAACTCCAGGCATTTTAGTTTCTGTAACTGAATAAATTTGATCACATTTAACTTTCACCTAACTGGAAAAAAAAGACAAACAAGCGCTGATGCAAATAACTAGATAGATAGGCAGAGAAACATCACATACATTCTGTGGAATGTCACAAAAATCTGGCGAAACTGTGGTTTGCTCTGTGCGCAATGATGGCTGTCCTGGGCTGTGCAGACACCCGCTGACTGCCACCTCTAGTTCCCTTATCTGTCTCGTCAAATCATCAAGCAAAGAAGTTTTTCTTACTTCATTGGACTCTTCCTCTGATGGATAACTTAGTTCTCCTCCGGCCTGGTCGTGCCCCGCAATTTCATTGGAAGCAGTCTCAGGCACCACTAGATGCTCTTCAGTCGGATCAGCAGATTGAGATTCATCAGAAACCTGCTCAGGAGCAGGTAGCTTTGTTGAACCAGCCTGCCTATTATCTATGGATTGTACCGACTGATTGAGAAGCTCAGCTACTGTAAATGATTCCCACCCTACTTCATTTTCTGAATTAATGGTTACCAATTCTTTAACGGGGGTTTTACTGCACATTGCTTCAACTGGTGCACCAGACATACGGAATTTATCCCCATCACCACCAACATTGATGCATGTTCTTGGCTGAGGGCCACCAGCATCATCATCCGATTGAGAACTAAGTGACTGATGACCATTAATAACCCTTCGTTCACTAGAGCATGCTTTTGCTTTGGCTACCAAATCAGCTGCCTTTCGTCTCTCCTCATTGATAACAGCTAAATGCTTTGCCTCAAGATTTTTAAGCTGTGCATCTTTTAGGATATTGTTATCCTGGATTTTATCTTTAAAACTATCATTCAAAAGCTTGAGTTTGTCCATTCCGGCTGCAGAGGCTTGACCATGTACAGTCCGAATAATGGCGGACTGCAATTTGTGGTCTGTCTCCAGTTTTTCCCTTTTATCCTTCCAGCTTTGTTTCAACTTCTGAATTTGCTCTTCGTGTTCCTGCATAAGTTTCTTCATCCGCTTATCACATTTTTTCTGTATTTTCTTTATCTCATCATCATCATCCATTTCACTAGCACCAGCTTCTTTCTGCTGCGTAAGAATCAGGCGTTCAGCATGATCTTTATTTACAGAATTTTCCCGAGTCTCCTGTTCCACACTTTCATCTAAATATGGCATACATTGTAACTCCCCTTCGTTAACATTTGATGCCCCCCTGTTCAAGTCTTCTTCAGCTAGGAGGCAATCTATGTTCAAGCGTGTAATGTTGTCTGAGCACTGCAAATACAACCTCTTGAGAGACCTCATCTTTAAATAAACTGAGCTGGCCTCTTCTTCAGTGCATTGATAGTCCAGAAGCTGTTTTGCCAACGTGAGCATTTCCTTCTTATCAACCTTTTGTTTTGTGATAGATGCAGCAACCCAACACTGACATAGCAAACATATAATTAAATCTACTGAGAGAGTAAGAGTTAGCAGATATACTCCATTACTTGAATCTGGAAAAATGCATAAAGAGATGATAAGGAAAATACAACTCTCCTACTATTGAAATTCCCAGACTATTTGCATCAAGAGATTATAAGGAAAAGAAGAAATGCATTCTTCATATATCTATCCTTACTTCAACCCATTAGAAATGACCACCAAGTCAAAGGAACCCCACAAGGCTACCACAAAGAAAGAGGAGCAAACACTCAAAGAGGGGAGAGTGCTAGGTGGGTCATAGGATGAGTATGCTCAAACAAAATTCACCCCACACTCAAATTCGCAGCTGGTCTTGCGCTATATGACATATAAAAACAGAAGAAATTAAGTGGAGAACTGGTAAAGCTCTCAGTTCTCAAGTGTAGGGGATAATGCTCGGTTTATAGCAAAAAACATAGAGAGATTAAATAGATTATTAAGATATATAAGAATGAAAAAATATGGGGATGCCATGTAGGATAGAGGATTGAATTATATATATAGGAAAGGAACATAATGTTAGAGACCAATGTGTCTTTCACTGTAAATGTTAGGGGTGTATTTGCTACTTAACCCTAAATAATATATTCAGGAAAGGGACTAACCAGAGATATTTGAAAAGCCTGCACAATTGATGTTGGGTTGCTACTGACATGATGATTCTTGATCACATATTCCAAAAATAATTCAGCCACCTGAGTGACATTGTCCTGCATTTCCAGCCATGTTCACAAAGAACAGTGAGTAAACAAACTAAGGTGATACATATGAAATATAAGGACTATTTGATCTAGCGCGAACAATTATTACTTCAAACGCATGAGACTTGATAAAGAAATAGCGGAATTCTGTTTCCAATTTCAAACTTCACTTACTCAAAATAAAAGCAAAATGTTCTTCGACACATCACAAGTGAAACCTCACATTTCTAGTTCTGGCCAATTATTTTCTAAATTCATAATATTGTTTCATTTGGTCATTAAGAATATAGGTTTCTGTTCAGTCCAATGCATTGGGACTCTCAAAATCAGCGATAGCATGCATTTCTGGACTAATGACTTCAATCTCAATAGAGAAGAGCACAAGCTCTTGTTGTTTAGGTAAATTCTTTAACAGAGCCATCAACAGAAAATGTACAGAGTTAGGTAGCAAGAAGTGATCACTTCTCAAGGATGCATGAGAAGTGAAGAGCTCATTCTACACTACCACAACAAAAATGTTAAGAATCCCTAACATAATCTCTTATTATAATATTATATGTAATAATTAAGGACAAATTTCAAGTTGGTTCATGAAGATCCCAGTACTACCCTAGAAATGGCAGAGCTAACACTCAAACATTCGTATCACACATCATCACAACACCAACTTTGCCTCCCACTTGCAAGAGACAAGATCTGCTATGCCAGTTGAGAGTCCCGTCACAAGGCAAAGCAGATATATTTCCACATCGATATGGGACCAGAATTTAGCTCTTTGACAAGGGACTACAAATATAAGGTTTATGAGTCCGCCATAGGGAACAATGCACACGAGTATCTAGTTGATTTCTTATATATCATTTGCACTCGTAAGAATGTTGTGTTCATTCAAGTATATGGCAGTAAAAAAATTAAATCTCCCTGCTTTGCTTTGGCAAAAGATGATTTCTGCGTTCACCCAATCACCAAGTATATGGTGATACGGATCAGCCAATTCAAGTTTATATGCGTTTAGAGAAAAGACAGTCATTGGGTGCAGAGGCGGTGGATGGGTATTGGGTTGAGGATGAGACAATAAGTTAATAGGTTGTTCAGTTATTCAATGATTCTAGTTGTCTAGATAGCAAACTTCATCAGTGTGGGTGCTTAGGAGTAATTTAGGAGGTCCTCTTTCGTTAACTAAGAATAGGAGGTAGGAAATTTGTTTTTAGATCAAGATTGGGCAGAAGATATTCCTGAAGAAACCGACCAGCTGTTACCTTCTTCAAGAATTTTAAGCTTATAACCTTCTTTTTTACAGTTGTTTCTTTCCTGGCCAGAAGGACATAATAAGCCCTTGACTCTATTATATGCAAATTGTAATGAAATTAGTATCCACTTTCTGGGCAGTGTAGGAAGATAACTATAGTTTAAAAGATCATCTGAAAGACTGAAGAATAGAGTTAAGAGTTGTACCGGAAGTTTAAGATTTTGGCACAGTGTCTTTACTTCTCTCAGCAGAACACCATGGATGCTTTGCTGCTCATCAGATGATACAATTCCTTCCTTTGATGCAGCACTTACAGAAACTTCAGCACCCAATGAGCTCTGGCCATCTCTATGCAAACTTTCAAATTGATTACAGGATTTGGTTGAAGGAGGCCCTGAATCACCAAAAGAAATTCTTAGTAACAGCATAGGGGGAGCCTGAACTACAAAATGCTTCATCAAGGGGCTACAAACTTCTTAATGCCACAAATATCAGTCACTAATGAAGCGAAGTGTCCTAGCTTAACCATTACCTTCATTAGAAATAGTGACTTGAGCTGCGCCTAATCCAACTTGGGATGAGGCAGGACCCAAAGTTTCATTCACCTTCTTTCTACGTTTGTTTGCCATGTTATCTTTCTCAGCTTGTGAATTGGTAGGAGATCCTTCCCAGTAATGAACTCTCTTCCGATTCCGTGGACTGGGGCTTTTTAAATGTTTCCACATCGGATTTTTCCCTTCAAACAAGTTTCTCCAAAAGACATGAGGCGCCTCTCCACCTTCCAACTGAACTTTTGATTCGCCAAACATCAGATTGTTTGTACTATAGCTTCCATTGTCAACTTTAGCTTCTGAGATGACAGAATTTGAATCAGCATTTTCACATTTTTCAGAAAGTATGGCCCGAAACTCCTTGGTAACTTCATCCAAAAGTGATTGCCCAGACGAAAAGTTCAATGCCAAACTAGAGCTGCTATTGGCATGATATTCATCTAATTTTCTGAAGAGATTTGTGATACCCCAGGATAGCAGAGTATTACTTGTGCTTCGGCTGAAATTTTGTGAATTGTGATCAAGATTTAAGTTCTGCTTTGCAAGCACTAGGGCTCTTTCTTCAATAGTGAAAGAAGAATATAACCGAAAAATTTTGACCTGCGCAACTTTTGAATCAATTGATATCTTTTTCAGTGCCTTCAAGTCATTTACCGGATTCCAGTCACTATCATATATGACAACAACATCCAATGATGAGAGTTTAATGATTGAAGAACAAGCACGGTTTTCCAACAGAAAAACAAACTGTCCATTTTCTTTCTTGTTAAACCGGTTCACGGCAGCTTGCCTATCAGAAGGGGACTCTGCAGCATCAACGCGTTCATATGTATTTACGCCGAACCTTCGTCTTACAAAATCACTCAATATATTTCCAGAAGTTAGTAGTCCTTCTGAGCCAAGCAGCTGCAGTATAACAATAAAAGAAATTATTACCATAACAAACCAACGGGCAGTCAAATTGCTAGCAGTAAAGTAATAAAACACACAGATCCAAAAGTACAAAAGCTGACACCAAAAAGTGACGCTGCACAGTGCACATTACCTGAAAAAGTATTAGTACTCGTAGATCTCGCTTCTTAATCTCATCGAGCATCACATCAAGAAGTTGTAATTTGCCACTTGCTGTTATCCCAATATCCAAAATCTCATCAGCAGGATGCTTGTCAGCAATCAAGCGAGCTTGTACAGAAGTGTCCAGAAGATAAGGGTGATGGCAGCACTACAAGCAATTAAAACGTATCAGAACTAAACAATTTTTGCAGCTAGGTTGGCCAATTGTAGCAATTCTTTTCCTTGGTGAAAGAAAAACAAATAATGTTCTCAAAAACATGCATAAGGAGAAGCATATGATACATGTCCGAACAATTTATCCATCATATGTGTAAACACACTCTCCTAAAAGGAACAAGGTGTACATATGTAGTAATGAAACCAGATAGATACAACTGAGCAAACCTTTCGAACTGTCGAAAGAATTTCTGGGAGGACGCCAAAAGGGTCCTTTTTTAAACAAGAGCAAAGAGCATTAGAGTGCAAAAGAAGTGTATCACAATAATGTTCAAGCTGAAGATTTGATATCTGAACCGGGACCCAGTACTCAATGAACTTAGATACTTGAAAAGGTCGTCCATACACAATAAACCGGGACAATCTGTCTTTCAATTTACTAAGGTTGTCATTTGTCTCAGGCTTCAGGCTCCTCAGTTTGTCAAAATCACCATGAGGTTCGACCAAGGATAGGATTTTAAGGTACTCAGACGTTGCATCCTGAGGCGTAGAAGAAGGACATTAAACACAACACTGATGTACAATAAACCAAAATATCAAGACCACAAAGGGAAACATACCTTGATCTGACCACTGACCAGGAGTATTCTCATGTCTGTTGAGAGCATCTTAATTCGTTCAAGCTCATCTGCGATCCCAGAGATCTGATACTCATCAATTACAATGGCTTTCCATTTTATGCTTTTCATTATCTCTAAATCCTGCATGATAAATACAGTGCAAGACATGTACTGAATTACAACATGTTAAACTAATACACTTCCAGTACATTGAAAACCAGATAAAAATACTACTGGCACCAAATAAAGACACTTGGATTTGTACTGATTATGAAAAGTTTTTTTCTTCTTTTAGTTTGATCATCAAAAGTTATCAAGGAGACAACGTATATAAAGAAGTAACATTTTCTAATTTTCAGGAGACCTGGTAACCAATCAGAAATCTAGACAGGAATTGTGGTGAAATGATATCCATACCTCTAAAACATCTTCTACAGATGACAGGAGTACTTGGACTATCATGTGACCTCCTTCATCATAAAATTCTGATGTTCTAATCCTGTTCCTGGTGTCTCTGCTTCCACTGTATACAACTACATCAACGGATGGTACCAGTTGTTCAAAATTAGCTTCCCAGTGAGGCCGAGAATCATTGGTCGTGACAATGAGGAATGGCCGAAAAGTTTCAATCATTGAATGAACTACAAGAATAGCCGTCATTGTTCGTTCCTGCATTCAAATAAATTAAATAAGACTTGTGCACTTGATTACTAAAACATCAGGTCTCAACAGCAAGGGGATAAGCATATCACTGCCCCGGCCAGCAATCAGCAAGGGTGGTAAATATGCACAACTGATATGCTTTAAGTACCCTAATTCAGCAAGGGTGGTAAATTTGTGCTTACTACTTTATGCTTTAAGTACCCTAATTCATTAGGAAGAGATGCATGCAAATGCACAACTGATAACCATATAACTATTGCACGTTTTTAAGTATTAAATTTAATTGACAGAACATAAGCTATTTTGTCAGAATAATAAAACAAAGGCATAAAGCTTCCATCTACATAAAAGGCCAACAATATAGCACACTAGCACTCCCACATGTAATAAAGTGCCAACCAAACATCCGTAAATTAGTCAATTAAAATAACTTGATTGTTGAGACAGAAAAAGCTCACCTGAATCTGATCATCAAAAACGACAGCATCTGGGCATTTGAACAAGGATTCACGCAGTTTATTCACATTTTTCAAGACATGGGTCTCATGCAATTGACCTGGAATCTCTGAATATCCGACAACTGATTCCGTGTACAGCTGCAGTATTATAAGCAAAGAAAACAAGATTAAGCATTTATCACTTAGCATGCACTATAAGAGGACTGAAAACGACATAAATTATCATTGCATAATATGTTGAATATGATCATCAACAGGCAATGACTGTACATTTCATATTTGACTCATCAACCAAGAATCATAGTTCCTCAATGTTATTCTCATCTATAAATAGCTGTATTAATGCAAATCACCAATTTATGTACATCCATCTATAATGAAAGTCACATTCATATCTTCTAAGTCAGGTCAGGGAAAGAAAAAAAAAAGGATCACTACAAAACACTAAGGGGGCATTTACTCAGCATGATTGATAAAATGCATAATTGAGTATTTTTATCCTCAAGAGTAGGGTTTCTCCAATCCCACCCTTTCAATGGGATAGGAATCAAGCCAAACAAGCTCAAACGATAGAAATAATCATGGGCCTTGGGATATCCCAAAGTTTCAATCCATCAAAGTAAACAAGGGGTTAGTCTTACTATTTTTATCTGTCAAGGCTAATCATCTAAAGAAAACCCTCCCTAACATGAAAAGATTAATCCCCTAGCTTTGAAGCACTGCAACTAGGTCTGGAATTTACCTGTTAATTATCAATTGAGAAACAACCCAACATATTTTTCCACCAAGCAGGTCACCCCCCCCCCCAAAAAAAAAAAAATCCCTCCCCACTTGGCCCAATGAGATGTATTGTTCTTATATCTTATGTTCTTCTGTTTCCTATTCCAAAATTCATTGCTTCATTACAAACACAAATTTTGATCCTTTTAATGATATGCAATGATCAATGGAAGATCCTTACAGCCAAACACCCTGTGTTTTAGAAGTTCCACTTTGCTACAAAGTAGGGCCATCATACTCTGAAGGCGTTTGGTTTGAGTGAAAAGACATGATTGATAAAATAATCCAACTCAATCAAGTGTTCGGTTTGCATGATTCGGCTCATGATGGATAACTTGGCCCGCACACTAATCATCCAATCAAGTGATTATTTATCACCAGTTGGATGGATTATTCAATCACCCTCCAATACTATCAATCATCTATCACATCCACCAAACCCAACTCCCCCTCTATGTATTAACAACCAGGAATCGTTGAGGTATTCGAGATTATAGGTATGATCCATGTCATTGCAAAACTGTCGAAACAAAAGTAGCAATAAATAGCAAGTATAAGCATATGAAAGAATTTTATGCAAATTCCTCTGATGTAATTGGAGAATATTGGCAGAAAAAATGAGTTTAGGTAGCTTTGTGGCTTCATAATGAACCTTACTAGAAAACAAACTCCAATCAAAATTCATAATGAACCTTTAGGCTATCATTATAAATTTATAAGATTTATGAGCAGGAGTTATGAAACCAAGCGATACAGGGTATTTCTATATGGTACCAAGTTACTAACAGTAGGCTAAAGAATTATACAAAAAACTGTGTGAATGCAGATCTCTCTGCTTCAACTAGAATCATAGTATGTTTTTCAGGTTCAAACTTTTAATCAAAGCCAATGGACATGTATGAAAGCCTTCTAAAGGAAAGCACCCTAACTAACAAACCATCCACTTGAATTTCAGGTTTAAACTTTTAATCTCAAGTAGTCCAAACCCTTTTTGCAGAATGTTTTCTTCCTTGAAATTAAAAAGAGATGCTTGTCTTCTATATTGAAATAAAAAAATTATTATCAGACCGTTTTAAGGCTATTGGACACACTTGGGATATTAGGTAACTAGTTCTGTCACATCTTCACAATTTCAGCACATCAATGCAACCAGCAAGTGTGCATATGATGTTCACAAACAGTTTCAGTAGTTGGGATTCTTGGGAAGTGTCTCCCCCAGAGCTCATATCCCTATTACTTCCTATTCCACTCAAACTACAATAAAAATTTTAAAAACCTCAACACTTTCAACCAAACTACCACAGTCAGATCATCAACTACCTCTGACTGAGTAAGTTACGGTGTTTATACATAATGCACTACTTATATTTGGAAAGAACTAATCAATAGCTTATGATAAAACAAACTTAAACCAAGAAATATATCTAAGTACCCAAAAAAATAAAGTATATTCCTGCAATTTGGAGATAGTTCTGGCACCTTATTTGATTCTTGCTTAGCCTTTCCTCGACGAACCTCATAGTTCCTCGCAAGGTCCTGACCTAGGGATGAGACTAGGAAGTTGGCATTATCCAACTCCCATGTAGCAAGGTCATAATCAAGACCACGCCATTTCACAAGCCACTCATATTCGCACACCCAAATATCAGAAGTAGATGCTACATAAATATTATCTTGTATAGGTCTTTTCCCCAATAAACGATGTGGCACCATCCATTCTGCATTCCATCTGACAACCTGCAAGTAAGATAAAAAAAAAAGATGGGTTAAGATGTTCTCATTCCACTTAGACTTCTAAGAAAAAAGTGACTTAACCTGATCTTTTTCAAGAAAGTTGGATACAAGACAGGGGTTTTCAAGAAGCAGTTGTTTCTCTGGAACCCAATGGTTGTGAACATGAGCAAGTCCATGATATTTAACAAGAAATTGTTTCTGCTGAACTCCTAAAGCCAGCATCAAGCATTACAAGTCAAAACCATAAAGCAGCCAAAAGTGATAATAGATGACTTGACAACATGTGATATCATATACTGCTACATGGTCTACATTGTTATTGGTTGATTCTAATATTTCTTATCTCGATATATTATATTGATGAAGATGTCAGACCTTTAGAATTTGGAACCTCCACTTCTCTGACGTCCCAAATCGACTCAACTCCATCTGACACAGAATGCACACCAAATAAAAGCTTTTTCTTCACACACTGTGGACAGTGCCAAACACCAGGCAGAACATCAGTAAGAGGAGGATCTAGGCAATAAAGATGGTAGCAATTCATGCAACTTTTCCCCTCACAGCACCTGCAAATGCATGTTTATCAAACCGAATTAGCAGATGGAGGTCACAAAAAATTAAAAAAACAAACAAACAAAATACACACAAAAAAGAACAGAAATAAAACAAAGAAGACCACGAGTTTTTGTTATTACTGCATGTCCACACAAATAGGAGAGATCCTCCTGTAAGAAAACTACTGTCAATTGGAAACCAATCATTCCCTTGGGAACACTGAAGTCTCCAGTGCATAAGAAAGCAGTAATAACTAATATCAGAAGCATATTTTTATGAGAGAGCCTGACAACAATGTTTTACCCACACGAGATCTCCATCTTTGCTGCACAAGACACACAGTTTTTCAGCACCATCTGTATGAGAATCTGCATGCCTCTTGGTCAATGGATGTCCACAATCAAATTCCCCGGTAGATTCTGAAGTTACAGAAGCTCCAAGATCACTTCTAGCCTAATGTCCAAAGCATTTCAAGAAAACAACAAATCAAAATCACCAATAGCAGCAATTTATAACTGAGATAACCAATCCCTTCTTTTCTCAACTATTCGGGCAACCAAACTCATATAAAAGATTAGTCACTATTAGGGATGCACAAACGCAGCCACTGAAGTCAAGTCTGACATGATGAATTAGAGAAAGTCAAGTCAGACTCCTTACCGTATTTTTTGTTGTTTACAAATTCATAAGATATTGTTGCTAGTTATAGTGTGAAGTAAGACTTGCTTTTAACGTATTAGAGAATTCAACACGACGAGAGACTACGTATTTCCAGTACATTATCAACTAAAAGAGGCTGTTTATCTACTTCATCTATGTAATTTTTAATTTTTTATGGAATGCAGAAGCTCGTAAGTCACAGAATTCCAACCGGGCCCTGATGCAAACAATCGATAGAGAACAACATCAAGAAACAAGTCCATTCATACACATACAACAAAAAGCTCATAATGCAGAACCAGTTGATATGATTCAACTAACATTGCACAAAACTAATTCCACCACCTACATCTCTGAGGCAAACTGGCACATAAAGAAACAGAGAAACCAAAGGAATAATGTAGATAGAATAACCAAGAAAAGAGTATGGTGGATTTGGATTGAGATATGGTTTAGGGTTCAAAATTTACTATATATAAACTAAATTCAATAAGCTATCTTATCTCGCAGAAGCCAATTATTCTCAGGAAAATGCATGCAATATATTGCAAGGAGATCCATGCTCTAACCGTACAATTTTGAAAGATTATCATGCCTATAGAAGTTGTTGTAACCATCTGGTTGAATTTAGAATCAAAAGATCTTACAACCTATATCCAATTCACATGTAAATATTAAATAGTAGGCACATAAAGCACCATATTCATAAATCCTATGAAGTACGTTAAAATGCTTGATTGCAGTTTCACTTTACTTCATATAGATGAAGAAGAAATACCTACTGTACTTTTCTACATCCTTATTCCTTTTAACCAATTGCTTTCGATCTTCTCCGAAGAAATCAAGCAGAAATACCCATTGTATTATTTGTTTATCCTTATTCTTCCTTTTCCTAATAATTGTTTGCTCATATTTTTCTTTCCCTATAAAAGTTGGATGTGCTTTTTGGATCACATAACTCCTACCATAGAAAGTGTGACCAAAAGATCTGAGACTCCTAAGAAAACATTAAATTTCCAGATTACATAAGTTATAAAGACTCCTTAATATACATAGATTATTTGATCACCAAACTTATTTGGCAACTACAACAGAACATTATTCATATCAGAGAAAAAGCTTTCCCTGTGACCAAAGTCTAGATTCATTGGGAAACTCCAAAAGCTGGTATTTCAAGTACACCCCAAGTGAGTTCAGCGCAATCACCCACTTCAGTGGCAGACTAAAATTGTAGTGAACTACATTTGAATGTTTGCTAAACTTGCATCAAATGGTCATGACCTAAGAAACTAGCACATTTACTGTTTGCTAAACTAGCACAAGCACAACAAGTTCCTAATGACTGAAAGAAAGTTCCAATATATATGCAGACTCCTGCTCTGATTTACACAGTTAAAATGGTGCAGCACATTTATAGAAACCTCAAGATAGAAAACAACAACTGAACAACAAAATAATCTTTTCATTTGTTGGTGGTTAGTATCCCACTCTTTGTACCAAAAACTAACCTTGCAATTAGCCATGCCAACCAGATTATCGCCCACAAGACTGCAAGAGCAAAGCTCCTGTTTTGGCGAATCATAGCGCACCCTACACAAGAAGTCAAGATTATTTTATCTCAGTTAAGGACATTTATGTGAGCTTCGTTTTTTTCACTCATTTTATGTTTGGAGGAGGGGGATTGCACAAAAAAAAAAAACCACCTCCTATCCCTTTGATGCATAAGCTGTGAAGCAAGCAAATTAACAGAACGTCACAGTCCCTAAATCCAGTTGAAGGTCAGAACTCTTAATACAAGACTAGAAAACTATGGTCAAACCCACCTTCTAAAAAGCATTCTTGTTTGCGTTTCCATTTCCTTTTTTGTCTTTTTCCTACCATCAATTTTAAACCAATGGACCCCTTTAATCAACGTAGGACCAACATCATTAACCTTGGAAATAGCAGAAATCCTGGGTCAAACATAACTTGATTGATGAGGCTCAAAGAATATGATGAATCCAATTACTGGTGCTCCTTGAGTTTCCAGTCCAATAAATGGGCACATCTGCACTAGCTAAAAATATTTTACCTTTCACTTATAGGTCCACACAAAACTAGAAATGCAGCCTAGACAATGAAATAAGAAGAACCAAAAAAAACCTTACTTTTTTTAAGAGAAAGGAAGAATACATTTACGTAGCCTAGGTTACTACGTTTTGTATAGAGATCCCCCATAACGAAAACTGCATGCAATTTTTAACTCAGACTGTCTAGAAAATCTAGGTGGAAAATTCCAGTAAGCCATCAACTACTCATAATGAAACCAATCAGACTTCTGGGCAAACAAAAGAAGGATTCGTGACACCATTTAATGCAACGTAGACGGATTAATAATGCAATGATTTTCCTGGGCAGCATGTTCTACATATTCTATAAAAATGTTACCAGAATTTATTTCACTGCAGTCATTATGTACCACCCATGACCTGGGAGCTCTTGGAGAAGAAAATTAGGTCAGGCATAAATGCGAGTAGGAAGTTGAGTTGCACCTTTTACTTTTAGAGCATATAAGACAGGTCCCCTCCAGATTGCAATTTTCGCACACTAGAAATGCTGAAGCAGCATCCACACTGATGTCATTTTCAACATCTGCTTGATAGTGTCTTGAAGCTGAATCTGGAAGAACTCCTTCAGGAACTTGGTCAATACTTCCATCATCTGCAGCATCCTCAGTATCTTCCATTGGCTGAGAGCTTATACCATTGCTGCTATTATCACTGCAAACGTCAACTAAATTTTCTGATCTTTCCAGCTCATCACCACCGTCTACAAAAAGATAAAGATGAAAATGATCCAATAGGGGCATGATTCAAAATATTGAGAATACCATCTGTTGCATCAAAACAAAATACTTTTTCTCAATTCACAAAGTTAAAAACCACAAGCACTTCATCAACCCAAAAACATAAACAAGAACATAAAGGAAGGCAAAAAGAAAAATGCTTCTTTCAACTTTAACTAGTTATGATGATTACTAAGCATAAATACGAATATGCATGCATACAGAGATTGGAGTTGTGTTTATAGCTAGGAGGTTATCCTTTATTTTTTGGATTTTCATCCCTTTGTATGAGAATCCTTTCTAATGAAGCAAAAAAAAAGGAGAGCATGAAGAAGAAATATTCTGGATAACAATAATGATGTTTGCATTTGCAGGTGCATGGAGAAAGTGCCATGATTGGGAGACTGATTACTTCACCTGGCACAATTCCTTTAATTTGTTGTCTTTTGAAAAGAGACTTGAATTTCCGGGCGCTCATTGTCTTTCTCTTCATGCCAACTACTTCCAGCTCAAGTTGAGCTTTTTTAGATTCCATTGTCACCTGAATCACAGGCTTCTCTTTCGTTTTCTTCAACTTCGACAGAGGTTCTTCAGCAGATTCCTTGGATGAAAAATCTATCTTACCCCTACCAAACTTCCTCGGTGTATTACCTCTGCCTAGTCTCTCTGATGTCCTCTTCATAGGAGGAATCAATGGCGGCATCTCCTTCTCAAGACGCTTGGATTTTCGAACACTCGGAGGGCTCTCTGTCGCATGTCGGGCTCTACCAGGGTTTCCTGGGCTTCCTAACAATGGATTCTTTATCATATTCGCTTTCTGATTCGAACCATGTCCATCCAACTCGTCTCTACTTTTGCGAGTAGATCGAGTATCACTCACCATTGTCACTGCAAACCTGAATTACGGCATCAAAATGCAGAAAACACTTGAAATTCTCGGAGAAAAATTCACCTCTCGGAAAATCCCTAATTTTGCTAACTTGGTCGACCCATCTGCTTCGCGACTCCCGAGAATAAATTGCTGTTGCAAGCAAATTGCTCCGTTAAAATTTACAAATAAAGGCTCCCTCAAAAAAAAAAAAAAATCAAAATAATACTCTACTGTTTACAAAAAAAAGGCTATGCGGTCAGCCGAATATTTTAATAAAGTACATCAGTGACGAGAAAATAACTTTTTTTTAATGTTTAAATATTTTTATGCTAACTCTATCCACAAAATAGTCTCGTTTAAGTCTTGGATACGGCCCGTGATTCAATTTTGGAAGAGTGCCACATAGGATTAGTCTTGGTGTATGAGTCTTGGCTTACCCTTATGATAAAATTAATTTTGGGCCAATTTAATCTTAGGTAATATCAGACTAATTTAATCTCGGCAACCAAACATGACATCCTATATAGAGATAGTATTAGTACAAAAAAATAAAATAGAAGTACAGTATTAATTAAAAGATAGGATAAAAGTATAATTTTATAATTAAATATAGGAGAAAACGAATAATGTGATGGTTCAAAAAAATTAAATGACATATTTTTATGTGAAAAAAAAAATAAGTAGGACTTTTTTTTCATAAAGAGAGATAATATAATACTAATAACTCTTTTATTACCAGACAAAAAAAGAAGGATTTTTTCATGAATAGAGAGAATATAATACTAATAACTCTTTTATTACTAATTTTATAAAAATAATATAATTAGTCGGTGATATAATAGTCATAAAGGAATTATGCTTTTTTATATATATAAAGAAAGGGTTAGACATACAAATACAACAACTTTGAACCAAACTTTAAAAAGTGTTAAAAAAATTAATTTATTGATTTTAGTAATTTTAACATGAATTCTATCTTCTGTCAAATTAAAGCTTACTTAGCATGCCGAAATATTAATATGGACAAATCGAATTGTAGTAATTTTAACACGAATTTGAATTGCCGAATTATATTAAATTAGACATTTATTTTGGTTCGTCTCGAATTATATCTATGAAAGTAAATAGAATTCATGTTAAAATTACTACAATCAATAAGTTGGTGTATTTTTTTACACTTTTTAAAATTAATGTTAAAAATCAGAATGAATTCAAAATTGATGTATTTATGCTCCAATAACCCATAAAGAAATTATGCTTTTTAAGTGAATTAAATATTTAATTAAATCAACATCAAATGTAGTTTTTTTTTTAAACCGAATTTATGGCCAATCATATTATGATCTAATAGATCACACTAAGTACTCATTTGGTTCAAGTAGAGAAATGAAAATGGAATGAAATCAAATAAATGAGTGGAATGATAACAATAATCATTACTTATATAGTTATATTATATTGAGTGTTTTGTTTAACAATAGAAATGAATCATTAGTAAGGGATTCTATTTTTTTTGTTTCCCCTCTATTTTGAGGGGTAACAAATTGGGTGATTAAGTTACTCTTAAATAAGGGTAATGGTTAACTCATTATCTAAACCAAGTAATAAGTACTGGATTAAATTTACTGCATAAATAATTAAATATGAAGAAAACAATATTTAAAAAGATGATTGTGAAAAGTGAAAATATGAAATATCTGGCTCCTTTTATAGAGTACTAAAACTTTTTAATAATACTAACTACTAAATGGGCTTTGCATTAAAAAATTAAGACAAGTAGTCAAAATAAATTGAGGGAATCGATTTAAATTTTCAAAAGCATGGAAAGTCAGTACTTTAGAACCGGGAAAAGCTAGATTTTCACCTGCTACCGACTACTAGGGGTTTCAGTAATTTTTTTTAATAGGTTATATCGATCTTTTATTAGATTTCATCAATTGAAAATCTAAATAAAGATATATACATTGTTTTTTTAATGAAATTTCACAAACTTAAAATTTAAATAAAATTATATAATTTATACAATTTGTTTTAAAATATTAGTCTGGGATTTTTAAGATAAAAATGACTAATTAGCGGATATTTATACTAATTACAGCTAATGTTTACTCTGCGAACTTTGGATTTCATTGAGATAAATAAACAACCATTATTATAAAAACTTATTTATGAATTCGGGAAGTCGACGGATATTACTATGCAGGTTTGAGATGAGATTGGGTAGTTAGCGGTATTTATACTAAACTGCTTGCTTTGTAATGTTCGAGTTTTATTGAAATATATAATCAATTATTTATAATAACTTATATTTAATTAACGAGTAAATATCACTTTAAACTCAAAACTATTTTTTACATTATCAATGATTCAATCATGTATCTTGAACTATCAAAAATATTTTATTAGCAACCCGTACTTCGCAATTGAGAGTCTTATTTTTTGACTTGGGGAAGAGAAGTGGTGAGATTTGAACCATAGATATCACTGTTCACACTCACATACAAGAGTTCGCACCAAGTCCAAAGAATCTCAGTAATTCATAATTGAAAGCCTTCTTAATTGCGAATTATTGATTTTTGGCTATATATCACAACTAAGAGCCTTCTTAATTGTGAATTATTTATTTTTTTTGTTCTATAATTAACAATTTCGAACACATTCACTTGTAGTGATTTTTTGTTATACTCACAAGTCACAACTGAGAGTCTTCTTAGTCGTGAATTAGTGATTTTTTTTGCATAACTCACAACCTATGTTACATAGGTACGGGGGTGCGGATGCGGGGGCGATACGATACGAGTACGGGGATACGGATTTTTAAAAATTATACGGTGCGATTCAGCAAGGATACATCTAATTATTAAAATTTTATGATATATAATGCTTATAAAATATATACAATTTAAATTTTCTTAAATTAATTATATGTAATTTACATTTTATTTTACCCAAAAGTTAAGCATTTTCAATTATATAAGTTAATTGAGCAACAATATAACGATTCAAATATTATTAGTCCAATATATAAGTCATAACTGAAAATAAAATTATCAAAATAACCTTGTGTAGGCCTTTCGTGCACGAGATATGTGAATTTCGCCTATAGAATTTGCGAGTCCGGTTTATTTTTATAAATTGTTTTAAAAGATACGCCACGTGGCGAATCGGGTGCGAATCCGACGAGAATCCGAGAGAATCGCACCCTAAAAGAATCCGATTCGCCGTACATTCTAATTTTTGAAGAATTCGTGCATCATAGCTCACAACTCATAATATTCTCAACTGTGAACTAGTGAACACATCAAATTGTAACGAGCGCAACGCCACGTGAAGGAGTCGCACCCTTCGATCCTCACCAAGCACCGGCCGAGTTCCCGCCCAATCCATTCCTTGCTCGGCGGTCGTCGTCTCCGCCCATTCCCCTCCAGTTGTGCGGCTTCCACCTCGGACTTGAATGGTGCGGCTACTCCATTCAAGTCCGAGGTGACACCGGTGATTTTCAATTCAACCATTGTAGAGAATAACATCGTTCCATCGATTATCTCAATTTCCTCGAGCAGACCAGAAATTATCACGATTCCGAGCAATCACTGCCGTCTTCACCGTACCTGACTCCAACTTCTTCAACAGGCGAGTCCTAGAATCACAATAATAGCGCCGATGGAACAAAATCCAGGGTGTGGCGAAGCATCGATGAGTGGTGGCATTACGACGCTGTTGAGAAGCAGCGCATTGAGAACAAACACGACTCGCCTCACCGGCCATTAATGGTAGCTCATGACTCCACAAAGTATGTATATATGGACCATGGTGCCCTCCAAATCTGGGAGTGTTTAGACTGACTTTCTAGGGTCAGTTTAATTACCTGTCTACATTATACAAAGTATAGATAGCAGAATGCTAGCAGAGATTGTTTAGAAGGCTGAAATTTTCCCAGACATATAGGGCAAATCAGCAGCATATGCAATTTAAAAACAGATAAATGTTGCTTTCAAGTTAGGAGAAAAACATTATTTGCAAATCATTGTTGTTTCTCCTAACTCTCAAGAATTAAGCATTGATTTTTGATGAATTTCAAACGTTTCTGAAGATTGTGACCCTAAGAGAAACAAGGTAATGATTTTTAAGGAAAGCAAATGCATCATGTTTCCTAATTGACTAGTGAGACAAAGTTCCAGTCCAGTTGATAAACACGAAAAGCATCAATTGAAGAACAAAGCAGTTTCATGCCATATGATTTCCAAGAGTAACCACATTGATGGCGCTTAGAATTATGATTTCAGTTCTCCCATATGGCTCATGAAAGCTTCTTGGAATCACTCAGACATATGCTCAACGAAGCTTGTATAAATGACATGTTTAAAGCACAATAAGATCTCATAATGATAATTCAATATGCCATCTAACTAACCACTGGATATGAGAATTCCATGAGATATTCATTTCAGATGAATGAACTGCAAACAGCTTGTACGAGGTCAATCATCAAGGAGAATCA
This sequence comes from Salvia miltiorrhiza, assembly GCF_028751815.1. Classification (NCBI taxonomy): domain Eukaryota; kingdom Viridiplantae; phylum Streptophyta; class Magnoliopsida; order Lamiales; family Lamiaceae; genus Salvia; species Salvia miltiorrhiza. The sequence goes on along the minus strand of NC_080394.1, from coordinate 4,766,249 downwards.
AAGCTACGTTACATGAGGGGAGAGATGGTATACCTGAGAAAAATATTCTAAGGTGGATTCCAAGAAATGTTGCTGCAAAGCATAAGAACTGAATCTTAACTGAGCAGTGCCGCAATCGAGACAAGGATCAAATGCATACTGAGGACTATGACATATTATAACTTGAGGTAGTATCTAAGCATCACAGATGCACCCATGATTCAATGATGTCGGATCACACCACAGAAAATAAGGGATGCACGACAACCTATGTGCTCCAAGCAACTGCAGTTTAAGAACATGAGCCTTTTGTATATGCTCACAACAGGACCACTTTTCCTCGATGTAATGTTTAATATTTCGTAACCATACACTTCAGCAAATTTCCCTATTACCAGGAAACCATTAAGAACAAGTTGCATATACAATCCAGAACACTAGAAGGACTCCCCATACCTTCTCTCAATAACCACCACCACGGTGCAACTATTGTGCGATTCATGTATCATAAAGCAAATTCTATATGTATGTCCCATATGGTTGTATCTGCAAAATTATCTAAAAGACAACTAGCATAAGTTTCCATAATTGTAAAATTATTCCTCCACCCAGCTTCCCACAAACCCCATTTACTCCATGGAAAAAGGAGATTCCCATTATACTTTACTTTGACACTGATTAGCAAACAATCCAGATAGTAAGGGAGGCCACTTTATTTGATAAGAAACAATGTTAAATTACAAGTCCCTTAAATTCTGAATAATTTACATCCAATCAACCCATTTCTCAGGGATTCCATTCATGTTAACCTCATTCACCTAAAGAGAGAAACAACAATTCACAAATTCTTAAGAATCTTAGCTGTATGTTTAGTATAAGTATGTATAGAAAATTTGGTGTTTTGGCAAATTTCATCTTGGTATTGCTACCTCCGTTCAAAAGCATATTAATGATGTAAAAGGAAGTAGAAATTTGTAAAAAGTCCAAGAACTATCATGAAGTTAAATGCTAGGAGATAAAATTTACAAACTTCCCTAAAATGAAAATTCGACCCGAAGTAAAGCATTACGAATTCTGTTTTAGGCTACTTCAACTTTCTTTTTCTACTATCCCCAAGTTCACAGTAGCACCTTTTCTCATCCAACAAGCTCAATAGAAGAATTTGCATGGATTAAGCACAAAGAACATATAAAAAAACTGCATTTCCTTTAAGCAATAATGCAATATCCTACTTCACTTTAGAGGGCTTCTCGATCGCTGCCAATCATCAATTTATTTGAACTACTAATGCTTTCTTTCTTCTTCTACTTTTTATTTTATGTAATTTATAAGAACTAAGACACTTGCGAAAGATGGGTCCCATTGCCAAAAGTATTCACGATGTTCACTTGCTATTCAATGGCCTGCCCTAAGTCCCCTTCATGACTTCATCACAGGGTATGAATGATTATGTTGCCGAATTAATGGTCGTTTTTAGACTAATGACTGCTCCAAAACATCTTACTCATCCGAAATAAACAAGAATTCATCATCAATAAAAACACAAAGAAACCAATAGAAAAACAAAACTCAATCTATAAGCCAACATAAAATATAATCAAATTTATAGCTATAACTTCCCACGTTTTATGTACAAAACATCCCTACATATGCAGACAAACACATTATTCATAATTTCATATTCTAAACCAAATCACAAACAAAAGAATTCCCTACAGATACACCAAAAAGGGGTAGAAATCAATCTAGAAATCCAGTCTTTCGCCAAATGGCGTTGCGCACCTGCCTGAGATCCCTGCCTTTAAGCGTCCGGCCAGCCCCCTCCAGCACCGAGTTCGCCAGCATCGGCGAATTCCGCGCCGCCACCACCTCGTGCGGCGGCAGCATCACTCCATTGCTCCTCGCCGCCTCCTCCCCCTCCTCCTCCTCCTCCGACAGCACTTCCTCCAAATCCCGCGCCCTCCTCCTCATCGCCGCGGGTATCACCGGCACATTCACCGGCGCGGACTGATGCCGGAGCCGCATTCTCTCCACCGGCGGCGGAGGCGGCGGCTTCCTCGGGATCATCATCCGCGACGAGGAAGACGCGGCGGGGGAGGTCGACGACGACGACGACGAGAGGGAGACGGGGGCGGATGCCTTGTGGTTGAACACGGGCCGGTTATCGGATCCGGATCGGGTCTTGAGGTTATCGTTCAGCGCGGCTAGGATGCCGTACTGATTTCGCGTGTGGTTGTGGACGCCCCGCGTCCGGTTAGGGCTGCTGCCCGAGTGTGTGGGGGACGGGGGAGAGCTGCCCGACGGGGTGTTGAAGATGTCCTGTTCGGAGAGCTCCAGCGCCGGCGCGCCCGGCTGGTGACTGAATACTCCTAGAAGTCGATCGGAAGGCGGAGCGTTGCGGTGCTGCCGCGAGCGGCCGCCGCCGCCAAGTTCTTCCATTGGAGTGTGTGTGTGTGTGTGTGTGTGGAGAGTGAGAAAGAGAAGACGTCAGGTGTGTGATGTGTGTGCAATATATGTATACCTTTTGGTATAAATATACGAAAATAAATACTCCCATTTGGGAGCAATCACGTGCGACGCATAACCCAATATACTTGTACGAATATGCCTATCTTAGGTAATTTGATTCAATTTTATGAATTTATAGGTACTAAGTAGTATAATTTTCAAATTACTATAACTATATGTATTATTATATGTGTATGTTTGGTTTAATTATAGAATGATTAATGTATATGGATAAACATAAGGAGGAAAAATGTAAAAATTATGTAATTCTATATACAAATAAGCAATATTCAAAAAATAGAATAGAAGGTCTCAATGTACATCCAAGCAGTGCGAAATTTTATATGTAAACACTAAGGTTCAGGGGTGAAATTCCACCGCTTCGAGTTCCCCTCCTTCAAATTAAAATAGAAGAATAGAAAATAACAAATGCACGTATAAATTGATTATTCATTAATTATATAGGAAGCATTTTAGAATGATTTGAAGAGGAGTGCAAAGGAGAACTTCGTGAATTGCATTGGCACCACTCTTACTCACCCCAAAAATCAATTCAAACTATTTGATTGAGAGAGCAAGTAGAAATGTAAAAGAGAGAAAATATTAATATTGAGAATTTAAATAAATAATTAAAAAAAAATCGATTTTGGCGAGTACAGAATAGTGAGAGGCAGGGGATAATTGAGATGGGGTGGGCGACAAGGACGTTAAGCTGTTACTCCCTCCGTCCACCAAAAATATGCCACAATTTCCTTTTTCGTCCGTCCACAAAAAATATGCCACTTCCATTTTTAGTAGTAGGGTCCACACAACTCCACTCACATTTAAAGTGGGACCCTTACTCCACTACCAACTTTACTCACATTTTCTTAAAACCCGTGCCGAAAGCAAAGTGGCATGTTTTTCGTGGACGGAGGGAGTATTTGTTTGACATTTTCCTTTGTGGAACCGATAGCGACACAGAGATATATGACATGTGTATACATATGTTTTTATTCTCATTTTTCTTTTGAATTTTAAAAATTGGATGTATGCACATGTTCTTTCACTGTTTTACTTTTATAGGGACCATCCCCATTAATTTATACACTACAATTTTAGTGTAAACTTTATAGTAAAATATGTTGTACCAACCATCAACTTTACATTGCAATTAAATAGACTTTTATATTTTTATGTATACTTCAAAATTATAGTACTCCCTCCGTCCACGAAATGAGTACCCATATTTCCTTTTTCGTCCGTCCACGAAATGAGTACCCATTTCCCTTTTTGGCAAGTGTACCCCACATATCTTTTTAATTAATACACTCAAAAAGTGGGACCCTTAAACTATTCACACTACACTCCATACATTTCTTAAAACCCGTGCCGTCCACAAATGGGTACTCATTTCGTGGACGGAGGGAGTATTAAATATTACTCATTTCGTGCTACGGGAATGTACATTATTTTTAAAGGTATCAGTTTTAATAAATGTTACGTGAGTATTATGAGTGGAGGAGCCCTTCTTTTTTGTAGTGTGCTAGTGAAATAAAAAATAATGAGTTTGTGGTGAAACATGTGTGGTAAAGTTGTGAATAAATTAATAAAATGAAAGTAAAAAAATAAGATATTGTAATAGTAATTGTAGCATCCAAAACTATAAAATGAACACTCGATCTTGTGAAATATACTAAAATGACAAAAAAATGTACTCCCTCCGTCCTACAAGAATGTGCATCACTTTTGGTGGCACGAGTTTTAACAAAATGTTAAATGAATGTGTTGGGAGTTGAAAAAATGATTCAATTTAGTATAGAATAAGAGTAAGAAATAAATAGTTAGTGTTGAGATAGTGTCCAAAAATAACAAATACACACTCTTATGGAACGTTACAAACTAAAAAGAAAGGCACACTCTTGTGGGATGGAAGGAGTATATTTTTGTAGGACATGGAGAGTATTTTCCACTACAAGAAACAGCGACTCCAACGACCGAAATTAACGACCGAAATTTTCGGTCGTTAAAAAGGCGGCCGTAACGACCGAAATTTTAATATTAACGACCGTTTTGTTTAATATTTTAAATCTTATTTTTTTTTATTTCCTACGACCGAACGAAACGGTCGTTAACTTATAACGACCGTAACTACGACCGTTTTTACGGTCGTTGGTTTTTTTTTTGAATTTTGATATATTTTTAATGTAACGACCGTTTCTAACGGTCGTTGTATTTTAATTTATTTAAATTTGAGTTCTGATATTTTTAAGTTTTCGGAAATATTTAACGACCGTTTTTTAACGGTCGTTGTATTTTAATTTATTTAAATATATTTAATATTAACGACCGAAATAATTATTTATAACGACCGTGTTTCGGTCGTTGTATACCGAAAATTATTAATATTTTAATTAAAATTAGCAACGACCGAAAAACGGTCGTTAAATTGAAATTCGGTCGTTGAATTCGCGGACTTAACTTAGGTTTTCTAATTTTTCCCCCATTTTCTTCTCCACCCTTTCCTCCTCCGATTCTCCACCTCCTTCCGCCGATTTCGCCGTTCCCGACACCGCCGCCTCCGTCCATCGAACGGCCACCTCCACCGGACGCCGCCGCTGCTGCTCCTCTCCGTCCGACGCGACCGCTGCTGCTTCTCTTCGTCCGACGCGACGCGACCGCTGCTGCTCCTCTCCGTCCGACGCGCCGCCGCCGCCGCTCTCCGTCCGACGCCGCTGCTCTCCGTCGACGTGATACTCTACGGTAAGTTAATTAATTATTCATCCTAACCCTAATTAATTATTTTTTATAGATTTCATCAATTATTAACCCTAACTCTAATTCCCAGCCCCCTGCCCTCGCCGGACCGCCCCTGCCCTCGCCGGAAAGCTCCTGCCGTTGCCGGAATAAGAGATTGTAGGTTAGTTCGTGTAACTTATATAATGTAGGCTATTAATTTGAATTTAGGTTAATATTGATATGTTAGTATATATGTGAATTAATGTGAAATTTACATAGAACTTAGTATAAATTATATGTGAATTAATGTAGGCTATGTTTCAAATTTATGTTAATTATATTAGTATGAATTAATGTGAAATTTGGTTGTTGTGTTGTATAGTATATGTGAATTAATGTGAATTTAGTTTGAATGTAATGTGAAATTATATGTTAATTATATATATGTTCATTTGTATTTGATTTGTTTAAAGAACAAGAACTTAGTAAGATAATTTATTTTATAAGATTTATTTAAAGAACTTAGTTAGGTTTATTTGTAAATATTAGATTTATTTAAATAACTTAGTTAGGTTTATATATATTAGATTTAGTTAAAGAACTTAGTTAGGTTAATCTCTATTTAAAGAACTTAGTTAGGTTCATTTCTATTTAAAGAACTTAGTTAGGTTCATTTCTATTTAAAGAACTTAGGAAGCTTAATTTCTATTTAAAGAACTTATAATGTTTAAATTTATTTAATTCGCTTTATCGCCGGTGGGGGAGAGGCGAAATATATGATTTAGCATGATTAATTGCGTTGAGCATGTTTTAATTATAATTAAGCATGATAGTTTCGCCGGTGGGGGAGAGGCGATTAAGTATGATTGTGATTAATTGGAGTTTGGGCCGCCGGTGGGGGAGAGGCGGAGGCGGTAGCAATGACTACCGCCTTGGTTTTGTTGTTGTGTTGAAATTTCAATCTTCAATCATCCTTCTTGAAATCCTAATCGTAATCTTCGGTCATCCTTCTATAATCCTAATCTCCGACCTTATTTGAGTTCTTAATTCCTAATCCAAATCTTAATCTCCTTTCTTAATCATACTCTTAATTTTAATTCCAAATACTAATCTTAATCTCCTTTCATAATCCTAATCTTAATCTTAATTCCTAATCCAAATATTAATCTCATTTCATAATCTTAATCTTAATTCCTAATCCTTATCTTAATCTTAATCTTAATTTCTAATCTTAATTTCCACTCTTATTCATCATCTTAATTTTATATCTAATGTGTGAACTAATTAAAACATTAATAATATATGAATGCAGGAAATATAAACATGAGTTTAGATAGAGGGTGGATGTATAGGCGATATGCTCAAGGTAGTCTAACAGGAGAGTTCATGGATGGATTGGAAGTATTTATCCATTATGCACTTTCTCGACCGGACTTAATGATTGGAAATAAGATCAAATGCCCATGCACGAAATGTAAGAACAAAAAATTTGATACTCCAATGACTGTTAGGGTTCACTTGGCAAAGAATGGTTTTATCCCTAGATACCATATATGGACGATGCATGGTGAAGCGTTAGTGCAAGTCCCTGATGTTGCTAGGCGTATTGTAATAATTTGGTGACTGGAGATTTCTACAGTGCAAAGAAATTGCTTCGTGGGATGGGTTTGCCAGTTGAGAAGATTGATTGTTGTCGTAATAATTGTATGCTTTTTTGGGGGGATGATGAAAGCTTGAACGAGTGTAAGTTTTGCGATGCAAACCGTTACAAAGAATCTTCTGGTCCCAGTGGTAGTCGTCAACGACGCCTAGTTGCAGTAAGTCAGATGCATTACTTTCCCATCACTCCAAGATTGCAAAGGTTATATGCATCTAAAGCAACAGCAGCTGATATGCGATGGCATGCTACATCAGTTAATGATGGTGTGATGAGACACCCTGCAGACTCACCTGCATGGAAACATTTTGACAACACATTTCCTGATTTTGCGGCTGAGGTTAGAAATGTGAGATTGGGGCTTTGTACTGACGGATTCTCGCCATTCAACAATTTTGGAAAGCAATATTCCTCATGGCCAATCCTACTTACTCCATACAATCTTCCTCCTTGGATGTGCATGAGAGAACAACACATATTTCTCACTGCTGTCGTCCCTGGGCCACACAATCCAAAGGATATGATTGATGTTTTTCTTCAACCGTTGATTGCTGAGTTATCTCATCTTTGGGAAGTGGGTGTCCAAGCGTATGACATATCATTGAAGAATAATTTCCAAATGCGTGCTGCACTTTTGTGGACAATTAGTGACTTTCCCGCTTATTCTATGCTTTCTGGTTGGACTACAGCTGGTAGATTGGCATGTCCACGTTGTTGTGATGATACAGATTCTTTTCGATTACCTTTGAGTGGTAAACAATCCTGGTTTGACTGTCATAGGAGGTTCTTACCCACTGATCATCCTTTTCGACGCAACAAATATGCGTTTATAAAAAATGCTCAAGTAAGAAAAGGTCCTCCACAAACAAAAAATGGGTACCAGTTGTTGGCTGAGATTGAGGGATTGGGGATTAAAAAAGTAACAGAATTGACAGTTGAAGAGACTCGATTACGGATATCTAAACGACAAAGAACTTATGAATCAGGTTGGAGGAAAAAAAGTATATTCTGGGATTTGCCATATTGGAGTTCGTTGCTTATACGTCATAATCTTGATGTTATGCATATAGAAAAGAACGTCTTTGAAAATTTGTTCAACACCATTATGAACACTAAAGGCAAAACAAAGGATACGGCCAAATCTCGCGAAGAATTGAATAGGTTTTGTCGCAGACCTGAGTTAGAAGCCAATGAACAAACAGGAAAGTACCCTAAAGCATGTTATATGCTTGATAATGATGAGAAAAGAATCTTACTTAAGTGGATTGAAGGGCTTAGATTTCCTGATGGCTATGTATCCTCGTTGGGTAGATGTGTCAACTTGAGTACACTTCAAATGTTTGGTATGAAGAGTCACGATTGTCACGTGATGATGCAACGAGTATTGCCGGTCGCACTAAAAGATCTTCTACCATTCAATGTGTGGAAAACAATTACAGATCTTTGTCTCTTTTTCAAAGATTTGACTTCACCAAACATTCAAGTTGACAATCTTCTTCAGATGCAAAAAAATATTCCTGTCATTCTCTGTAAGTTGGAAAGAATCTTCCCTCCTAGTTTCTTCGACTCTATGGAGCATCTTCCAATACACTTGGCCGATGAGGCTATGATGGCAGGCCCTGTACAGTATAGATGGATGTATCCATTTGAGAGGTACTTGGGAAAGTTGAAGAAAACAGTTAAAAACAAAGCCAAAGTTGAAGGATCAATTACAAATGCTTATCTTGTGGAAGAGGCTACAGCATTCTGTTGTTATTACTTTGAAGATCATGTTAAGACAAAGCAACGGAATGTACCTCGAAACTTTGAAGGTAGTGGTGTTGATGTGATCCCTGACATGTTGTCTGTCTTCAAGTATGTTGGGAGACCATTTGGAAAGATGACAACTAGATTTCTAGAACCTAAAGAGCACGCCGCCGCCCATTTGTACGTGCTAAACAATTGCACAGAAGTTACAGAAACCTACACAGGGTATGTACAAAGCATATGTTATTAAATTTATTAATCTACACATAGGTTGTTTAATAAATATGATATATATTAATCAATAGGTTGTTTGAGGATGAAATGCGGGCCAAATTTCGTGATATTTCATCCAATGAACTTCAACAGAAACTTGAGAAAGAATTTCCCACATGGTTCAAAGCATATGTAAGTTCTTTCATCCAATGAACTTCAACTCAACGTATTATGTCAAAGTATACTACAATTGTTTGTAACTAATCAGTTTCTTTCATTGAATAGGCTTCAAATCCAACAAATGGGCTAGTCAATTCATTTTTGCATCATTTGTCATTGGGACCTCTGCACAGAGTTACTACATACCAAGGATTCTTTGTCAACGGATTCAAATTTCATACGGTTTCTTATGGCTCGAAGAAATCAACTGATAATAGTGGATTGTGCGTTAAGGGTTCAGTGTTGAACGGTGTCCAGTTAGATTTCTATGGTCGTTTGTTAGAGGTTGTTGTCCTAGAGTATCCTGGGCTACCAATAAAAACAACCACATTATTCAAATGTGAGTGGTTTGACCCTCAAACTCCAACTGGAACCGACATTGATCGTGACTTCAATCTGGTTTCGGTGCACAAGAATCGTCGTTATTCCAAATACGAACCATTTATCCTCGCCAATCAAGCTGCACAAGTTTATTATTGCTTGTATCCAAGTAAAAATAACAACAGAAGCAATTGGTTGGCCGCTTGTAAAGTGAAAGCAAGGCCAGTTGTTGAAGTTTCCACAACTGAACTTCCAACAACGTCTTTGCCTTTTCAAGAGGAAGTCGTAGGCAGAATATCTCTTACGAATATAGATGACATTTCAACAATGGTTCATCCACATGGAGGCGAGGTGGACATAGATCATGATGATGATGATGATGAAGATGATGAAGACCTTATTTTACAATCCCCCGAGTCTTCTAACACTGAATCAGATTGAGTAATTAATGACTTCAAATAAAACATATTTGAACATTTTATATATTTAATGTGTTAAATAATAAACTAATGTACTAATTACTTCAAATTTGGATATAGATGGATGCTTCTACTCAATCCGGGTCTAATCCATCCGGTTCTACTCCATCTGGTTCGGGTCCATCCGGTTCTACTCCATCTGGTTCGGGTCCATCCGGTTCTGGTCCTATTTTCGATAATAGGCCGCCAGTGGATGAAAACCCTAATGTGGAGGAGGAACGTGTTGCTAGTGATGGGCGGACATGGGTTTATTTCACTCGTAGGTACGTTTCACAATGTATCAGTTAACTTCAAATTGTTTTGTACATTAATTCTAAATTTAATTTCAACACTTTAAGTATTCTGAGGCCGACTGGAGCTATTCGGGCTAGGGCGACTGATAGCTTTCAAGGTATGCCACATGAAAGTGGCACCAATTGGAAGAATTTGACTGAGGGGATGAGGGATTTTTATTTTGATGAGTTTGAGGTACGATCATCTCATATACAATTTTTATATTCTAAACAAACAATCACAATACTAATTTTTTTCTTATTTGCAATATCTTTAAATAGAAAGCATTTTGTTGGGATAAAACGCAACATACCAGGCATGTTATTAAGAAAGCGTGGGTTAAGTCAGCTCGAGTGGCGTACAAGGATTACATCAGCAATTGCAAGAAGGTCCTGTTGATACATAAGAAGAAGATTGAATATCTTCAGCCTAACATTGAGGCAGCTTGGAGGGCTTATTGGGCTTTGCCTGCTACTCAGGCAAGGTCTGCTCAGGCGTCCAGGAATCGCCGCTCAGAGCCAGGCGGTCCGGGTACAGGGATGGCTATCCATCATGGAGGGTCGCGCAGTGCTTTATATCATGCTGAGCATCTGGTAACTTTACAACGTTTTATTTAAAATTTTTATGCATTACTAAATTGTTACTTATATTTTTAATGTGTTTTGTCAGGCTCGGGAGAGCAATATTTCTTTTGACGAGGCTACTTGGGCGACTTTTCGACGGATGCATTATAAGAATGGACAGTATACCGCTGGACGACCTGCGCAGCACGGGGTATGACGTTAATTTAGTATGTTTAAATTCCTTTGTTCGAATAAATTATTTTACAACTATTCTAACTATTTTTGTATTGTAGTTGGAGGTCGAGAGGCGATTGGCAGAGCTTCGCCAAACACAGGAAGACGTCACGCCCGTAGATGTAGAGCGCATCTTCCGAGAGGTCGTCGCTCCTGATTCGAGGGGGCGCATCATGGGATTAGGCATGATGATGTCTAGGGCGATTACTGAGAGCGGCGATTCGTCGAGCACGCACTCCACTAGCACCTCCCAGTTTCCTTTCCCTGTTGCCTCGAGAGATGAGCTCATTACATTGAGGGAGGAGCTGAGCTCCACACAGAGGGAGCTAGAGGTCAGGAGAGCGAGCGAGGAGGCTCAGAGCAAGGCTATACAGGAGATGCAAGCCCAGATCGCCCTCCTCATGCGAGGATATCATGCACAGTCCCCCTCCGACGCCTCTGATGGGACCCACCCGGACCTCTGATTATATTATTTACTATCGTTTGTTTGATACTATACTTTGAATACTGAATTTCTAAACTTGTTGACATATTTTATGATTTGCTACTTTGTTATATTTGATGTCTTTCTACTTTGCTCATCTTCATGATTTTGAATAATTTATAGATTGCTATATAATTGAAAACAGGAATACAAAACAAAAAAACAAAAAAACAAAAAAACGACCGAAATTTTAAAAAAAAACGGTCGTTAAGAAATGACGGAAAAAACAGGAAATATAACGACCGAAATTTCGGTCTTTAAACAACGACCGAGTTAAAAACGGTCGTTAATTCTTTCGGAAGAACAACGACCGTTTTAATAACGGTCGTTGTTTAACGACCGAAAATCAGGGCTTAGCGACCGTAATTCGGTCGTTGATCAACGACCGTTTTAAAACGGTCGTTGATCTTTTGAGATCACCAACGACCGTTTTAAAACGGTCGTTGATCAACGACCGAATTTCGGTCGCTAATCCCTGATTTTCTTCGTCCCTGGGAGCTTGGCTACGGTTTTAAAGACCGAATAAACGGTCGTTATAATTAAATTTCGGTCGTTGAATTTCAACGACCGAAAAAAAACGGTCGTTGAAGAGCACACGACGAACAAAATGGCGACCACAGTTTTCGGTCGTTGTTTCGGTCGTTAGGTCTGTAACGACCGTTTTTTCGAGTTTAACAACCGAAAATTCGGTCGTTAGAGCCGCGTTTTCTTGTAGTGTTCTAACTATTGTTTATCACATATGTTTACAATGTATATACATATATCTATCGAAAACTCGATCGATTAAAAAGTGAACATAAATAAATTGGAGACTATTTATTTGTCTCAAACTAAGTTAAAAAATTATTTTACTACTCATTCTCATATCAATAACATATTAATACCCACCAATTAACCAAATTAAAGGCTCATATATATTTAGAGATTTTTTTCCATAATAGATAGTCATAGAAAATAAACTATTAATTTTAAAAAATAAATGACTATTTGAATTTTCATTTTGTAAACAAACTTTACTTTTTTATTAAAATTATTAAAAAAAAATCTCTCATTTTTCATACTCACTAATTTTTTCATCATGATAACATGACATACATATATTCATTTGACATAAATATGCTCGTGTGACATAAATATAATCAGCATTCTCATGTATAGTTGGATCTTGATCAATTATGTTGAATGGAATTCTTCATCTCAATCATTCAAGATTCTAAAATTTCCAATCGTTTTCTTTGTTCATTTGATATGATATAAGTAATCTTTCTTGTTTCAATGGACACAAGTCAAAAGCAGCTGTTATTCCATCAAAAAAGCTTAACACCTTCCCTAATTGAACACCACACTCGGTTTACATATTAGGTTTAAACAAAAAATATTTCAAACGAAATATCGAAAAAAATCTCTTAATTAATTTCTCCGTCTCTATCCCTTCAACCCTGCCTTGATTTTCTGAATGGTGGCGACATCGGTCTTGAAAGAGAGAGCGAGAACAGTGTCATCAACGGTGGAGTTGAAGAGCGCGTTGGGCAGCGAAACAGTGCCGGCGGCGGCGCTCCCAAAAGCCGACACGGCGAAGGCCGGAACTTGAGCGTCGGCGTTGTACTGGAAGTGCACCAAACCCTTGGGAAACACAAACATGTCCCCGGCCTGCAGCGTCTGCGTGTAGAGCTTGTTGGCGGAGTCGACGAAGCCCACCTCCAGCTCCCCCTGCGTCAGGAAGAGGAGCTCCGCCGCGCGCGGGTGCGTGTGGACCGGGTTCGCCGACGCCGGAGGGTACAGCAGGGCCGCGTACGACACGCTCTGCCCGTTCAGGGCTGGGAACTGCTCCATCGTCGCCTTCACGACCTGGAATTTCGCCGGGACCGGCGCCGCCACCAGGGACCGGAACCCGCTGAATGTGAAGAAGGTGGCGTTGGGCGGCGGCGAGTTGGGCGGCGCGATGAAGTCTGTGAGGATGTCGGGATCGCCTCCGAGTACTGGTTTTGGAGATATGGAAAGGAGTAGTGTGGTGATGAGTAGAGTTGGGATGTGGGAATCCATTTTTGGCTGTGTTTGTGTGATTGTGATAGAGATCGAGATTGTTGAGGTATATATATAGTGTGGAATGGATTATGCATGCAAACTGAGGCGTGAGTTTTGCGAGAAGGAAGTTTTGTGTTTCTTGTTTCTTGAGATTGATTTCAACAACATAGGAATTTGTTTCTTTACTATTGGTTTGTTTGTTTGTTTTTAACTTGGTTCGACAGTTGTTGGCCTGCTGAAATCGTTACTTTTGAGTGATGAAAATGGTACCAAGGGAAGGGATTGATATTTGCCATTCTTTTATTTTATTCTTGAATACCTACAAATTAATCTAAGGAAAAAATTTGTTACAGCAAAAAAAGAAGAAAATATTCACTCACTCACATTCTAGCTTTTAGGGTGACTCGAACCCCAAACCAATTGGTTGGAGAAGAAGTAATTTAAAATAAAAAAAGTTGATCTACATTATCTAGGAGTAGGATCAACTTTAATACTGCTAGTATTTAATTAATGCGACACTGTGTATTTCTTTATTCGTCATCAACACAATTTTCGATAGGTGAATTCAAACCACTTTATATAATTCAGCTGCTGTTAATTTTCTCTTTCTTTTTTTGAAGAAGTGAATTTCTATGTTTCAGTACTTCAAAAAGTTGAATTCCCAGCAGTAATACGCCATAAACAACAAGCAGTGATGGTGGCGCTTCTACATATTCACTCGCACTCTAGTAAACTCATTTTTTTAATATAATGATTAAAAAATTTATTTTCTTCGTTCATGAAAGATCTTCCTATCTTTTCTTTTTGAGACGTCCACAAAAAAAAATCCTACCTATTTTTGAACTGTATCACACCACTTATAATTACTTACTTTTCCTTTTTTTCAAAACTCTCAATATTAATTACTCCATAACACATTTTCACCACTTCCAATACACTCAACATTTTTTTCTCTACTTTCAATACATTCAACAATATTTTTCTTAAAATCCGTGCCACTCCCTCCTAGGAAGTTCTTTCATGGACGAAGGGGGTACTTTTTAAAAGAAAGAGTAATGCTAAACAGCCACATTGTGGCTACCCACAATTTACCAAAATAGAAAATAATTTAATTTATTTAACTTATTTTTTAAAATAAAAATAAGATTTAGTTATTTTATCATATTCTCTACATTATATTTATTTTTTTGCAACTTTTTAGTAACTTTTTTATTTTTATTAAAAAATAAATTAAAAATAAAATATTTAAAAAAATTAGTACAATATAGACTAAATTATATTTTTATTTAAAAATAAATAAATTAAATAAATCAAGATTTTTCTTATTATAGTAGTTTGTGGGTTGCTACAATGTGGCTGCATAGATTTATTGTAAAAGAAAAGTAATGTGATCCACACTAATTAAATATTTTATTTTTATATAAAGTAAAAAATGAGCCTATTCTAATGATAGCGTCTCAAAAAGGAAAACGAGCCTATTAAGGTGGAACAGAGGGAGTAATATTTTATTTTAGGGTTAAATAGCAAAAACAACCTCAAGGTTGACCTGCATTTTGCAATAACATCCTCAACGAATCGTAAGTAGCATGGAACACCTTATCGTAATATTTTTTTAAATTTTCCGTCGACGCTAATGACATCCGTTTACTGTTCGTTAAATATATATATATATATATAGGGGAGGGCTAAAATAAGAGCATTTCTTAAGATATAAAATAAGAATCATTTTCAGCCCTTAGATCATCAAGATCTACGGTTGATTCGTAATCCTGTTTGATGGATTTATGGTCCTGAGTTCGAATCCCAAAGGTAACAAAAATTTATTTTTCACAATTCATACCTTTATACAGCGAATTCATACGCGTTCTACATAAAATTCATACATTAAAAATTGCTCTTATTTCTTATTTTAAGATGTGCTCTCACGGTAGCTCACCCCTATATATATAATTTTAATTTTAATAAAAACGGACCCACTTACAGTTTTAGCGCACACACACTAAAACACATTTACTCACACACACTCAGCCACACACACACGCACTGTCTCTCTCAGCACACTGCCGCCGTCGTCGATGGTGGTGCAGCCCGACGGGGCGCCGACTCTCTCTCTCTTCTCCCTCACATCTCTTCTCTGATCTCTCTCTCACCTTTCCCGATCTCTCTCGCTCGATAAACAAGGCGGCTGCCACCGTGCCGTCTGCCATTCCTTCTCCGGCAAAACTGCCGGAGGCACCACCGCCGCCGCCTCTCCAAGTACGCCCTAACCCCCTTCCTTCTCTTTTCTTTATTTTCCCTCTTTCTTTTTCTTATTTAAAAATATGCAAATCTTCATTTTTTATTTTTTTGAATTGGCTGAACGGAGAGAACGACGTCTTCGCCTCCGCCGCGCCAATCGACGACGACGGGGATGAGCCACCGCGGCTCTGCCGCTGACGCTGCTTGTCTGCTCCAGGTATAACCCTAGTTCTCTTTTCCTTTTTTAATCCTGTAAATTATATATACACACACACATATATATACAATCATAACTCTCTCCTCCCTCTTTCTTTGATTCTCTGGAAGATCGGAGACAAACGGCAGGTCTACCGTCGCCGGCGACGAACCACCGCGGCTGCCGTCATCTTGACCCCGTTAGTCACACACAAAATAAAACAGGGTAGCGCCGATCCAGTCAACAACATAGAAAGTGGGGCCCGTTTTAATTTAAAATTAAAAAAAAAATAGTTAACAGACAGGATAACGGATGTTAGATAGCTGGACGGAAAATTTTAAAAAATATTACGATAAGGTATTCCATGCCACTTACGATTCGTTGGGAATGTTATTACAAAATGCGAGTTAATTTTGAGGTTGTTTTTGCTATTTGGGAACAAAAAGAAAAGTGCTGTTATTATATCACGCGTAATTTCACTGTTAATGGGAAAGTGGTAGTCCGCGCCGCCCATCCTTTATTTCCGCTACTAACATAAACCACGTTTTTAATGATACATATTAGAATCCTACATTCTACTACCACAACAACAATATATTATACTACTCACAAACTCAGAATTGAAAATTGAGTCGAAAAGCAAGGGCAGTTCCGTCATTTGACTGAAGTTGACTCCCTTATCCACACAACAGTGGTGAGTGGTATAAAATCAAATCCGAGCAGCAAGCGGCAGCGGGCGAATCCGATGGGCAAAGGGAAGAAGTTCAGCTGGGGATCGGCCCTGGTGGGCGCGGCGGCGGCGTCGGCCGCGAGCCTGGTGCTGTCGTCGAGGCCGCGCGACCCGACGTTCCACCTGATCTCCATCGACATCACCTCCTTCAAGATGAACTTCCCGGTGCTGGACGCGGAGACGATCCTGACCGTCCACGTCACCAACCCCAACGTGGCCCCCATCCGCTACTCCGACACCGTGATGTCCATCTACTACGCCGGCGCGCTCCTCGGCTCCGCCCCCGTGGAGGCCGGGTCGCAGCCACCGCGGTCGTGCCAGCTGCTGCGGCTGCCGGCGCGCCTCAGCGGCCTCCAGCTGGCGCACCACGCGAAGAGCTTCGTGGCGGACGTGGGGCGGCGGGAGATGGTGCTCGACTCCACCGTCGACATCAGCGGCACCGCCAAGGTGCTGTGGTGGAACCATGGCTTCAAGGTGCACGTCGACAGCCACATCGTCGTCGATCCGGTTTATCTCGATGTAATTGATCAGGAAAATAAATCTAAGCTGGAATTGTTTGTTCGTAATTCCTGAATTATATGCCAATTTTAATTGTTTATTATAATTCTCATGTCGTTATTTCCAGATTTTGTTGTCGCTGCGCCCCCTTTTTTTTTTTTTTTTTTAATTATTATTATTATTATTATTATTATTATTATTATTTAATTCGCTTTCAAAAAATTAACATAAAATTGAAATCGGGTTCAGAACTAAATTAGTCCTCTCTTCGTGACTCCGTCCATAAAAAATACTCTCTCGTCTCACTTCAATTGGCACACTTGTCTTTTTTGTTTGTCCTACAGTCCTACTTGAATTGACACTTTTCAAAAGTAGTATATGACCCCTACATTCTCTACACACATTAAACAAATGATCCCCACACACTTTACACACCCAACTATTTATTCTTAATCTTCGTGCACAAAGTAAAAGTGCCAATTAAACTGAGACGGAAGGAGTACTAACGTAAATAATAGTATTAATTAATTATATTATGAGTGAAAAAAAATCTGTTATATTATACTCCCTTCGTCCTACTTCAATAGGCTCATTTTTCATTTTAGGTTGTCCAACTCCAATAAGTTCAGTCTTAATATGGAAATATTTAGAGCTTTATTAAGTAACAATAAGGAGTACTATTTAGTCTTTTCATAAGGAAATACTCTTAAAAAGTTACTTTTTGATGGACCACGCCACATTTAACTATCAAAAAGTGAATTTCTTAATATCTTTGCTGAAAAGAAATGAGTCTATTGGCCTGGGACGAAGGGAGTATAAAATTTCTAAAAATAAAAATAAATTAACTTTTAAGGGCATTTTAAAATATAAAAATGCAATATGTTATGTGCATGGAGGGAGTATTGTCTTCTATAGTAATAATATGGTTAATAAAACCATTTCTTTACTCACAATATAATTAATTATTAGTATTAATATTATTTTTATGATGATACCGTTTTCTTATTCATAACATACTTAATCAATTTTATTAAAACTCGTATGACACTTTCTTAGAATTATTTTTATAGGACGGAGGGAGTAATAATAATAATACTTGTAATTTTGTAAAGTTAAATATTGGATATGTAGGCGCCTATATTAAATAATTTTGTAAGGTAAAATATTGGAGAATGGATCCCATAAAAATTCAAAATTGTAGTAACAATAACGAGTGGAATTATTTTTTGTCAAGATTGTAAGACTAATAATTAGCGAAATTATCTTTTGAAAGAAATTAGTGGAATTGCTTATTAAATAGGTTAGAATTTTTTTTTGGGACGAATCAAAATGCAGACAAATGAAGATATTTGAGAGCTATAAAAAAGCAGAAATCTTAGTTGCGTGGGTTTATTTATCGGGTCTCTGCTCTGCTGAAAGCTGAGCTAAACACGAAGATGGCAAAAAGCAGATTAGTTACCGTCTCCGCTCTGCAATTCGCTTGTACTGATGATGTTCCCACCAACGTCGAAACTGCCGAAAGGTTTCGGAATCAATTTTTCTGCATTTTGTGACTGTTTTTTGCACCTCTGTATCCTTTTTCGTTTTCTTGGTAGCGAACATGAGTTAGTGGAATTTCGTGGAAATTTAATCCGTGTTAACATGAATTAGTGTATTTTTGGATCGTTGTATTACTTGGATGTCAGAGTGCCGGGGTGGGTTTCAGATGCTTTTCTGAAGTATTCTGTGGTTAAGAGTGAATGGTAACTGAAAGTGATGCACTTCAATGGTGGCTTTGAAAGAGAAACAAGTGCCAAAAGCTATTTATTTATTTCCTTAAGTTTTGTCACCGTTTTCTTGTTTGTTAGCCCTAGAAGAGGGTGGCTTTGGATTCAAAAGTTTCATTGTTGGTGTGATACAACCATGCCGTATCAAGAGAGGTTTCTTGCTTAATTCTGCCAAACGTATAAGAGGGGATTGATTCTTAATTGTAATAGCGAATAATGGGTTATCTATTCCTCGTAATTGATGGTTTGTATATGCCCGCCACTGGAGGGGTATGCCAATGCACATTCCTAATTTCTTTACCCTAGCTGGTGAAGCCTAAACGAACTAGCTATTAGTTTGAATATCCAAAAAGCTACCGTGATTAATGTGTATTTTGCTAATGATGATATGATTGTTGCTCTGGATTAATTGATTTGAACTCAAGATGACTTGATATCTGTAGCTGTCTCGCTTGATTTTTTTTTGCTGGGAGTCATCATAGATCTACTTTAGGCCGTTTTAGTTCCTGCCCATTCCATCGAAAGCTTTCTTTTAAATTTATTTTGAAGGCCGAACTCCTTGATTACATCATACCGTTGTGCTTGCAATGCTTGTTTTTGAGTTGTCATGATTGATCATGCTGCTATGCTTTACCCTAGAAGAAAAAGAAGTTTAAAAGCTAAAAACGGTTCTATTAGGTTAGCACTATTTCTGCTCACTGCGTTGTGATATGCCTGCATCATGAACCTAAAGGAGTAGAACCTTATAATTTGCATGGTTGCACCGTGCCCGGAAATTTTGGCATTTTAATAGAGCATGAATTTGAATGCTTTTGGATGCAGGTTGGTTAGACAAGCTCATAAGAAGGGGGCTAATATTATTCTTATACAGGTTTGTACTCTTTGAAGAAAAGATTCAGTTTCTTGGAAACATTATAATTTCTATATGCCTTTCTAGTTGGTTTTATTATAGTTTGTTATGTGTTTTCTTGGATTTATTGGCTTTAAAACTATTTTCACTCTTCCATTTTTGAATTTATGCTATCTTGTGTAATCATTGGTTTAACTTTCATAACTCTTTATGGCCCAAACAGATACTTGTTAGTCTTTTAGGGTCTGCACAATTTATGCTATAGAGATAATTTGAAAGTTAGTTAGGATTATTAGTGGCTTTGGTGGCATGAAAATGTTTTTTTTATAATAAACTTTGTCTTTACCTTGTTCCTTGCCTTCATATCATCTTCTTCTTTGTTGAATCGGGAGAAAATGCCATCCTAAATTTGTGTTGCTCTTAGACCAGCCCACAGTGTTTTACTTACACAAACACTAGTTTTTAAGTGATCCAGTTCCTTATTAAGTCATATCTTAGTTAGCAATTAGAACTTATCTGTTTCTATGATTAGTTTCTAATGGCACTCTACCGTCTGAATGGCTTCTGGAATTCCATTAAGAGATACCCCATTGTATTGGAATTTATTGTTAAATCTCAGAGGTATATTTTCATGTGTAGCTCCTATTATGATTAAGGAACGCAACATGCAGTTTTAGGACAGCATTTAATCTCTGACCTTGAAGTAGATCCAAGAATTTGCTTTACTATGTCCATACATATAGAATATTCTGAAAGGAGGAGAAATATAATACGAGTTTGGTGACTACTCAAGTGAATTGGAGTTAATTGCAATTCCTTCCATCCTTGACTTTTTATATTTTACAAAAGAGATTCAAGATAGAATAGAGCACCACCTGTCTACTTCAACAACCCTATGTCTCTTTCTCTGCATTTCTACTCCTATATGTTTTGAGTTGTGCTTATGACGTCACACCTTCAGGAATTATTTGAGGGTTATTACTTTTGTCAAGCACAAAAGGAAGTCTTCTTTCATCGTGCTAAACCTCGTACAGAGCACCCCACTATACTGAGGTACACAATTTCTACTCAAGAATCTATAAAGATATTTTACTAAGTGACCTCGATACTTTTGGATATCAACTTAAAATCAGAGCAGTGTGCGTCTCTATGTCTGGTGCAAATCAGGATGCAGAAACTGGCAAAAGAATTGGGAGTAGTCATACCAGTTAGCTTTTTCGAGGAGGCAAACAATGCACATTATAATTCAGTAGTTGTGATTGATGCTGATGGGACAGATCTTGGGCTATACAGGAAATCCCACATCCCAGATGGGCCAGGTTTGTTGAGGTTTGATTGATGCATCTCAGATTGTATTGCCAGCACACGGGTTTATTTATGGTTGATTATGTTTTCCCCAGGTTACCAAGAGAAGTTTTACTTCAATCCAGGTGACACTGGTTTTAAGGTCAGGACCATTGAATTGAATGACCCTTCTGATTCTCTTCTTTTATCGAACTTATACTTGTAGTGCTATTGCTGATTGTTTCAAACCTTGGTGATGTAAATGTCAACAGGTGTTCCAAACTAAATTCGCCAAGATTGGAGTTGGTAAGATGTCATTACATCTAGCTTACAATCCTTCATGTTTGATTTGGTTTCAAGACTAGAGTAAATTTTAATGTATTTGAAATTACCACAAGAAAAACATAGAGGCTTCCGAGGTTCTAATTTTCTCTTGTCTAGCTAATGCATACTGGTAAATATTAGTGATAGAAGGGTGAAATAACTTGAAACCTTTCAGTGGGAGCTGATGGTTACTCCTTGTTACCTGTAAGGTATTTGCTGGGATCAGTGGTTTCCGGAGGCAGCTCGGGCCATGGTACTTCAAGGTGCAGAAATATTGTTCTATCCCACTGCCATTGGCTCTGAACCTCAAGATGAAGGCCTAGATTCGCGAGACCATTGGAAACGGGTGATGCAAGGCCATGCTGGAGCTAATTTGGTGAGTTTCTTAGAGAAGCACCATTTATAGATCAAAAGTTTTTGAGCATCTTATAAATTATTCTTCTGTGCTGGCATAAGATATTCAGTATGCTTAATACCATAATGCAAGCACAATTGCTCAATTAACCATGTATCGCATTCTATTGCTTAGTTTATGACCCCACTGCTTTCTCTGAGCATTATATTTATAATTACTTTTG
The DNA here is from genome assembly GCF_028751815.1 of Salvia miltiorrhiza. NCBI lineage: Eukaryota > Viridiplantae > Streptophyta > Magnoliopsida > Lamiales > Lamiaceae > Salvia > Salvia miltiorrhiza. The sequence continues at coordinate 4,744,366 of NC_080394.1, read as the reverse complement.
CTCCCATGAGATTCTCCATTTTGTTATTGGTTGGGTATGTAGGACACATGTTGTTCTCTATTTTCCTTGGGCTTTGGATATAGGTTCGCCTCCTTTGGCCTGAACTTCTTTTCCTGTTAATGCTCATTTGCGAAGTATTTTTGCAACGGTTTATCTCCTTTAAATGGTTAACTTAAATTTGTAGCATATTTTTTGAAGTGAAAATTGTCAATGCATTTCCATTTCCAGTAATGCTAGTAACCATATGTTACTCTAAATTCAGTTATTGTCTGGGGGAATCACGTTGTACTCATATCTCAGCAAAGCTAGTGTGTAGGTATCGATAGACAAAGGAAAAAACTAGACTTGTTTCAGCAGCCTTATTTCATTTCTAAAGCATTCATTTCAATTCGAAATGTATTTATCCAATCACGATTTCATATTGGTATATTTTGCATTGACAGATAATCTCATGTGCCTTTTATACATACAGGTACCTTTAGTAGCATCAAACCGCATCGGTAAAGAAACCATAGAGACTGAACATGGCAAGAGTGACATCACATTCTATGGGAATTCGTTTATAGCAGGTAAATCTTTTGCCAATTGATCACATTCTATGGAAATTCTTTTACTATTTACCAGGAGGATTCTGAACATGTATTGTGTCGAATAGGTCCCACCGGAGAACTGATTGCTAATGCTGATGATAAAGATGAAGCAGTTCTTGTTGCAGAATTCGATCTGGACAAGATCAAATCCAAGAGGCATAGTTGGGGGATATTTCGCGATCGACGCCCGGATTTATACGAGGTTCTTCTAACCTTAGATGGCAGTAACATTTCCCTTTGATTCAATAGAAACTTTGGCCTTGCTCTATACAAAGATTTATGATTTCTTTGTTTTTAGCCCCTCCTTACTGCGAATCGCGAAACGATGTTGTTTTAACAATGTGACCTTTTTCAATTATTTAGTCAGCAGACTTAGTTTGATGAAATTATTCTCTTTTTTCCTTATGAATTGTGATTGGCGGATTATTGCACGTTTTAGCCTTATAATTTGACTTAGTGAGAGTATAAGCCCAAATTTAAACTAATACATTATTCATCATCATAAATTTATAAAATGACATATTTTAGTCTATTAGTGACTTAGTGGTGTATTTTACCGTTATGCCAAAACAGAGAAGGGAACAACTAACAAGAGAGAAATTAGTTACAATGTTCAATTATACAGAAATTTATGAAATTAAGGAAAAATTATAAACACAATTCACAGAAGGCCTAATTTCCTCAAAAAAAAAAAAAAAAAAATCTACAGCGTCTTATTTGCATGATCCGATGATGAAACCTAAACAGGAGCAAAAGCGCTGAAAATTTCTGCCATTGATGCAAACAAGACTTAAGCTGCCTACCTATGTGTTATTTGCAGCTGCTGCATTTTTGTTTTTTTTTTTTACATTAATTTTCTTCTCTTTTTTGCATCCTCCTCTCCCCCTTCTCCATTGATCATGCCTCGTCCCCGTCCACGTCCACGTCCTCCGACTGAACATTAATGCTGAGCTCGAGACGCCCATTCTGGCGGCACGCATGCAGCTCGAGCTTCCCGTCGTCCTCGTCCTCCTCGTCGGAGTGGACGACGTGCACCTTGAGGCGGCCGTTCTCGCGGCATGCGTGCAGGAACTCCTGCGTCGAGATCCTCATCTCCGTCAGAATCAACCTCCCGTTCCGCCGTATCGGCTGCAGGCAGCTCTTCCCCATGCAAGAGATCGGGGGCGGGAACCCCCCGTAGCTTCCCCTCGACCTCCTCCACTGGCTCCTCGCGTGGCTCTCCTCCTCGTCCGAGCTCTCCGTGGGGTGCACCTCGTGGGAGAGCTCCGACGAGAGGGAGGACGTGGGAGAGAGCGTGAAGAGGGAGGAGGACGACGACGTCAACTCCGGCAAGGGATCTCGATCGAGATGCTCCTTGAGATAGAGTTGAGCAAATATCTCTGTAAAAGAATGGTGGTGGTCGTCGTCGTCGTCACCGCCGTGTTTCCATGAATCATGAAATCTTGGATTTTCAGGCAATGGCATCTCAAACAGGTGCTGCAGCCCACCGTAGGTTGCCATGATTGATTTTTTCTTTTCTTTGTAATGTTTAATTTCTGGTTTTAATCTTGATTTGTCAATAATGTGTTTCCCTCTGGAACTTTTCCCCACCCCATTAAAGATAATGAGAAATGGGAAAAGGGTAAATATGAAGAGAATACTAATTTCTGGTGAGCATTATGTGGTTTGTGTGTTGTTGTGAAGAAGAGAGAGAGAGAGAGAGAGTTTAAAATTTTGGTTGATGAAGTCAAATATTGTATGAAGGGTGCTGGGATTCCGGGCTGCCTCTCAATTATAGAATAATGAGCTTTTATATTTTGGTTGTTGCAAATTCTAACACTCCTTTATCTTATCCAACATCAAATTAGGATGATTTTGTAACCTACTTCACTTTTGACTCTAATGACTCATTATAATTTTTATCTTACTATATTTTATCCAACTAATACATACCCCCACCACCTAATTTAGATACCCAATGTTAATGTACATTCGGATATGTGCTACATTTAATTTAATTGAAGTTCATCAATCCTAAATTAAAATTTATTGATTCTTGATTATAATTTGTTAATCACAAATGGTATGAATTCTTCTTCTATTTTGTTGTACTATATTTGACTTGTTCCGAACATATGTAGAATTATATGGATAGAGAATTGGAAACAAATTTTATGAAATTTGCATGAACCATCATCCATCCTATGTTGTTATCTTTTTTAATTTAATGTAAGTTGCATTAAGAAGATGAATGTATTTGACTGTCCACGAGATTATATGTTTGATTATATTAATTGAAAGAAAATATATATATATATATATATATTTTACAAACTTTAGATAAATTTATTTTGCCAAAAAATAGTTATAATACAAATTAAATTTAGAAAGTGGAGAAGGTGATACTGAAGGAGAGTGTTTGATATTGTATATTTGTACATAGATAATTAAATTCTACTATGGATGATTCGCTGAGTAAAACAACAACCGATTTTTTTTAAAGGATCAATAACATTTTTTATTTTTCACCTTGATGGCTCGAACTCTCGACCTATTAATTGAAAAAGAAACATCAATTTATTCATTTATTATTGTAGTTCGTTTTAATTTTTAGAAAACAACATTATTTTAGTGCTAGCCTCATTCTAAATATATTTGTAATAAATCCGAATCAACAGACACATATTCGTTATGTTATCAAAACTTGGAATCCTATGAAATTTAATTAATTTTTGATAATTCGAATATTTAATTATAATTAAGTATATTTCATTTTTTTTTCATTTCCATTAAAAGGTCAATAATTCAAATACCAAACTGTAATTTTCCCCACATTTCCCTCCTAACACGAGCACATAATAATTAACAAGCACTAAATAGTAACTAGTTAAAATCATACACAATTTAGACATAAGATGAGATAAAGAGTATTGGTCTAGCGCCAACCTTCAAACCATTCAGCCATAGAGTTAATACGGCTCAAGTTGCTGCTTCCTTTGCTCTTGCTATCCATCTTTGCAGACTGCGATTTACTCGACTCGCCTGCTCGCCTCCTCGTGCTCTCCCCAGCCCGATTCTGAACACGCGTTCTTGCTCCATGGCCCCCACAAGAGACACTTTCTTCGGATTCTTCTGTGCAAGTCGAATAGCTGTGATAGTCCTCATCACTGACGTTCTCCACTTGGCTCGTCTCCCAGTCAGTGTCTGAACCAGGATCCTCCGCCACAAAATCGTGTACTGTTTCTCCATTTGATTCAGCCCGACTGTCGTGATACAGCGTTGAAGAGCTCTGGTTCCCGTTGTCATCAGAAGACTCCGTATGGGGAACAGAAGATGGCTCTATGACCGAATCTTCCCTCTCTCGTAGAGTCTTCTCTATAAGAGTCTTTAGGAATTTGATGACTTGTACAGCATACATCAACGCCGTTAATGGATCAGACATCTGTAACCAAACCCCAACTGTGTTAGAAAGCGATACAGAAAGATCTTGTGCAGAAATGCAAAGGCACTCTTATCGTGCCATATATAACAGACTGCCAGCAGTTTACTTTCTTGAAATCAAATCCTTTTCGTCTCCAAATTTCAACCGGTGCATCCACCCCAAATAGGGGGTCACCAATCTCTAATTAGGGCTTATGAATCCCCAATTAGGTTTATTAAACTCTATTTAAGTTTTCTTCATCATATTTAGGATTTCATTAGGGCGGATGCACTCTGTAACCGAATTCACCGAATTGCGTCTCTTTCAAGGTAGGCATCGGCAAGGTAGAAAAATGCGGTGTATGTGAGAAACCAAATGCAGAGTTACCTGTGTCATGTTAGGAGCAAATACCATAGCGATGTTGTGCGCATTCATCTTATTAAAAAGTTCCTGCTGGACTACATCTGCCATTAGGTTGATTGCCCAATCCAACAGAGCAGCTTCTGTCGGTGGTAGAAGCCTTATGAGCGCATCACAGTCGTCTTCTGACTGGCACTGCATCACATGCTCCGGTGAAAGAGAGTCCAGTAGCCCACTTGGAAGTTCTCTGAACCAAGCCTACAAAAATCAAATGGGAAGCATTAGTTACAAATTCTGCAACAGAAACCCGTATTAGTCTTGCTCGATAATCAACAGTTTCCTTGATCATGCATGTATGGAATCAAAACTTGCCAACAGACAGACCATTTACATATACAGCATTTCAAGCTCAAATTGGATCAATTAACTAATGCATTTGAAAATTTAAAATAAATCAGATAAATCTACTGCACTTGAAGGAAAAGACCAGAAAATTAACAAATTGAAAACAAACCGCTGCAAGACTGAAACTGGACTCGAATAGCAAGTTTTTTAAGAGAAGAATTTACTGAGTATTGCAACAAGTTGAAGAAATCTATATGGTTCAGAAATAGTGAGAGAACAAAGATCAAAGAAGGAGATTGGTACTATAATAAGCTATGGCATATTTGACAGCACAAGTATCAGTATACATTATGAACAGCGGGAAGAGAGGTTCAGCAGTATTAAAAGGTCATTTGCAAACTTGTATTTCTGATGTCTTCGAACAATTACGTAAACAAATTTTATGCAAAAGAGCCTTGCTATATAGCCTTTTAAGTTACCTTGATTAGACCTGCCAAACAGTGTACATCTGTCCCTTCTGGAACCACACCTCTGTTTAGTTGGTCCCTAACAAACTCCTCCTGGCTGTTTCCTGCAGTTATTCTGAATACACCTTCAGCCTGTGAAAAAAAATTGTGACCACCGTGAGTCTACTAATTTTATAATACAGTATAGCAGTCGCTAAATCTTCTGCCTGAAGAATATTTTTGGGCACATCGAACTAAACAACAATGCACCTGAAGGCCACCTTGCGAATACAAATGCCTTTGCATAAGCAAGAGGATTGTAGGAATACTATTGCCTCTGTGATCATAAGATAGCTGCATTGATTCTGTAGAAACTCCAAAAACAGTAGCACTGCACATGTAAACCCACAGCAGAAGTCCAGTGAGGAAAGATAGCGACAACGTAAAAAAAAGTCGACACAATAGCATTTTATAGAAATAATGTTAAGTAATCATTGGGATCACAAATTCCAACCAAAAGACTGCAGAAGATTGATAATTGTAATAAATTATGTTAAAGATGGCTGGGATCTATAATTCCATGAAACCACGTACACGAAATGTAACAGAACACCTCAAACTATTGTCGTAGCTGAATATCCATGTTTAATGGCTAAGTGGAACACAAAAATAGAATCAAGTAATCTAACAACATAAATATCAATGATGCCTTGAGACAACTCTTATGCTCCACATATGAAACACTTAACCAAATCAGATAAAACTTCAGCACTTAATTACATACCTAATCCGTAGGAAGCCTCAATTATTGAGGATCACGATCACTCATCAACTTTTCCACTTATGAACTGTTCTCTAAGGAGCTGGGGTACTTATTAAGACAACTACAACAACATAGACAGGTTGTTTGAATCATTCTAAAAAGGAACCACTTCCACCTTTTTTTAGTTGGACTGGTAGCATAAGTAATACTAAGTGTGAATATTCAGCCTAGTTGACTTTAACTTGAACAGATCATTTAAAACGGCCAAAATAAATTACACGAAATGGTTAGTTAAATTATTCAAACTCACCAAAATTAGAACACAAGAAAGAGTCCAACTCCCAAATAGCTGACAGGATTAACATTCCATTTCCAACTATTGTCTAAAACCATTTCCATGCTAGAATATAAACCAACAAGCATTGTAGCAATTCAATAAGCAAAGTATGATAAACATATACCTAGCACTTGGAGCCCTCCTGGGAACCTCAGGCTCGAACTCAACAGGCAAACCCAAGAAACCATCAAACCTATCAAAAGTCACATGATTAACATGCTGTACATCGGTGGGCCACCCGATCTCCATTCCGCCGGGGGCGGCGGCGGTGGAGAAACCATCCCTTCCCGTCTTGCAAGTCACCCAAAAGCTCTTCCTAAACAGAGCAACCAGCAATGCCAAAAAGGATAGCTGATCCCTCCTCTCATTATCTTTCACTTCCTCCTCCTCCTCTCTGTCACCCCCTCTCATCCTAGCACCTACCTCATCACCCCCATAAGGCTGAAACAGCGCGTGATTGGGCGTGGGCGTGGATATCGAAGTGGAGGATGAAGAAGAGGGTGACTGCAGCACCTCTGTCATAGTAAAAAAAAAAAAAAACGAGAAAAATCTATAGTTTTATCCGTCAAGATTCGGTTTTTCGATCAAGAAACGAAGTGGGTTCTTTGAGTTGAGCACGGAAAAGCGAATGGGTGAAATTAGATTCGGAGTGGTGGTGAAGAAAGATGCAGCCATGCAAGAAAATGGGGGGTTAGGTTGGAATGGAAGGGGGAATTTGATGAGGGGTGAATATTATATGGCGAATTGAAGGAGTCGGATTGAAGGAATGGTAAAATCGGAGACGTGGGAATCATAAAAGGGATCTGGATGGATGCAGGTGAGTTGGAATTTGCATTGAATTATGTGGTTGTGTTGGAGTTGAAGAGATTGTTGAAGAAATGAGAAGAGACAGACAGATGGGAAGGTATGTGAAGTTGGAAGTTAATGTGTGGAGTTTTGCTCTTAAAATAAAAATAAAAATGTGTGGAGTCTTGCATCTTCTCTTCATTATCATTTATCACCATCTCTTCATTATCATTTATCACCATCTTCTCTCTCTGTGTCTCTTTCTCTTTCATAAGGGCAACTTGCTCTTAAATCCTAATCACTAAATTGGTGCGTTTTCGTACATAATTACTACTAATGGTGGTGCATTAAATCTTGGACCACATTTGGTGGGCATGAGTTCGGTATATTTTATAATTTTAAATAATTATTCACTACTCTCCCCGTCCACAAAAAAATAATCATTAAAAAAAACGCCACAAATTTTAATAAAAATAATTAATATATTATTAATGAAGAAATAGTTGAAAATAATGTTAATAATATAATTAATTGTATTGTACGTGGAGATTATAGCCCACCATTTGATAGGAAATTTTCAAAAATAAAAATGACTAATTTTTGTGGGCATTCCAAATGACAAAAATAGACTATTTTTTTTGTGAACGGAAGGAATATTAACATTAATACTATACGTCAATTATAAATTAACTTATAATTGAACAAATAATTTTGGAATCATTAATACTCCATCCGTCCCAACGAAAGCGGTGCGTATTCCTTTTGAGCCGTCCCAACGAAAGTGGCGCATTTCCTTTTAATAATTTTACACTACAAACAATGTAGCCCCACACACCTTTACACACTTTTATACTACAATCTTATTCTCCTTAAATTCCATGACGAAAAGAAGTTCACCGCTTTCGTTGGGACGGAGGGAGTAATATTTATACACAACTATATTGCAAAATATTAAAAAGTAACATTATATTGTTATAATTTTGATAATGATATAAATAATTGGATATGAAAACACATTTATGTCCTGAAAACTGAAGTTGCTCTAAGGCCTAGGCCTCTCCCAATTGAAATTTCTTGAAGGAATTGGGAAGAAAGATAAATATTCCCATGGGTGGCGATTTAAAAGTGATAATAGAGTACAAATTATGGAATTTTATGAAATGTCGCGTCTAATAATATTGTGCAAGTACTTAAAATTAATGTTGCACACGATAAACAAACCAATGCTTAAAGCTCTTTATGGTCTATGGTGAGACCACATAATATGCGCAATCCATAGCTAACCAATCAACGTTTGCCACATCACTTGTGCAATCCATCATCCTTCCCAGGGCTACAAGCTAAATGGCATTTTGGTAAATTTGAAACTTCATAAATTTCAAGACTCGAGAGCATTTGCTTGAAACGAGCAAAATAAAGGCATCTCATTTAAGCTAAAACTGAAGTGTTGCAAGCAGACAAGCAGTGGAGCCGAATCCTCATATTTCGGAGTTACTTATGAAACAAAATGCAATGGAATTTGTTTGCTATTATTTCGTGAACATAGTGACCTCACACTCAAGAGAGCTTTCTCTATCAGTCCTGCACTTCTTTGGGTTTCTTCTCTGAACCCAAATACCATCCAAAAGCGGTGGCCATGGTAAGAATACCGGCAACGACACCGTAGTTTCTGTACTTGTCAGTTGAAACAGTAGGAGTTTCAGAGGCACCGCTGCCGCCGCCGCCGCCGCCGCCGCCGCTTGGTTTAGCATCAGCTACAGATCCTGATGCTGGGGCTTCACCTGCTCCGGGGCCCTAGCAGTAATCACAAGTCACAACACATGATGAGTTGAGATATTGTTATTCACAAGAAAACAAGCTAATAAGTTTGTGTTTGTGTGTGTGTGTGGTGTTTCACAGGATCAAAAGAAACTCGCATAGATTTATCTTAATCATGGAGAGGGAACATCTAAGAGTGCTAAAAAAAACTAGGACAAACTCAGTTAACTTTGCGCAATGTAGATATATATATGCCTACCTTTCGAGCAAGTTTATCCAGCTTCTCTTGTTCCATTTTCTGCAAAATTTGAAAAGTTAGAGCATTCAAAAACTTATTGAATCATAATCATAAGCATGTGACCAAGTATGGACAACCCTTTCTGGAAAAAAAACCAAGAAATCAGCCATGTGGTTATAAGAACACACTGAACCAAAGACCACAAATAAATTTCCCTGCTATCGAACAATTCAAGCACTGGACGTAAACAAGCAGTCATTTGGATGTCTCAGAGAATTTAACCCACTCAACCAACTAGCTCATTGCTTGGGATGTTTGCGCACATATTCAATACATAATGTCATTTCAGCTATGTGGTGAACCTTACTTCATCGGCAAAGTGGACATTTGGAATATCAAGCTTCTTAAGGCAATTCATTTAGTTTCTTAACAAGAGAGCTGAGAAAGATGAGCAAAATGCAACTTGCCACAAAAGAATATGCTGGTCAAGCCTACATCTAACATGCTATACCAATTAAAGTTCACCTTGATGTAGATATTTTCAGCAGCCTTCTCCTCCTCACTGAAGATTTTTCCGTTGCTTGACAGCCTGCGCGAGATATATCTAGCAGCCATTCTAGTCGCCATGGAAACACAATATTGTCCTGTCAACATAATAATTTAGGGTCAAGTCCACAGAATGTGACAGATCTGTTCATTGACATTTTAACTAGAGTATCTTTGATCTTTTCAGTCTGTAATGTGCATTCAACTGTCCAAAATCACATGTTCAACAGAATAAGTCTAACTGTATAATCAACAAATATACAAGGTTTCAGTTCAAACACATGGCCAGTGTCAGCAACAGAGGAGCTTCAAACTGTCCTAAGTAAATAATCCAGCATTGTATATGCATTTTAACTAAACAATTACAGCATTAGCATATTCTTTGATCAATTTTTAGCACTATGCACATTTAGCCCAAACTGTAGTAGCTCACATACTGTTGCATAGTATCCGCATTAGAAAGGCTTGTCTTTACACACCATTAGAAAAATTAGGCAATATATTACTCCTTAGTTCAGAAATGAATATTTAAAATGAGGCAGCAGCAGCTGTTAGTCTCTCTGAAGAAAAATTCCCCAATTACAATACAAACAATTGTTGGTGCATAACAGTTCCTTGAATCTGGAGAAGAACAGGATCAACCTTACAAGGTGTACAAATACATGAAACGTAGGTTCATAAAGATATAAACCACAAAACTTGCCAGTAAACATGCGCCAAAGGAAAAATGAAAAAATATATAGTGGGAGAGACAAAACAGTACTTGAAGAATCAAATTATGACTGGTTCATTTTCTTTGTATGCTTGACTATAACATATGAATTATAGATCAATACCACATGTATATTCAGACCACAAAAAGACCATATCCTAATTTCTAATGAATCCATCAACAGGAGCCAAAGATATTCGACAACAATGAAATGGTGATGAACTCATTGTTTCTAGCTCATTTAGAACAATCCAATACAAAATGCCTCAACAAACCACTTGAACATTTATGCTCTTCAAAAGCAACTCCATCAAAGTTAATTCCATAGTAAAGAGATAGATCAAGGACCAATTCAGCACATGTAATATGTCGAGATTGATTCATTATTATACAATCAAATTTAAAATAAAATCAAGAATACACAAGAAAAAACTGCAGAGAGAATCCTCTGAGTTTCACGAAAAATCTGGTCCAACATGATAATGATGCACGCAAAATATTTATTAGTAGGCATCAGATGCTGCCTTGTAATCGGAGCATACAAATGACATCTCATACTTCAACAAAACTGGGCAAATTCCAATATACCTAAAAATCAGAGCCAAACAACCAAATCATTTCAAACAACGAAAAATACGATAGAGAAAAGTAAATGACGATCAACAGACGATGAATATCATAAAAATCGGAGTCGCGAAACATAACGCAAGCACCGACGAAAATAAGAAAATTATACAAACGAAAAATGTACTAATAATTAGAATAAGTAACAGCTTCGCAGCTGGCATAAATCTAGACAACGCATAGATACGGATAAATGCAGATGATTGTGTATGCACAAACCTAGCCAGAGAGATTACGGGAAGAAGCTGAACAGAGAGAGATGATGATGATTTTTCTCTTGGATATGTGTGTGGAATCTGGTGTGTTGAAAAATCAGAATGCCCTTAAATTAAAAATAGAAAAGGACGAACACAACACTTGCTTAATTCTTGAATATGGGCCTGAAACCTAAGTCCGTTTTTTAATTCAGGCCCATTAGTAGATCACATTTTTAAGGAAACAATGGAAGGTCAACCGTAGGGGCCGAGGAGGCTCAGCCCAAACACGCTTGAATTGAAGGTAAAAGCAAATAATTTCCTATAATAATAATAATAATAATATCATTATTTATGAGCATATAATTATATATATATATATATAATAATAATGAAATTTATAGATTGTAAAGCAAATAATTAAATTGATCTCATTTTGAGCAAACAACACTAAACCATCAATATAATAAAATTAATAGCCATCATTTAATATAAAATTTTTGACCTTTTAAAAATCAAACTATATTATTATTAAAACAATTCATGTTTTATTGTTCATGGAAACTCACAACTGCTATTTTAGATACGCACGGTAATCTCATGTTTTTATAAAATAGCCTGCAAATCATATTCTTTACTTTATTTAATTCGTTATATATTGTTAGGCTATCTCTTCTCAAGAATGTTACATATAAGTTTAGTTACTTATATTTCCCTGCTCTCGATTATAAAATAAGTAAAACCCCTCTTCTGAAAAAGAAAAGAAGTAAAACTCCATGGATAATTATTTCAAGAATATGATACAAGTATTTGATGGCCATTAACGCCATCAAGAAATATTTTTGCACTACCAAAATTTTCATCCAAAATACTGTTAGAAAGTCTATGACAAGATCTTTCAAATGGTATCTATATTTTTGGATATCCTTATGAAAGACATCCTAAAAATGATTGGAAAAGTCCCGAACAAATGTAAATGTGAGTGCATGTGTGATTGTTTTAGGCCAATTTAAAGCTGCCTCTGACATAGACATAGAAGAATATGGGTGCTGTTAAAACACCGTGCAAGTCCGAAGCCAAATATACTAAATTATTCCTGCAATCGGCCAAAATGTAGGCTGATGTTAGAGTAGTAATACAAAAAGAGTGCAAAGGAGAAGAAACAAAAAAAAAAAATGATGAAATTGGAATCTGGAATCCTAAACTAATCAACACTTTGCACGGTCTAATATTACAAGATACAGAACCTGAAAATAAACAAAGCATTTCCCCCCCAAAGTCGATACAACATAATTCCCAAAGAAGGGACGACGTTTTTTGCGTCTCTCTTGGGAAACTAACCTACAAGAAACCTGTGTATCCACAATTATCCAACTTTGTATTCCGACTCCTCGTGTATATGCAAAGCGAATTCTCGTAACGCTATTTACCGTTTGGTTTGTTGATGTACTCTAGCACGTCTTGGTTGATCTCGTCGAGGAAGGAGACGAAACCCATGACACTTGTGAAGCCACTTCCCTCCACATCCTGTTCCTCGATGAGGTAGTTCTCGAACACCGTTGCATCATCCTGCCCTCCTCTGATAAATATCAGTTTAGGAGTAATAATCCGCTCTTGCTTCAGTTTGTTGATGCTACTTCTCAAAAGGCCTGGTTAGGAATCATTTATTAGCAGTCTGGAAAGAGAGAGAGAGAGAGAGAGAGAGAAGCAAATGGACGTTTACTTACAATCCTGGGGCGGAGGAAAAGGAAGGGCAGCATCGGCTGTGGAGGAATAGAACACAATGAGCGTCGTGAAAGCATCAAGGAAAAATATTGGGCTGCCACTTGTTAGTAGTGCAGCGCGGCTCAAGGAATGGCGAGGAAATGCTTGTTTATCTGGAGTTTCATACGATGACAACAATGGATATACAGCACGGCTAAGTGAAGAAGGATCCAGGGCACTGCATCAGAAATGAATTGTGAGCTCTAAAAAGCTTGATGGCGCCATTAATAATCACTTAAAGGTTGATTTAAATAATTATATCCTGTATACCTGAACAAACACTGAAGGTATATCCGGTAGTCCGGATGAACACCTTCTTCATGAAACCGAAGAAGAGGATTCCGTAGCAAAGCAAAAACTAAGCGGGGTAAAGATTGCAGCTGAGGGCATTGGCTGAAGGCAACATCAACATGGGAAGTGGTTAAACTTCCTCTTCCATATTCAGCAAGCTTGAAAGCATCATTATACTGAGCCACGAGATTTACAAGCCACTCATGCAGTAAGATCCTACCCTCCCGAACTCCTTGCTCCAGAGAAGACAAAATCACCTGGGAAGAATTTAAAAGAAAAAATGTTAAAACAACTTGAATAAGTAGAAATGTATCAACTATCAGTATACTCCTCTGCAGATATAGCATTAAAGTTGGTAGATCAAATTCAAATATTTGGTTATAACTCAGCTAGGCAGAAGTCGACAGTACATAAACACAAACTGACACAATCTTTAACAAAGGCATGTATAGGACAAAATATGAAATGAATCATATCACACTTGCTTAAGCCTGCAGTACAGATGACCACAAATCCGCAATTCCTTACCTTCTCTGTCACTCCCCAAGCTTACAAAATGCTTAGATAGAGATCAATCATAACCTTCCGGCAATTAGAGTTTACCTCATGAATAAGTATAGAGAGGATGACTTCAGGATCCACACTATCATAAATCTCGTTGATATTGCGAGCAGCTGCAAATTGTATAGTTCTTATCCTCAGTCTCCTTTGCAGGGAATATGTATCTCTGCATAAATGTAGATAATACACACATAACATAGGTCAACGGAATCACATGTAAAACTCAAAGCATTTGAAGGCTCTTTAACAACGGCAAAAGCAAGTAGAACATAAGTAATGACTCTGTCCTCAACAGATCAAATTTATAGGGGCACAAGGAGCTCTTAGTATGAGATAACTTATTTTTGCAGGATCTAGTGTTCCTAAATAGTAAATATATAAACTTATTGACTTCAAAAATTAAGATTAAAAAAATGAGAAAATATAGAAGTCGTGGATAATTATAAGAGTTAATCATTTTATCTCATTGCCATTAAAAGCAACAAAACATAAATCTCAGCTGCTAATGAAGCTTCTCAAGTAAAGATCAAGAAATCTTATGGGTTCTATCTATTATCTAAACAAGGATAATTAAGTCCACTCCAGCACTATCTGAGTTGTGCGGTCAGGATCAGCCTCACTTGGCATAATCCAGCAGAAAATATACACCAGCACACACATTTTCAACGTTTCATTGATTAACAGCCAGTGTGCATGAGAATTTTGCCAGAAAGATAGGGACAAATGAATGCCTCCAAAAATATTTAAATAATGCTCTTTAAATAATTAAACCGTCATATCAGATTTTTATTATTTCATCTTGACATCAACTTCGTGGATTTTTTAATGTGAATAACATACCATTAAGTGACTAATGGATTTAGTTCTTGCCGTTCATTATCTTATTTCACAGATGCAATTTAAGATTGACTGCATGAAGCATTATGCCAATTAAGTGGAACTATCAGAGTTAGCAGATTTTGAAAGCACGATTATTGTAAATGACTCAACCTAATGATCACCTCAACTATTTTTTTGAAACTGCATTCACACTGGGATTGATGGCTGCATTTGAACTGCTCAGAAACTACTGACAAGAAAATTACAATATTCACGATCTCTGAAACCGTTCTCAATCTTTCCTTCACATTATGAAGTCAGTGAATATGTTGTTCTCTCCTGAATCATCACATATACATAGCTCTTATTCGAGAACTCACTTCCCAAGGTTTGACCCTCAGGAGTCAGTATCACTAATCTTATGATCAGAAAGCTACAACTGCACAAAAAGAAGCATACCTCTTTGGGGTTCTTGAGCTTGACACTGACAATTCATTGGGAGGCACAACCACTGAGTATTGAAATGCAATCTGTAACGTCGGAAGTTCTCTGCTGTGCCTGCAGAAAATGGTCAATTGTCTGATTTTATACAGAATAAAACACAAATACAACATTGAAAATTTAGAGACTGGCACACAAAATAAAATTAAGAAATCACTGAAAAAGTGTCATCCATAAAGTTCGGCATGAGTTATGAACAAATGGCTTTATCTATCAATTCAATCCCCAAATCATGAGAATGGAAAACAGAGACACTAGCATTTTGTATGACATATGCAAACTTAGACAAACATCAAATACTTAATTCATTGATAATAACCAAGTCCTGTTTATCACCTCAGAAGAGTTCCAATTATGGTAAACTAAGGCCCACTGCATGTTCTAGAATCAATATCAAGCAGTGAAAGGAAGTATCACGTTACCGTGAAAATCCAACATCGTTTGCAAAATCAAAGTCATAGGCATATGTGGCAAAAGAGTCGCAGCAGATGATGTGCTGAACATTTTCATACTCTGGGTCTGGGAAGAAGTGCCCATACTGTAGCATCAGAAATGGGGAGTCATTATTGTAAGAGCTCAATAACGGCAAAAACAATTCAAAACTGAAACAGCCAATTCTTACTGAATGGTCAATCTTAAATTCAGATGATGCCCTGACACGTAGAACACAGTTGAAAGCATATGGCCTACTTAGCATACGGTACCTGCAATCACATCATATATATCATCTAACTGATAAGGAAAAACATAAAAGGTAGTAGCTCTAACGCATCTAATTTCATTAATAAATTGATTTACTTTATTCCCAACTATTACAAGATAAACAAAAATTAATATCATCTACAAGAATCATCTTCAGGTATAACTTTGAAACTCACATATCTTGAGGAAGAGTTGAATCATCGGTACTTGAATATAGAAACAAAGAGCCTCCACTCTCAATGCTTAGAAACTTCAAAGATGCTAGATCAGTATACTCATTTGTAACAGCAAATAGATCCACACATACACCAGCTTGAACAGCAACAGCAGCCTGTGAAGCATAAATTTTCAGCTTATCACTTTATTCTTTCACCAGTTTCTTAAGCGAAAACTTTGTTAAGCCTAAACAAACTACCAAATCTTTATAAAATGGAGTCTGTTCAGGAAGTAAAGCACGATCAGCGTCCTCTCCTTTACTAGCATATTGTTCACCATATCGTCTGGTGTCTAGCTGGCCAAGACCATAATCCGGAGGACCCGATAAAAAGGCAAAAACTCTGGCTGCATTCCATCAGGGGAGAAGCAAAAGGAAGAAGAATTAGAAAACCTTGAATAGGTCAGAGCATAAACTAAACATATGATTTGAGAGGCTTTCGCTAAAGTGCCTCCTATAAAAAGCAGGAAAAGGGAAGCAAACAAATCAGTAAATTACATAATAAGATTTACAGGAATCATAGATAGATTTATTGTACCCAGCGCATACGTATTCCCATACTCCGATCCGAGATACTTGAGCAGAGCTTCCATTGCCACCCCAAATCCTCGCCCACCAAGTAAAACACCATCTACTCCTTGACCAGCAGCTGTAGTCCGTTCCCACGAAGTGGTTGGCTTTAGAGTTTCAAGGGCAGATGCAATATGGTCTTTGTACGTATCCACCTACAATATTGATAATTAAACATGTGAGTACTGATTACTCAAAATCCAAAGCTTCAACTATACCACAACTTTGATAAAAGATATAGAAACTAGTAAATATTTAGTAGAATGAAATAAGAAAAAGCATGATAACACAAACACTATCAATGTACATACCGGAGCCAGAAATGAAAACAGTGGCATAACATCCTCAAGCTCCACTGTTAGGTTGTCAAGAGACTCTGGGTGAATAAAGACATTCTTGACTACTGGAATGGGCCCTTGAACATCATACAAGCCTATTTTGTGGCTGAATGTAGCAAGACCAAAAAGTGATCCAGGCCCCAGTGCTGCAAAATTACAAGATTAAGACAAGAATTTAACTTTAGTAACAATAACTTGAATAGGAGATGGAAACATAACAAACCTTCCAATGCTGCTAAAAGAGCACTTTTAGTAAGTTCCAAAAACTCTTCTGATGCTGCAGAAGAAGACAATTTATGGAAACCAAATGTCAGTCATACTAAATTGCATTATCATACATGATTGGTGGAGAAAGATACTAGTCTCTAATTCACACATTAATGAAATTTTTGGATATATTGTTCAAGTTGCATTATTCTTCTTCTTCTTGACTTAGTACACTCATAATAACAACATCCACTTATGCCTTCATTTAGCATCGGCAATCTATTCTTTGCTACCTTCTACAGTTTATAACAGAGTTTGAACTCCTGAACCCCAGTGTATGATGTCCTGACATCACTTGCATTAACATGCCCAATATTGTGATCCCTGTATAATTTATACTTAACAAACACCCATTTAATCCCCAAACTCAAGTGGGAAAGATTAATTTATCTTATATATTTGTTACCAATCGAGATGAAGCAGTCAACTCTTGCATAGGGGTATACAAAATCTTACAAGAGAGGTCAACAGCAGCAACATACACTGGTCTTGCCTGCATTTCTTCGGATCCTTCCTCTGCCACAACAAAAAGAATGATGAAACGTACAAAACAACTGAACCATAGTGTCCGCCAAATCACAGTTATAATGAAATGAAGATGCAAGCTTATGAACTACAACTTTGCACGCAATAACAAGCTGTGTGAAATGATTTTTGTGCACCTTAGTTCAACTACTTTGAAGTTTGAAGCTATAAGACTAATCCAATCATATATTCATCGAGTAATACATCTTATAAATGCAAAGAAGACAGACTGATAATATCACATCTATTACATCTATTACATGTATAAATAATGTGGCCAAGGTAATCCTGCATCCCCAGATTTTATGTAATCCTAGATCACAAACTGTGATAGGTAATTCAACTTCCTGCTAGAGCAATGAAAAGCTATAGCAACCTATATCAATTGACAACTATACTAATAATACCTATTGGATTTCAACACATTATAAAGCTAGTAGACATCGTAAATGATGATATCCATTCAATTTCAGCCAGACTAATTAAGCATCTAGTATATCATGATTAGTTCAAGTTCAAGCTGAAATTCTCAACATTATGATTGTTAAATAGATTGATAAAAGGAAAAGAAAACAGTTCAAAGTAACGAAAGGTGGCTGCGAGAACATAAACGAATTTCAGGTCACGCGAGAACACCAAACAACACAATCAAAATTCACCAATTCCACTGCCTCAGAATCACAACAAAGAGCTGACGAAAGCAAGAGAGCAATTACGAGGCAATTCGAGGTCGATGAAGGAGGAGATATTCTCGGGGCAGGATTGGGGCAACGAGTATCGGGCGATGGATTGCGTGGAGAGGCCGTTGGTGGTGCCGCAGAGGGCGCAGTCCCACGACCACTGGTCCTGCTCACAGTAGGTGTTGTAGTAGGCCCAGCAATTCTCGCATCGCGGCAGCATCTCACCGCCGGATCCGTACACCGCCGCGATGCCGTTCTCGTCCTTGGCGGCGAACGGCGCCACCGTCATGCCCCACGGAACGGCGCACGCCTCCTGCTCCGCCGGGTTGCCCGGGAACCGGGTCATCGTCGGGCGGACCGACATTGTGGATTCGGGTTGATGGTGATTTGGGGAGAGGTTTATTCGAGGTTTTTTTTATGAGTGAGGTTTCAATTTTCTGTCAAATTGAACGGAAATGGTTAAACGACCGGACAGCGGGCGACTGCGTAGGAGCCGCCAATCAAAAATTGACACGTTGGCTTTTAGTTTTACCGTTGTTGAATTTGTACATGAACCTTTCACACTGCACCCCTCCACTTAACTGTCGTAAGTTTTTAATTTTATTTAAAGATAAGTCATTAAATTATAAATATATTAACAGTTTTAATAAAAAAAATCAAGATTATATTGTTTTTTTTTTGAGATAATAATATGATTTCTCATTAATCAATGATAGGTGAAATTCCGCGAGAGATGCCTCCAAGACTGGGCCGATTATTTCCATTTCCGCCCACACAGCAAATGAATTAAATTACATTTCATATAGCAAATGAATTAAATTGAATTGGATTATTTTCATTTGAATATTTGCGCATAAGATACAAACAAAAGTATAAAGAAAAATAAATGCAATTTAAAGAACAATAAAGGTCTACCTCAAGCCTAGCAACAATAGTAAACAAGACGAGTTGAGCTGAATATTAACGGACTCAAACTTGGCTCATTTAAATATTCGAATGTCCAAGTTCAATTCGAGCTCGATTCGAGCTTCAATCTTGCAATCGAGCTTAGACCATCACTTAGTCATCGAGCTCGAGCTCGACTCGTATTATACTCGATAATGTCGAATTCGAACTTGAACTCGATTTCGTCTCATCAGATGTTAGTATGTATAATGTTCGAACTCAAATTCATTAAAAATTTAGTAAAGCTTCATAAATAAGATGTTACTTAAACTCGACTTATTTAAGGCTCGATTAGAGGTTCGTGAACATGCTCACAAGTCACAAACATGTTTGCGAATAATTAAATCCTAAAATATTCGTAAGCTCAACGAACCGAATGTTGTCAGGCGCAAGCTCGGCTCGCTAAAATTATGGAGCTCGAAATTAGGCTCGAGCTCGGCTCGTTTACTATTGAATCGAGTTCTGAACGAGCTTTTTGAGAGTCGAATCTCGAATAGTTTGCGAGTAACTATTGAGCTTCAAAATTTATGTTTTTATGTGATCGCAGCATCAAAAAGAAAGTCCGAAGGTTTCCCTTCACACGGCTCACCAACTTGATCTTCCGGCTGCTTTCTCTGCTCTTAGGTTCGATCTCTTCTCTTACCCCTGGCTTATCCATAGTTTGATCAGAAAAGGTCTTAGACTGCTATCTCTAGGCCTTAAGAAAGAAACCCTCTGGCAAATGTAATTAATAGCTAGAAAGTGGATTTGGAAGGAGCTAACCGAGGTTTGACATTTACAGTCCTACGCATAGCCCAAGCTCGATCTAGGCCCACTCCGTAGATGATCCTGGGCCTGATTGGGTCCATAAATTTTTTAAGAACTCAACCCAGGCTCGGTCCAGCTCACTCACGAGCATGAACCGATCTAGGCCTAATTTGTGGTGGGCTCACCTCCCAAGCCAAGCCGGCCCGATCTAATCCAATCGACAATTTTAGCTTCCGATGAGAAAAATTCAAGTTGTGATGAACATCATCAATACATAATCCCAATTGTTGGGAATTATTAGCTAAGCTATGTGTGCAACCAAGGAAGAGGCAGACACAGAATTCTCATTCTATTATGAAATCAACTTAGCTCTTGCGTGTATTATTTTCTTCTCAACTGTTGATTAGCAGAGTTGTACCTAAACACATGCTCAACATGTTGTCGCATAGGGCCTTAAATTTTTGGGGGCCCATTATTTTTATTTTATATATAGTGTATATATAAAAATTATTTTTGCTTAACAATAAAGTACTTATTTACAGAGCTTCCTTCATCCTATGAAAGCTCTTTTCGTCATGTAGATCATACCATTAGTCTTGAATTCTTAGTACCTTATCTTGTCATCTCTTTTGATTGAAAACTATTTTAAATAATTGGCTGAAAAAGTTTATATTAATATACTATTGTTGTATCGTCATTATAAAAGAAAATTATAAGGGCCCATTTTCTAAATTTTGCTTAGGGTCTTATGAGATACAGGACCGGCCCTGTTCATTAGGAATTGCTCCTAAATACTTATATTCCCTAGTAGGCTAGTAGCATAACAGATTTTTATTATCTTTGTCAAAGCTCCATTATTTGGGTGTCACATATACTTTTTATCATTTCTCCTCAGGAAAACCTGCTTAGAAATGGACTTACTAGGGAAGGAGTTATTGATCATTATTATTTCTTTGAAATCCTCATCAGCCTCATTATTAAATATTTAGAAAAATATGTTATCTAGAAAGTCATACAATGCATTATTAGTAGAGTGACAATAACATCATCTTCTTTGTCTGCCCCACTTTTTATTGCTTCGGGTCGATACTGGTGTGTCACTGCATATAAACACAGCCCAATAGAATTTGTTTAAAGTCTCTCATTCAGACGTCGACTTCATCTCATCTTTTTTTTTCTAAGCAATCATAATTAGTTATTACTTTTTTATTTCTTTTTTCAAAATGAGAGAACTAAGTATGAATTTTCCTCAGTTACACAATCTTGAATGTATCTACCATACAAGAAAAGATTCTCAATTATTGAACACACGTGCGTTTGGGCACAGAATGGAGACTTGCTTTTTTTTTTCTTCTTCTTGATTTTAAATACATTAAATACAATATTTGGGACTCATGTTGCAGTCACTTTTCTAACTTCATTGTTGCGCAATGATAGGTTTATAAAAATTTGTG
The DNA here is from genome assembly GCF_028751815.1 of Salvia miltiorrhiza. Classification (NCBI taxonomy): domain Eukaryota; kingdom Viridiplantae; phylum Streptophyta; class Magnoliopsida; order Lamiales; family Lamiaceae; genus Salvia; species Salvia miltiorrhiza. Next base: position 4,722,889 of record NC_080394.1, on the reverse strand, counting down.
GGTTTAAACTTTTAATGTAACACTGATGTGTGGCATTGTTGAAGTTGTTTTTTTAAGTTTATTGTTGCAACCACCTTAGATACCCTCCTGTTCATTTTGAAAATAATTGAACCCTATCTTTAAAATAAACAGCCATCATATTTAACACCATCAAAGTAGATAGATTTTGTCTCTCCTAAGATGTACATATGTAAATGTGCTTTCACATAGATACTCATGTCTGATGCCTAACATTGATCATGCATGTTTCATTCATATATCATGGTTACGTATGGTAGTTTAACAACTCGTATATATGTATAATATAATATATGCATATAGCCCACAACCAGCTAATATGATTCTACTCATGAACTAAACAAGAAAAGAAAATGAACTTGTGAAACGAATCTGATATAAATAAGTAGAAATCGGCAGTGTCACGAAATCGAATACATTAAATTAAAGTGCAACTTCTATTGTGTCTATCAAAATGACAAGTATGCTATTTATTGTGTGTTTATATATGTGGATGAATTTCCTATTCGATCTAAAAGTATGTATATCCCTCTCTAAAAAGTCCTACTTTCCACTACACCAATGCTCTCTGCCCAATCTCTTCCACCTTTGCAACATCACCTACATAAAAAGATCATTCCTGACCTGTCAATAATCGACATGCACCAAATCTTGTAGTATTTAGGGGGAAAAAAAAAAAGACACGTAACACAAATCACTATTTTGGGCAAAATTAGTTATGTTTCAACGATCAAAGTGGACAGCCTACCAAAAAAAATCACGGTTTTCACGCACATTAAGCCGTAGTCAACAAAGCTGCCGGTAAAGATCAAGGAGCGATGACGGCGATAGCGTTGAAACGGCGCCGTTTTTTGTTGTATTGTCAAATAGAAGTGTAGCTAGGCAGAATGTTTTATTTTTTTATATTATCCCATAATTTCATAGCCGCCAAGACACGTTTTTTTGGCTTGGAAGCGAACAGCTTCATGCGAAGTTGGTCGGCATACCGCCGCGTTTGAAAATTGAAGAAAGATATTGGAAAGGTGACGATGCAAAGGATGTGTAAAACCGTTTTTGTATGTAGGCGCCTAGTAAGAGACAAAAGGGGAAATAGAATACTAAATAATGGATTCATCAAATTAGTAGTATTACTTTTCAAACTTTTCTACTACTTGGACTTTGATGGAAGCCAAATTGGATAACTCTAAAAACATCAAGTGGCAGAGGTTGGACTCCTAAACAGTGCAAACCACCTTAAGGTTTTTCAAATGATTTATAAATTATTAGGGGTTTATAATCTCTTGCAAATTACTTGGCTCAATAATTTTTTAAACAGTTATACATATACTCGCTAACTTATATGCTAAATGCTAAATTATCTAAATATTTTAACAACTTGTAAGCTCTTGAAAACTTCATCTTGTAATTTATTGAAGCTTATAAGCTCTTTAAAATAAGTTTAACACGACACCCTCTAAATCTCACTTTTTGAGCAATATGGAAATTGAACAATTAACATGAATGAACACTGAACAGTCCTTACCTCGAACGTTTTCCCACCAAAAGAAATGGTCTAATCTTGAGAAAAATGTTGTCTGCAAGCTCCTCCTTCTACCTCTACCTCTACCTCTTCCGCTACCATAAACATATCAATAAGAATATAGGAAGAATAGGGGTGAACAACATGACAACCTGAAGAAAAAGGCAAAAAGAAAAGCAGATTAATTAGCCGAATTAATTAATTAAAAATTTGTCATCTCCTCTCCTCTCCTTACATTTTTGGCAGAAGCAGAGTAATTTATGCGCGGAAGAATCCCCTGCAGCCCAATGTTGTAGACAGGCGAGCCATCAGGATAATACAAGCCGTAGTTCCTCTCAGAAACCGGCCCAGGCTTCATATTCTCATTAAAAAGCGCGAAGAAGAAGATATCAATCGGCACCTGAGGCTTCGCCGGAGTCCCCTGCCTCTGCTCAATCCTACTCAGCAGATTCCCGTTATACAATCTGGCATTCTCCGGCGTGGCCCCGACCTCATCGGGATCGCCCTTGGAAGGCCACCCGGTTTCGGAGACCTTGACCGGGATGTCGGTGTGGCCTAGGGCTTTCATCGCCGAGTAAACAGCGTCGATCTGCGCGTAGAGCATGTTATCGTAGTGGAGGTTGGTGGAGGGATCGATCATGCCGGAATTAGGCTGGAAGAGGACGTAATCGAGCGGCACCTGGCCGTTGCTGTCCTTGTAGGCGAAGAAGGGGTAGACATTGATGAGAAAGGGGGAATTGGTCTGCTTGTGGAAGGCGAGGATCCCCTGCATATACTCGGCGAGATCGGGGCGGAAGGCGCCGGCGGAGGGGGGGAAGGAGGTGCTGAGGATGTTGAAGGAGTGGGCGGTGGTGACGTAGATGTCCTTGGTGAGGCCGAGGGAGCGGAGGGCGGCGGCGACGGTCTGCATTGCGGGGAGGAGGTAGGATTTGAGGCGCGTGTCGTTGCCCATGAGGACCTCGTTGCCGACGGTGATGCAGGTGATTCTGGTCTGGGAGATGTAGGGCTGGACGTGCTGCTGGATCCAGGATTGGGCTTGGACGGGATCGGTCATGCTCTGGAGGTTCTCGTTGCCTAATCCGATCACGAATTCGACGCCGGAGTTGGCGAAGGCGGAGAGGACGACCGGATCGGCGTCGTAGAGCTTCACGCGCGTGATGTTCACGGATCCGAGGAGGTGCACCACGCGCGACGCCGACGGCAGGTTGTTTGCAATCTGGCCGTAGTTGATCCCTACTCCTAAGCTCTCGCTCTTCATCAATGAATCTGCAAATATACACTCATATTTATACAAATTGGAAAAATTGGAATGGAATAGACAGAGGAGTTGAGAAGGAGGAAGAAGAAGAAGAACCTGAGAAGAAGATGAGGAGGAGGAGGAGAGGGATGGCCATTGCAAGTTGCCAACTCTGATAAATCTCAGCCACGGCGCTACTTTATCGCTTCATTTTGTATCTATATATATATGTAGGCGCACACGTTTTTGTGCATTTAAATAATATATATTTTGGTACGGATACAAATACAAATTGAGTTGGCTCTTGTGCTGCAAATCCCTCTCTCTCTCTCTCTCTCTCTCTCTCTCTCTCTCTCTCTCACTAGACAATGCATAGCTTCATTTGGATTAGAATGATGGAAGGAAGGAAGTGCTGTAGTATTTTACTAGAGCAAGATTATTGATAAAGGAATTTCCAGTTATGTATTTTCCACGTAGCTAGAGATGAAATCTCATTGCTTTTGGCTTTTTCAGTTGTCACCTTTTATCTAAAACGAAACTAAGCATAGTTGGGAAGGTTAATTTACCGACATACTGTTGGATTTCCAAATATATCCCTCAGCTTCAGCTTCCCACAGATATTTTTCCAAGAAAAAGGGGGAGAGAGAAAAGAAAAAAACCAACAAAATAAATTAGTCTTTATCTCACAGTTGCAGAAGGCTCAGTCTCTTTATTATTGAAGCCCCAAAGAGATCTTCTCTTGCCTTCCTCAGCCAATCGCTTCTAGTAATAACCGCCGCCGCCACTAGCCTTCGCTTGCCGCGGACCACCAGAAAAGTGTTGAAACATGGTATCATCATAATGTAGAGAAAAATAAAGAGAAGCCAAAGATTGTTATTGTATTTCTTTGATATTGCTTGATATTTCCGTATTACAATGATACTCAATTTATAGGTTTAAGAATGATCAAAGTCATGCAAATCCCTATAATTAAGGTACTAAAGTCCTACAATATATTTCTTTTGACTTTACTTGTGGTTTTTCTTGACTTTGTTATTGAGTATTTTCAACACTCCCCCTCAAGTTGAGTAACGGGATTCCCGATATTCAACTTGCCAAGAACTTCTGAAAAATTCTTGGAGTTCACAGCTTTGGTTAGGATGTCTGCGAGTTGGTCTTCAGATCTTACGAATGGGAGCGTCACAATACCTCCTTCAATTTTTTCCTTGATAAAGTGCCTATCAACTTCTACATGCTTTGTTCTGTCGTGTTGAACAGGATTTTCTGATATGCTGATGGCTGCTTTATTGTCACAGAACATTTGACACGTCTTTGTCGGTTGAAGACCCAATTCAGTCAACAATCTTCTTAGCCACAGGACTTCGGTTAGTCCACTCTTGATTCCCCTGAACTCGGCTTCTGCACTAGAGAGTGCTACCACTTTCTGTTTCTTACTCCTCCATGAGACAAGGTTGCCTCCAATAAAGGTGAAGTATCCTGCTGTTGACTTTCGGTCGACGGGATTTCCAGCCCAGTCAGCATCAGTGTATGCCTGTATCTCGAGATGTCCAGTCTTCCTGAACAGTACTCCATAATCAAAGGTTCCTTTCAAGTATCTCACAATTCTGAGTGCTGCTTCCATATGGTCAGCTTGTGGTTGGTGCATAAACTGACTCACAACTCCAACAGCATATGCAATATCAGGCCGAGTATGGGAAAGATATATAAGTTTCCCTACCAAACGTTGATATTTTCCTCGATCTGCCAATTCAGCTCCCTTCACAATCTGTAGCCCATGGTTGACAGCCATAGGTGTCTCAGCTGGCTTGCAATTTAACATCCCTGTTTCTGCAAGAAGATCAAGAGTATACTTTTTCTGACTGATAAATATCCCTTTCTTTGATCTGAGTACTTCGATCCCGAGAAAGTACTTCAGTCTCCCAAGGTCCTTCATTTCGAACTCCTTGAAGAGATTTTCTTTCAACTTCTGAATTTCTTCTAAGTCATCTCCTGTTATGATCATGTCATCAACGTAAATGACTAAGCAAGAAATAAGATCACCTCGTTTCTTCAAGAATAAGGTGTGGTCTGAATTGCTTTGCTGGTACCCGAACTTCTTCATAGCTGTGGTGAATCTTCCAAACCAAGCTCTGGGAGATTGTTTGAGCCCATATAAAGTCTTTTTCAATTTGCATACCTTCCCTTCCTCGAACTCATCTGAAAAACCTTGGGGTGCATCCATGTATACCTCCCGTTCTTCTTCAAGCTCACCATGAAGGAAGGCATTTGTAACATCAAACTGATGAAGATCCCAATCCTTGTTTGCAGCAATGGAGAGGAGCACCCTGACAGTGTTCATCTTTGCCACAGGCGAGAAAGTTTCTGCATAGTCGATCCCATATGTTTGTGTGTAGCCTTTTGCAACCAGCCGAGCTTTGTATCGCTCAATAGATCCATCGGGTTTTCGTTTGATTGTGAAAACCCATCTGCATCCCACAGTTTTCTTCCCTTTCGGCAACCGACACTTTTCCCATGTATGATTCCGGTTTAGGGCCCCTATCTCTTTCTTCATAGCATTTCTCCAATGCTCGATCTTCAGTGCTTGCTCCGCTGTTTGTGGAATCTCCTCATCATATAAGGCTGCTTCATAGGCTGTTGCATTTTTGGACAAGTTTCCCTTGGCGATATTCCCAACGGAGTATCGGGAATTCCTCACAACTTTCTCTGGGGTATACCGTTTAGGAGGTACACCTCGATTACTCCTGGGTGGTAGCACATATCTCCCAGTATCTCCATCTACTGTATTATCCTCCTGTTCTTCTTCAATGACTTGAGAAATATTATCAGCAGAATCAGAAGCCACAATAGTAGGTTCAGAAGCTCTTACCTCAGATATCAGTGGCGGAGAAGATATAGGCTCATGCAGCGGACTAGATTGTTCTGGAGTGGATGAAACATGCTCGGTGGCAAGGCTAACTTTTTCTGTTGGGTCTGCTTCCGAGCCTGGCATTGGTAACCAACTTAACAGATCGGTCTCACTCTCTTTTTCACTCTCCCCCTGACTGTTAAGGTGGGTACTGTAAAAATATTCAGTTTCAAGAAAGTCGCAGTTCATGGTGGTTATGATTTGACGGGTTTTAGGATTGTAACATCTATACCCTTTTTGGTTAACACCATACCCGACAAACACACACTTAATGGCACAAGGAGAGAGTTTAGTCCGTTCATTCTTAGGGATATGAACGAAAACAGAACTACCAAAGACCCGGGGTTGAAGAGTGAGAGTGACAGGGACAGAGGCCAAAGTGGATAATTTTTGTAATGGGGTTTGAAGTTTGAGGGTTCTAGTGGGAAGGCGGTTTATAAGGTAAACTGAGGTTGCGACAGCTTCGGGCCAAAAATGGCTGGGTACCTTAGACTCAATCATCATAGCTCGGGTCATTTCAAGCAAGATTCTATTCTTTCGTTCAGCAACACCGTTTTGTTCAGGGGTATGGGGACAAGTGGTTTGATGAATTATCCCTTTTTGTTGACAAAAGTTCTGCATGTTATGATTGACAAATTCACCCCCGTTATCAGTTCTAAGGACTTGGATATTTTTCTGGAATTGATTTTGCACCATGGCGAAAAAATGAGTAAATTTATCAAAAACTTGAGATTTATTTTTGAGAAAATATAACCATGTCATTCTAGTGCAATCATCAACAAAAAGCAGAAAATATTTAAACCCTTGACCCCCGGCAATAGGTGATGGACCCCAAACATCAGAGTGAACTAAAGAAAAAATAGAATCGACTTGAGTATCACTAGGTTTAAAAGGTTGTCGATGACTTTTAGCCAAAACACAAGTTTCACAAGACAAAGTATTATTTTGCATAATGTTAGGGAATAAAATCTTAAGGTAACCCGTGGATGGATGCCCTAACCTACGGTGCCAAAGCCAGGCTTCCCGGTCAGCAGTTCCGTGAGCCAGCATCACCTTGCCTTGTTGAGCTATCTCATCCACATAGTACAATCCATCCCGCTCAGTGCCACGCCCAATAATCTCCCCCGTCCTGATATCCTGAAGTAAACAGAAGTGAGGATGCATAAGCATGGTACAATTGAGCTCTTTAGTAACATGGCTAATAGATAAGAGTTTGTGTGAAAGAGACGGGACATAAAGACAATTTGAGAGACGTAAAGTAGGGGAAATTTCTATAGTTCCGGCTCCTTTAACACGAGTCAAATCACCATTTGCAGTCTGAACATGCGTACGATGTGATGTTGATGACTTAATAATATCAGTTTTATCAAAAGTCATTGTATCAGTGGCTGCACAATCAAAAATCCACCCTTTATCCCTATCCCTATTATCATAAGAGGTTTGATATGCAGCGGAAGTATTTAGGGAAATTCTACATAATTGAGAGGTGTTTTTAGTATTATGTAGAGGTTTGGGGTGGTTTTGTAATTTATGCAAATCCAGGGGGGTAGTTTGCATAAAGTGGGGCTCTTGCTGCAATTCAGGATAACCCAGGGGTGGTATTTGTAATACTCCAGAATTCGGGGACTTAGTGGGCAAAAAATGGGGTCTTTTATAATAATTTGAAGAAGTTAGAGGGTTTGGTGTGAAAACACCAAACCCTATACCTGCGCCTCCTATACTTGCGCCTCCATCAAATAAATCTGCACCTCCTCCCTTCCTTGGTCCTGCAGCCGCTGCCGGACGATCCATAGCCACCGCCGCCACCGCCGGTCGGTTCATGGCCGGTGCCGCCGACCCCACGGTCAGCGGCGACTGATCTCCAGCCGCCGACATCTCCCTCGAGCCCCACGGTCCAGCCGCTGCCAATCGGTCGACAGCCATGGCCGCCGCTCTTGCGGCCCACGCCGGCCGGTTCTCGGCCACCGCCGATCCGGTCGTTGTTGCTCCGATCTGCTCCGAATTTCCTCCACTTCCGTTCTGCCCAGCGTCAGGAGCCCCGAGTTGATATCCGACCCGAGATCCGGCTGCGCCAGCACCCGATCCGCGATCATCTCCACCGTCACGTTCATCCTCGCCGTGCGCCGCGCCCGCGCCCTCCCCGCGGGGCCGCGCGCCTTGCCGACCGCCGCGCCGCGGTAGAACAGCGCCGACGTCGTCTCCGGGTACCGGAATGACGCGAAGTTGGGGTTCTTCACCGACACGTCGGCGGTCAGCGACATGTTGCTGCCTGGCCGTGGCGTGGCGATGCCGTTGATCAGATCCGCGCCGCAGCAGCTGCAGCAGCGGAGGAGTTGCCGCTGCTGTTTGACGGTGAATTTGATATCTCGGAGAGTTCGATGAAGAGCTGCCTGAGCGGTTTGGCTGACCTCTGCCGGTGGTGGTCGGTTGAAAGCCGTCTTCCGGCCGAGGCGTATGGCAGTGGACGGTGGCAATCCCGGTCCCGATGGCTCCCGATGATGAAGGGTCCGGGTTGGTTGCCGGCTGTAGCCGGGCGGCCTCCCATCTCACTCTTGAGAATGCCGACTCGGCTGAGGGAACTTCCTTGAGAATGTCCCGACGAAGTCTGTCATATCTCCTATCAAATCCGGAGAGGAACTGAAATAATCGGTGATTTCCGATCAGTTTTCTGTGCTTATTGATCCCTTCTTCACACCAGTCGAGTGGATTTGGGTAAGTTCGATCCATTCTGTGGATTTGTTGAATTGATTCATTTGAATCTGTTTGGTTTATGGCTTCAATCTCTCCTGGCATTTTTTTTTCAGGAAATGAAGAACAGAGGTTTTGGTTTGGTGTATTGGTTAGGAATGGTTTGGTGTATTGGCTAGGAATGGTTTTGATTTTGGATTATGAACGATGATGATTCGTTTCTGAGTTCCTATGGTTGAACCTGCTGAACCTGCTTTGATACCATGTTGAAACATGGTATCATCATAATGTAGAGAAAAATAAAGAGAAGCCAAAGATTGTTATTGTATTTCTTTGATATTGCTTGATATTTCCGTATTACAATGATACTCAATTTATAGGTTTAAGAATGATCAAAGTCATGCAAATCCCTATAATTAAGGTACTAAAGTCCTACAATATATTTCTTTTGACTTTACTTGTGGTTTTTCTTGACTTTGTTATTGAGTATTTTCAACAAAAAGAACGTGGTCGGGGAAGGCCGGTGATAGTGAAAGCTGCGGCGGTGGGGTGTTTGATTGAAAGTACTCCAATTTGTTGCTTCACTCATAATTTTAGTTGCTACTTTCAGTCAATTTTAGATCAGGCGTGGGATATCCGAATTTTTCACGTCATCAAATTAATTCAATTAGAAATGTAGTAACTTGTAAAATTCAGCTGCTAATACTCCATTCGTCCACAAAAATTATAGTGTAATTTGAAGAATATATATATTTTAATAAATAATTAAAAAATGTATATAAATTATAGATTTACCTCATCAAAATTGAATGGAGAAAGGGACCTATTAAAATCGATGTGTTACATAGTTATGTATTTTATACACATTGAATGAAATTTCAAATATATACCAATGATTAATTTTTTGAAAGAATGAAGAGAATACAATTTCAAAACGAAAAGAATACAATTTTATAGATGAACGAAAAATGAAGAGAATACAATTTTCGTAGACGGAGAAAATAATATTTTTGACACTAAAAAGTGAACTCGAGATAAAATTTAGTTTGAATGATATTATTGCCAATGAAATTATTATTATTGATTTATTTAGGAAGAAATTAATATTAAATCCCAATATTAAGATAAAGTATATCATTCCTAAAGTTATTACAGAAAAAAAATATATAAACTCGACCACAATGGTAGAAAAATATAAAATTGCCCAAACACCATTGTGGTCTAACACTCTCTTGCAAATAAACTTATATTCTACTCAGTCCAATTCATATTGAAACCAAACAACACACTTTGAAATGAGGTGGTCTTGGATACACTCGGGTGCACCGTATAATCGAGTTATACCTTCAATTAAATTTTGACCCGCGCTTTGATTTGAACCCATATCATGACCCAATCCATATAAATAATATTATTTTAGGTACGGGTCAACCCGATTGTACAGTACACCCAGATGTACTCAATATTTTGTGCTTTGAAATATTTCTATATTTGAAAACAAAAATATCTTAAAGAGTATTAATATTTGGAGTGTGTAATTATGGAGGTAGGTAATACTAGAAACAAGTAGCCAGTAGGACATGATCAATAGATTAATGGGTAGCCTCTTGTCCCTGTTGAAATAAAGATGTAGCTCTCAGCTCTCAATTTGACAAATAAAAGAAGTTGATCATCAATGTAAGAAATAAATGATGGATACTTTTCACCTAAGAAACTTGGACATTATGCATGGCACATTACAATCAAGTCATCATTTCATTTTCATTTTTCCCTTTTTATCAATCTAATTTAAACACTTGCTTAAGAAATGCTTTAATATCTTGTTGCTTTACAAATACTACAACTTTTGGATTAAATCTCCTGCACTTTGCTTATAAATAATCTATTAATTTCTTAATATATATGTTTTAAATTTAATCAGAGAGAGAGGTAGAGCGCGCGGAATACTTTTTTGTTTATATTTATAATAATTGTAAATTTCTATGTATATAATGTTTTTCAAATGATAGTGTAATTAGAGATCAGAGTTAATTTGTACTCCTCTCTTCTTTTCGAAATATTTAAGACAATAATTTTATTACGGTTGAAATATACCAAAATTATATAGATAATGCATGTCTTAAAGATAATATAAGAAGTCATTAATTATATATGTATGTCGGACTATCCACCCAAAAAAAAAAGAATAGAGAAAGGACTTTTGATATTGCAAAACACTATTGTACTGCAAATCTCAAGTAAGTACGTGGGCTTTTCATTAACTTTTCTAAAATTGAACATAAAGTAGATCTTTATAACTCCTAGTGAATATAGTGCCTAAAAATATTAAAGATCCATCATCTATCTACAAAATTCATGATCATGTCGTAGTTATTGCATTGAGTATTTCTATAAAATTCATGAATTTTAAATCTTTTTGAGTTTTGCACACGAATACATGATTTTTTGGGTTTTGGCGATTATAACAAGATTCATATTTTCGACCAATAATAAGTGAAGATGGGAGATGTTGATGTTGATCTACATAGAGTTTGTAATGTCCACATATAATCAACCTTGCACTATATCAATTTTGTTACAACTTCAAAAGAAGAAAAAATCATGTACATTGTTTGGCAATATATGATTTAAAAGCTATGTAGAAAATGAAAACACAACCGAAAATTCATATGTTTATCAGAAAAATGTGGGATGGATGGTACCAATACAGAGTTCTATATATTATACGAAAAGAAAAATAGAAAAAACAGAAATAGATAAAGGTACAAATTAAAAATAATATTGACGTAATAAATAGGTGTACACGTGTAATTGAACGCGGAAGTCGATCTTAATCGGGAGGCGCGCGTTCACTGGCGAAGGTCGGTGGGCTCGTCACTAACTTTTATGTTACGTTTGGAAAGACGTTTCTGCCCTTATCTTTTGTTGTGGGGCCCAACTACTATTTATCTGCTTTGGCCATATAATGTCAGCAGCTTCCCTTTAAATAATATGGGCCCGGCCCATTATACGTATTTTACAATATACTAACATTACATGAAAAAACAGTTTTAGATGAGCGCCAATTTTGATAATTATTTTTAAATATTTATTTTTAAGAAAATCTATTTCTATATTTATATAATATATAAAAGAGGAGTTTTTCCCCTCCATTTACTCTCTCTCTTCTTTTACTAATTTTTTCACTATTTCTCTCTCTATTTTTTTTCTTTAATTTTTTTTCATCTAAACATCATCAAATTTAATTAAGAAAAAATACTTAAGATACTACCATCTTAAATTTAAATTCGTGATAAGATCTTTAATATGGTATAAAAAAATCATCAAAAATAAATTTAAAATAAATAAATCATGACAAAATTAAATTAAAAATATTTTTATTTTTTCTCTCTACATTAACATTTTACAACTTTGTATTTATATTTGTGTATAAAAATATTAATGTTGCATAAAAAGAACTTCCAACCATTTTTTTAATTCCACCTATTTTACCTGCAAAAAATTCATAAAAATAAATAATATTTTTAAAATTTAATAATAACGTTATTTGAATAATAATCTTAGAAAGTTTATTAAATCTCTATAGAATGACATAAAAAATAAAATTAAAAATAATATTCAAAATTACCTCGTTATAATAATATATGAAATACCTCCCAAATTACTATCCATATCTAAGTTTTATGTAGAAGAAATCAGTGGTAGATAAGAAGAGAAGTGGGAATAGAAGTACTCTTTTGTATTTGCAAGGCTCACAGTGTCTGCAAAATTAATTCTTATATCTCTGAACTTAGATCAAACTTACAAGGTCGTAAAAATAAATGAAATTAATCGCAAATTATTTTAGACTCGATTCGATTTGAAAAAAGCTCGTCGATTGGATGAACTCATACTTAAGATCAAAATTATGACAAGGTTGTAAAAATAAATGGAGCTACTCGTAAATTATTTAAGACTCAATTCGATTCGAAAAGAGCTCGTCGATTCGATAGTAAATTACGACAGTCCTGCAAAATATTCCATCCTAATTGTTGCTTGTGCATTCAAAAGTTTTAAGTTTTCTTAATTCTTTTCTTTTTATAAAACCTTAATTCAGCCTTGGGATAAAGTTGAAATCTAAATAGGATAAACCGCAGTAAAAGTCCCCATATCTTTACAATTTGTGTTTATTTTCTAGTTTCTACCTTTACAATTTCTATAGAAATATATGCACGCGTACTTTTAGAGCCGCGTGACAATAATTATGCCATGTTTGTTACATACCAGCATCGCCGAAATTTAGTGTCATTTGTAAAATTAAGAAAGTTTACTAGTAATTTACATGTTATTACATCAAGAAAAATTGTTAACTTGGTGATCGGTGTAACGGATTCATACTGATTTTTGTTCTACTACAAAATCATATTGATCTCATACGAAAATTGCTTAATTATTACTCCCCCGTCCCAACGATAGCGATGCGTATTTCTTTTTTAGCCATCCCAATAAAAGTGGTGTATTTTCTTTTTTGGTAATAATTTTACACTACAAATAATGTGGCCCAACACACCTTTACACACTTTTACACTACAATCTCATTCTCCTTAAATTCCGTGCCGAAAATAAGTGCACCGTTTTCGTTGGGACGGAGGAAATATTTCCTTTTTTTTTTTTCCTTCTTACTTGATGAGAGTTTGGATTTGAGAATACATCTAATTGCAAGATAAACACGATTCTAACATAAAGAATTCTTTGTAGTGCAACATCAATTATCAATTGAGTTGGTCTCCTGTACACTCGAATTGTACCCGATTTAAATTCTGACCCAATTGAACTATCCTGACCCATTTTTTCTTGAAATGATACTAACACTAATACGGAATGACACTAACACAATCTTGGAATGAACTAACACTATTTTATTTTATAAATGACACTATTTCGAAAATGACACTAACACTATATTGAAATGACACTAATACTTAAAATTTAAATAAGATAGTCCAATTGAATTAGATGTGGATCAGTATTCGAATTGGGTGTTTTGGAGATTTTGTGTTATCGATTTATTGAGTCCCGATAACATCTTTTTAGATCTAACACATTTAAATTAGTTCAGCTTCCAGGAACAAAATAAATTACTGCATTTGGCCCAAAGGAAAGAAGCCCGTTAGGGTTTATCTTCTGTTACAGATTAGTTATCTTTACACACCCTCACCGCTCTTGCTCACAAACCCTACCAGTGTGTCTCATCAGGTTTCTCTCTCCGCTCTTTCCTTCTATCTCCTCTTACTCTCTCGCCTGCCTTGTGTGCGTATGGTTTTGATTGTTGCTGACTAGTTTTTGTCTGGTTTTATTGTGCAGAAGTAAGCTGCGATTCACGAAATTTTGAAGGATGAGGTGAGATTAAGCTTCATTTTATATTAATGTTATTATCGATCTTTTTCTGCATCCAATTGATTTGGATTTATATATATCTTATGGTTTTAATTTTTTTACTTTAAGATTTGTTGTTTTCATCCTTGTTGAGTGTATGTAGGAATTATGTTGTTGTATTGTATGGGGTTGTATAATTTATTAAGCTTATACAATGAATTGGTAGGTTGTATGATTTATTAAGTTCATATAATGAATCAATGTCTGATAATTCGTACACAAATATTCTAAATTTCCGTAATAAAAGACATTAATTCATAATGAAGAATCATTACATATATCTGATAATTCGTACACAAATATTCTAAATTTATGTTCCATTATGATGAATCTGTATGAATTATAAGCTTAAATGTTGTGTTGTGTTACTGTGTTAATTGAGTGAATAATCTTAATGTATATTGTTATATTTGTTATATTTGTTAGATTATTCATTAACAATGTCTTTAAGTTTTAATTCATTGTATGATGCCGATAACCATTTTTGTGCACATTGAAATTTTGATCTCTTTATCATGATGAAATTTAATCAAATTTTTTGACAGCCAATGATGGATCTCTTGTAGCCGGGGAAAAAGGCAAGTTGATCCGTTGTTCATGGTCAAAGTAGCAATACAAGAAGTGAAAATACATAATTTTTTTTTGGCTTTGTTAGTTGTATGTAATATTTTTATTATGGATGGTGTATGAATGATGGCAAGATTTTTGCTCGAATTTTAATTCTCTCTCTCTTAATAACGTGTTTCCGGAATTAAAACAAATTACTTTTGTAAACGAAGATATTATCATTGAAACTTGTTGTTACACGGATAATTCGTCAAATAATTCATTAGAACATTACGAACTATACGTCTGAAATTAATATTTGTAATGAATAAGTCTGAATTAAAAGTGAACCCATGACGAACTATACATGAATCATGTGAATTAGAATATAGATTAAAAAGAATGGCAGAACATAGACAATAATTCATGCTGGTTCAAGAATAAAATAAATAATGAATAAGTTTGAATTAAAAGTATACTCATGACGAACTATACGTGAATCATGTGAATTAGAACACAGATTAAAAATAACAAATAGATTTACGAATTATAACCAACATTAGTGTGAATTATAGTTCATTGAAAGATGATCAGGACTTATGTCAAAGCATTCACAATAACAAAATGATCCATTTAATATATCCACTTGAAGCATAATAATTCGTAACATTACACGTTTAATTCATCCTGGTTTGGCAAAAATGAGTATAGAATAATAAAAATTAAAATTAACAAACAACTACTCTACTAAACAATACATGGTAAACGAAAAAGAACATCATGAATGACGGTACAAAAAAAAATTCTAAACTTGATTTCCAATAAAAATTTTGAAGTTAAGAAATTTTGACAGTAAAATGGTACAATACAAGATTTTAGAATTAATAACTATTATATAATTAATATGCAATCCCTTAATTATTGGAGTGTGATTATCTTTAAATTAAAAGTACTAAAATAACCCTTTGGAGATGAGCGCAAATGAATCTCCAAGAAAATGGACAAAAATCTGATCGTCCATTCTTCCTAATCTAACGGCCGATGAGTTTAGCTAAACAAGCCAAGCTTGAGCATGACGATACTCGACTCGTTAGCTCGTGAACAAGCTCGTTAAGTGATTTATCTTAAAAATATAAGATTATTCATTAAATGTCTTACTATATTTTTTACTATAATTAGTAATATTTGGATTAAGTATCTAATTAACATAATTTATTTACAAGAAAATAGTAAATATATTATATTTTTGTGAATAAAATAACTTATATATTTAAAAATTAACTTATGTATTAGGAAAATAACTAAAATTTTAAATAAAAATTTAAATTTAAAAAGCTCGATTAAGCTCAACACTGTATTCGACTCGATGAAAGCTCGATCGATAATTAAGCAAACAACTCGATTATTTAAATGAGCCAAGCTTTGAGCAAGACACTATTCGGCTCGATTACACCCCTAATCATTACCCTTTTATTTGTAAAGCAAGCAGAGATTCATAAACGACTAGGATAATAGGATATGAAGGGTTTGATCTCCGCATCTTGCTCAAAGTAAGGCACCTCATGTTGGTACATAGACAACGATGCCTCAATCCCATCTCCCGATTTGTCGGTCATCAGCAGCATAAATCTGCCAAGCGGCTGCCCGAATCGAAGGATCGACGAGACAGGCTTCCCCCATCCGAAATCAGCTTTCTGGAATCCAAACCCAGTCAAATCAGAGATGGTTAAAACATTGATTTCAGGATCGCACGCAGCTCTTTGGCAGCTCTCGACAGCATTTGCGTAGATATCACGCCAATCCCGATCAGGAGACAGTATCTCAGCATGACGAGCTATGGCGCCTCGAACTGAATCACGCAATAGACGAACAAGTTGATCAAAATCGAGCTTGTCCGCAGCTTCTATGGGTCCCGTCATTGCCGGGGCAAAGAAATTCCCACAAGTGTTTGCTGACTGAGGTGGGATTGATCTCTCTCGCATGTTAACCGGATGAAATACGACACAGGTTCTGCTTCTGCCGTGGACGGCGCGATCTAGTCGGATTACGGCTTTGGCCACGACGGCGGTCACAACACGCGCTCCAGATAAGGGTTTTCCGTTGGTTTGTCTTATTCTTGATTTCAGCCTCCTCAAAGACTCCTTGTTGAAAAAAAGCCTCTTGGAAACAAACTTGTGACCGTAAGCCGGGAGCGGGGCCGGGGCCACGTTGCGGATCACGGATGGAAGCAACGAGGGGAGATGAAAAGACGGGCTAATTATTACCCTCTTATCATGATCTGGATTGGCGGCATCCACCCAGGCGTCCACGAACGTAGCAAGCGACGCCCCGTCGAAGATCTCGTGGGCGACGCTGATGGCGATGGCGGCCGCACCACGTGAGAAGCGCGTGATCTGGATTGAGAGAATTGGAAGATCAAGAGCTCCGTCCACGTGTGGTCGGAAATGTTGGTCGGGGAGGAGATTGTCGAGCTGATCGATCTCGGTTGTTGCTACGAGGTCGATCAGCTCGACGTCCGGAGCCTCTGCTTCGACGAGCTCGGCTCCCTCATCGCAGCAATCAATCCAACTATAATTATTGATGAATCTTCCTGCAAGAGGATAGAATTCAACCAAGATTCTGGCCAGTGATTCTTCCAACTGGAGGCTGCAGTCTTTGGGTTTCGATTCGTAAAACAGAACAACTGTAAAATTGATAGGGGGAGCTAACTCATCTACAAATGATAACTTGTAATTCTTGAGGTTTTGAGGGGTTGGGGCGTGCGGTTTTATCAACTTGCGGCTGATTTTGTTTATCTTCATTTTTTCAAGTGGAGTTGAGTTGATACTTTGATACACAAAATACTAGTAGCTCTATATATAAGCAATCCCAAGTCTCACAATTTGATATGCTCCACCACGTATATTATTGTTTTAATAATATTTTTATGAAAATAATTTTTATCATAATCTATATCTATACAGTATTAAAAAGGGGTTTCCAATTTGAAATCAATTTCAAAATTGAGTGGCAAGTTTGTAGTTATAATAAAATTGAAGGCTTATGTTTAAACTATATATTTTTCTTTTTATTTTCATTTTCTTTAACTTCTTATTGTTACATTTCTTTCCAAAATTGTGAAATTCGATTAATCATAAAAATGTTTAATATGCATATCAAATTAAAGATCACAATAAGAGCTTTAATATGATATATTTTATGAAAATATTTGATTTAAAATGTAAAAATTAATTTTATTTAAATATTAAAGTTTTATAAATTTCTCTCTCCTCTCTCATATTTTTTGAATAAATATATTTTTAATTTTTTTAATTACTCTATTTTTTGTTTTTGTTTTTCATAATATATATCAAATTTTAAAAATGTGAATTCTTTTTTATTTTTTCAATATTCAATTCAAGTATACTCAATTAAAATTAGTTTTTTTTATTATATTTATAAGTATAATAATTGAATTAGTATTGATTTTATATAAATATAAAAATTTAAAATATTTTCTCGTGCATTGCACGGGATGCAAATGCTAGTATATATAAAAAGAGAAGTAAATGTATATAAATTCAATTAGAAGGATATAATTGGAATTTATGAAAAAAATCTTTATATATATAAAAAGCAAAGTAAATGTAATTTCATTCAATTTGAAGGACATAATTGGAATTTATGGAAAAAATTACAATCCAATCCACTACATTAGTTATAAAAACTGCCGAAATTTTCTCTCCTAAAATACTGCCAATGATTGTTTCTAAACATAAGCATGTATTGGTCTCATTCTAAACACCACACGTATGTTTAGAGAAAAGTGACTCTAAACAACATGAAGTAATTATGAATGTTAACAATATTAAATGATTTCTTCTCTCAAAAAGATAAACAAATTAATAATATATAAATATTAAATAATTAAATCTTTTTACTGTGCATAAATCGTTATCTCTCTAAACAAAAATATTCTAATTCAACATTAAATACTCTTCTTATTGAGTTAGTTACATATTTTAATGTTTAACAATGTTATTTAATTATTAAATTTGAAGTACGTTGTACGCCTATAGATTATACGTAATTTTTTGAAATAATTTTTATCCAGTTAATTGTATGAAAATCAAAATTAGTTATAAATTACAACATATAAATGTTAGATGCTATCACTACAAGAAACTGTGCCTTTAACGACCGAAATTAACGACCGAAATTTTCGGTCGTTAATTTTGCGGCCTTAACGACCGATTTACGACCGTTTAACGACCGATTTTATTTTTTTATTTTTTTTATTTTTTAACGACCGAAAATTCGGTCGTTAATTATTATTTTAATATTTTAATATTTAATTTTTCTTAACGACCGAATTTTCGGTCGTAAAAATTATTTTTTTTTATTTTAATTATTTTTTTAATTTTAACGACCGAAAATTCGGTCGTTAATATTTTTTTTTAATTTTTTTTTATTAAATTTTTTTTTTTTAAAAAATAATTTTTTTTTTCGAAAAAAAAAATTAATTTTTTAACGACCGAATTATTCGGTCGTTAATATTATTTTTTTATTTTTTTTATTATTTTTTTATTATTTTTTTATTATTTTTTTATTTTTTAAATATTTTTAAAATAAAAAAAATATTTTTTTAATTATTTTTTTTAAAGACCGAATTTTTCGGTCGTTAAAATTATTTTTTATTTATTTTTTATTTTTTATTTATTTTTTATTTATTTTAATTAATTTATTTATTTATTTTATTTATTAACGACCGAATAATCGGTCGTTAATATTATTTTTCAAATTTTAAATTTTTTTAAAGTTCATTTATATTTTTATTAATTTTTATTTTTCGATTATATATAAATATTTAATTATTTTTTATTAATTTTCTATTTAATTATTATTTTCAAATTATAGAGATTATTTTTAATTATTTAATTATTATTTTTCGATTATTATTTAATTATTATTTTCTATAGAAATAATTAATTATTTAATTATTATTTTTCGATTATTATTTTATTTTTCTATTTCTATTTATTTATTTTTTATTAATTTTCTATTTAATATTATTTTTAATTATTTTACAAATTTAATTATTTTATTAATTTTCAAATAATAATAAATTATTAGATTTATTATAATAAATTATTAGACTTATTAGATTTTCTGAATTATTGTTGTATACGATTATTATTTTTCATACTCATATTTTCTTTTCTTTATTTAATTACGATAATATTAATTTTTTATTATTTTTAATTCGAATTTATATTTATCGTAAATGTTTAATGATATTTTATATTATCTCGACATATTATAAGGTTATGAATGATTAATGATATTTTATATTGAATTAGAGTTTAAATGAATTAATAGGTACTATATATATCAATAATACGAGTGTTCTGTACTGGTGACTACTCGAAAGGAACTCCAAGGTTAAGCGTGCTTGACTTAGAGCACAAGTAAGATGGGTGACCTACTGGGAAGTTCGTCAAATGGTATGCAATTAAGGTCAAAATATATTAGAAATACACTAAAAATACTTGTGGGATACAAAGAGATTTAAAAAAAATATATATATATATATTTTTTTCGAAAAAAAAAATATTTTTTTTTATTTATTTTTAACGACCGAAAATTCGGTCGTTAAAAATAAAATTTCGGTCGTTAATTAAAAAAAATTAAAAAAAAATAATTTTTTTATTTATATTATTTATTTTTTTTTCTCTTTTTAACGACCGAAATTTCGGTCGTTAAAAATAAAAAATCGGTCGTTAAATTTAACGACCGAAAAAACGGTCGTTAAAACTCGGGCGACGATGCAAACAACGACCGAAAAAAACGGTCGTTAAATCGGTCGTTAATAATATTAACGACCGATTTTTGGGTTTTAACGACCGAAATTTCGGTCGTTAAAGCCGCATTTTCTTGTAGTGTATGTTCTACTATTTGAATATAAAATATTAAATTGTATATACTAAACACACCACTTAATTATTAATTTTTATTTTGAATTTTTATTTTGATTATTTTCCTTCTATATATATATATATATATATATTACTTTGTTTAACTATTAATATAATTTTGAATTTGGAAGCAATTATAAATGTTACATAGTTTAAAAATACTTCCTATTATAATAATAATAAAAATGTAAAGCCTATATATATAAAAAATAGAAGAATAAATAGTTTATTTTAAAATATAATTAACATTTTAAAAATAGCTATTAGTAAATTAATACTTAAAAGACTCAAGTTCTCAAAGAAAAAAACTTAGTTTGTTACTTGTGGACGATTAAGTTTCAATTTATTATATATTTTTATCTTCATTGTCCATTTTTTTTCCTCTATTTTTTGTATTATTCTTTTCAAGATAAAATATGCAATATATAATTATATGTCTCAAATTAAAGATCATAACTCAATTTAAATGAGCATGTTATGATCGTTTAAAATTTATATATATTATTATTATTTTTTATTTTAAAGTTAAGACTACTGACGCACTTAAACATCTTTTTAATGTTTTTTTTTCTTTGTTATTTTGTTATTTATATAACATTCTGATTTTTTATATTGTGTACTCCTATTTATTTTACATTGAAAAGTTATTAATATAATACAATGTTATTAATACTATTATAAAAAAGATAATATATTAATATGTGTCAAGAAGGAAAGTATAAAGTTATTACATTACAAGATAATACTATGTAGATCTACTTTTGTCGAATTGATTACTCATTTGTTTAAATCAATAGTAAAATAATTATAAGTTAATAAAAGTCAACAAAATTAATTATGAGAAATTAAATGTTAAAAATAAAGGGTAATGATGAATTATTTAATTAAATAATGGTAGATGCATGCTTTTAGTGAATAAAGGGTCTCACGTCATTAAAAAAATGAGTAGTTGTGGTTAAATGAGTGATTGTGGTTAAAAAAATGATAGTCATGTCCTAAAAAAGAAAATTGTATATTCTTAGTGGACATTAAATCGAGTAATTGTTGTATATTTTTGGTGGACGAACGTAGTATCGTTTTATATAAATTACATGATTATATTAGAAAATTGGATCACTTTACAGAGACTAATTTTGTATCAAATTTTAATTTTATTAATTTAAATTAATAATTATAAAATATACGTGCGCGCATCATACAAAAATTTAAACTACAGTCACCGCACATCGTGCGGGAGGTACACTAGTTATAATTGAAACTCAAATAGATAACCGCCAGCAATAACTTTCAGTTTCTCATTCTACAAGGTATTCCTCCCAACAAACCAACAATAATTTTAATTGGTGTTCTAGAAAAGAAACATTTTAATTGGTTCTTGGAATAATAAATGTGTTAAATAATTACAATTAAAAAAAGAGTGAATTTTGAAAATAGTCATTTTGGAATAGTAAATTTAAAAATTGTCCACTAAAAAAAAAATTAAATCAAAGATGCCTGAGAATTGAGATTTCTCCGGCGACCCCTTCAAATACCAGTCATCATCTAATTAAGAGTCAACAGCTGAAGCCGAAGCCGAAAATCATCTATTCACAAAATAGAAATAATTCAATCCGATTTTTATTTTTTCAAATGCCAAATTACCGACAAAATCTAATTAAGAGTCAACACCCAAAGCCCAAGCCCCAGGCAGAGGTGCGCAGCTGCAACGGCGGGAGGAGAAGAAGCATTCAAAATCCTACTGATCTCAAAGCACACGAAAGCATCAAGCCTGAATTTTTTAGGCTCTTCAAGCCTAAATTCTTCAGATCGCGCCGTCCGTACCTCGTCGCCGCCAGCTCCCTCAGATCCGCCATGTTCGTGATGAATTTGGTGGGGAAGAGAGAGAGAGAGAGAGAGAGAGAGAGAGAGAGAGAGAGAGAGAGACCGTGCGTACAGAGAGAGATCGTATGAATTTACTGTATAACTGTATGAATTGCAAAAAATAAATTTTTTGCTACCTAGCTATGAGATTCAAACTCGAGATCATGAATTCATCCACAAGGTAATGAATCAACCGTAGATCTTGATGATCTAAGGGCTGAAAATTGTTCCTACTATATATTATAAGAGGTATATTTTAAGAGGTGTTTTTATTTTAATCCTCATGCGATGGACGTTAATAGTTATAATTATAATAAAAATAAATAAAGATGTATAATTAAATAAAAAAATTCTAAACAAATTAAATAGCACACTCTAATAAATTGAATTGCCAAGAAGTTTGACCTTTGTGTGGTCCTTGTTTTTCGATCAGTATTCACTATTCAGTCAACTAAACGATAAATTGAATTGCAATACTCCAATTAAATAGCACACTCTAATAAATTGAATTGCATGCTAATACTTCAATTAAATTGCACACTAATAAATTGAATTGCCAAGAAGTTTGACCTTTGTGTGATCCTTGTTTATCAACTCTTTCTATAAAAGTTATTACATTCAATAAAAATAATGGCATAATGTATTAATAGCAATTTGTATATATATATAGGGGATGGCTATTCAAAAAACTCCCCTTAGACTATAATATAAGAACAAATCACAACCATCTATATCATATTTTGGACGGCTAAGATTACATCTGAAGACATCGGTTACATTCGGAGCTAACTCCCTATAATTCATTAGTATGTGTCGTTCCAGGGTAAATTAGGTATCGAATTTTAATCTCTTTCCGCATTAATGATCAGATTTTCGAAAATATTGCACAATTTTTTTGGAAAATAAAACGATATCTTTGACTTTCAGAATGATAAAACGCTGCAAAGCAAATAAGGAGATAATTCTGGAACAAATATTTTCAAATTCTATAGCTGCAAACGCTGCAAAGCAAAAAAAAATCGGCTGTTTATCTTCACCAACCTTCCCCCGAAAATAGAGCCCCTTTTATTTGGAAATTTAATTGCCTGCGAAATGAAGGGATTAGATTAGTTGAACCGTATCTTTGGTAATTATTAACATATCTAATCTAATTTTTGTAGAAATTCTAAACTATTATTATGTATTGTAAGAATTATAATTCTTAGGGTTTATTCTCACTTCATCACTTCCGCCTCTGCCAGCGGACGATTCATACCAACGAGAAAAAAAAATTATACCGGGCAATTAGCTATAATGGCAATTACGAAATCAAAGAGAACCAGTATGTAGATGACGCTGTAGTGTTTTTTTCTATTTATTTTAATTTAATTTTGTTTGCTGCTTTGGTTGAAAAAATGGTGAAATGGGTTGAATGTTCGATTCGTCCATGGGGTTCGATTGAATTTTGTTGTCTTTGCTGAAAAAACGGCGTCTTGGTCGAATCAGTAGTGATTGTGTTCGGGATGAACCACAATAAATATGTAATGAACCATTGACTTATATTATGCATCATAATCAGGTATGAAATGAATCAGTTATAGTACTTACATTAGTAAGTACATTTTTTTTTATGATGGATTCAAACGAGTTGTTGTATGATCCAGTAAGAATTGATGTATGAATCATGGAATTAGTAAATAAACAAATTAAATGTGTGAATCAGCGATGACATTATATGAACCATACAAATTTTTAGTATGAACTGTTGCAAAGTTCATAGTATAATAGCATTGTTGGAAGTTTTAATTTGAGTTCCTTATGAATTAGGGGTCTTGAATAAGAGGAAGAAAATGGATGTTGTGGACAATGTTGAGCAGGAGACGTTGGAAGATTCGTCAGAGGAGAGTAGGTCTCCAGTGGAAGTCGTCAAAAAGACTAGGCATGAGAAACGCAAGGAGGGGATGGTGAACTACAAAGAATGGGTTGTGAGACCGTATGAGGATTATCTGACAATGTTCACGAGGACCACTTCTTGTGTGTTTGTGAAAGCCGTGGAACAGATGAACGAGCAACAAAAGCAAGCAGTGGCGACTTTGGACTTTGACCATTTGCTGGATCTTCCTATTAGGGACCTACCTGGGAAGTTAACTTATTGGTTTATGCACAGCTACAATGCTCATACGTCGTGTGCCCCTCTCTCTGAGGTCCTGCCGTCGGCGTCCCGACGGCGGTGCCGTTGCCGGAGGCAGCGTTTCCGCCTCTCCTTTTGTTATTTCTTTTCTCCTTCATCTATCGTCTCTCAGCTCTCCCTCTCTGAGTTCTCCGCCATCCGCCTCCCTGTCTCTGTCCTCACGTCACCAGTTACCATCCGGCGTCGCACGCTGACGGACAGCAACCCACGCCTCTCCTTTCTTTCTCTCTGATTCTTTCAACACCTCACGTGAAGGATCACCTACATCAATTGTACAAACTCAAACGTCAATCACTCAATAACAAACACACAACAAAGAACGCAAACAGATTTCGAATCACTCAATTGAGATGAAGGATTGCAGCATTTTGCCGATGATCTTGAATCTACGGCTTCTTTGAGAATTTTTAGAGGAATGCGAACGGATTAGGGTTCCGGCAGGCCTCGATTGATGCGTTGAGGATTTGGGAAATTTTCTGGTATGCCTTGGCTTCCACTGCGGCCAGTGGCGGAGCCAGGATTTTTTTTGGGGGGGGACCGCCCCCGGAAAATTTTTTTTGGGGGCATTCAATACATTTTAGACATTTTTTACTAAAATACAAATATAATAATAATAATAATAACAACATTTTCATAGATAATATAGTTCAAAACATTTACAAAATTTTTTTTTGGGGGCATTCAATACATTTTAGACATTTTTTACTAAAATACAAATATAATAATAATAATAACAACATTTTCATAGATAATATAGTTCAAAACATTTACTAAAAAAATTTTTGGGGGCATTCAATACATTTTAGACATTTTTTACTAAAATACAAATACTATAATAATAATAATAACAACATTTTCATACATAATATAGTTCAACATTTACTAAAAATATTTTTGGGGGCATTCAATACATTTTAGACATTTTTTTACTAAAATACAAATATAATAATAATAATAACAACATTTTTAGACATATTATAAAAAAAAAAAAATTCAAAATTGGGGGGGGGGCTCTAGCCCCCTGGCTCCGCCCCTGACTGCGGCTCATATTGATTCTTCGAGATTTGAACTTGAATATTGAGCGACAGCGCCGATTGGGTGGCGGCAGATTTATGATCGGAATATCGAAGCTGCCGACCCCATGACCAGTGGCGGATCCAGGATTTTAAAATTGGGGGTGCAAATTTTTTTTTTCATAAGCATAAAAGTAAAAGATATTTAATGTTAAAAACATTACATTCCAAAATATTGTTAAAAATACAAAAGAAAATTACATAACTATCTAATTTATCTTTCGACGAGTCTTCATTTCTTCAAAGCGTTTCACAACCTCGTCATCGGAAACTTGTAGAAACATATCTTTCTCAATGAAAGTAACCAAACAATCATTTAGAACTTGATCACCCATGCTATTTCGTAGCCTATTCTTGACATACGTCATTCCAGAAAATGCTCTCTCTACACTTGCAGTAGCAACATGAATAATCAACACCAACTTGATGAGCAAAAATATTAGAGGATAAGTCACATGTCTCTTAGTTTCAACAAGCTTCATCAAAAGAGAACCAACATCTTGTAAATTTTGAAACCCACCATCTCTTTTCATGTCCTCCATAAATATATCAAGTTGGCATTCAAGAGCCATCAAATCAATGCTTGAAAATTCAAAGGGATAAAAAGTTGCAAGTTTGAGTACCTTTTCCTTGTCAAAAGAAGAGAAGCCATCTTTAGGATCTAAGCAAGCCATGCATATAAACAACTCCATATTGACCTCATCAAATCGATTGTCAAGTTCTTGAAGTAGTAAATCAATTACTTCTAGAAACACGTCAACTCGGAAATGATGAAGATATGAAACTTGTTGAGCAAAACGCTTTGATCTTCCTTGAGGGATATATCGGGACTCCATATCTGGAACACCAATGTCATTATCATTGCAAAATGAGGTAACTTTATCTAAAAGAGCCTCCCATCCATTCTCCCTCATTTTCTGTAATACAACTTTTGTCAAAGTGACAAGTCTCATAGCACCAACAATATCTTGATCCTTTCTTTGCAGAGCAAGACATAAATCATTAGCGTACCCAAGTATAGTAGACATCAGTTGTACCATGAAAATAAAATCAAATGATTCTAGTGGGTACAAAATGCCTTGAGCTTTCACCTTATCATCCGAATTAGAGCCATTCTCCCCAATCATCACAAGAACTTTAACAATTGTAGAAAACAAGTTCATGACATTCACAAGAGTTTTGTAATGAGAGCCCCAACGAGTTTCTCCCGGCCTCTTCAAACCAAGTTCTTGATTTAACCCGGATCCCGTATCAAGTTCACCAACTTCCAAAGCTTGAGCAATTTTTTGTGCTTGAAATTCTCGAAGCATTTCTCTTCTTTTACAAGAAACTCCAATCACATTCAACAACGTTGCAAGCGTATCAAAGAGCCAAACACAATCATTGTTCTTTTTAGCAACGGCTACAAGAGTTAGTTGAAGTTGGTGAGCAAAACAATGAACATAGTAGGCACTTGGGGTGTCTTGCATAATTAAGGTCTTGAGACCATTTATCTCACCCTTCATGTTACTAGCCCCATCATACCCTTGCCCTCGAATCTTAGATGGACTCAATGAATGTTCAACAAGTAAAGACATAATTGCACTTCTAAGAGACAAAGCTGTGGTATCACCAACATGAACAAGTCCAATAAATCGCTCCACTATCTTTCCTGTTTTTCCTTCAATATATCGCAAATAAAGAGCTAGTTGTTCCTTTTGGGACACATCACTCGACTCATCGGCCAATATAGCAAAGTAATCATCACCAAGCTCCTCCAATATTCTCATAGTTGTTTCTTTAGCACAACAATTGATAATATCTTTTTGAATCATTGGAGCTATCAATTGGCAATTCCCTGGAGCATTTTCTAAAGTGACATTTGAAATAGATTCATTATGTGCCTTCAACCATTTCAAAAGTTCAATAAAATTTCCTCTATTAAGGGATTCTTCACTTTCTCTATGTCCTCGAAATGCCAAGCCTTGTCGCAATAGATAACGCACACAAGAAATTGAAGCTTTCAAGCGAATTTCATACTCTCTTTGAGTCAAGTCATTGGCATTATCAAAAGAAACAATAATTGATTTCTTTTTGCCATCTCTTAAATTCACATATTTTTCATAAGCAAGATTGTGAATACTTTTAACTCCACCAACATGTTTCGCGAACCTATCCGGTTTATTCCAAGACTTAAACCCTCCATTGACAAATGCATCTCCCCCCACATTATTTTCCACTTCATTCTTGAACAAGTAGCAAACAAAACAAAATGCGGCATCTTTCTCAATACTATATTCAAGCCAATCCCATTTTTTAAACCAAGAAGGAATAAATCGGCGTGATGAAGCTCCAAAGTCTTTTTGAGGAAAATCATGACTTTTTGGTTGGCAAGGTTTTTTAAGAATATAGGCTCTTCTAATTGAATCGCGCATATTTGGAGGATAATCCATTATGCTAATTCTTTTTCCCGGATCATGAGGAAGAAACTCAACATCATAAATCAATTCTTTCTCCTCCAATGGCACACTATTAGCATTTAAACCACCCAAATCCATAGCCTTTTCTTGAGGTAAATCATTTGTAGGAGCGACATTAGCACTAGAAGGATTCTCACTATTTCTTTTCTTGAACATAAAATGTTGGAGATTGGATTGTTTTACCATTCCTTTTGATTTTTTTGGTTTAGATGCATCACTCTTCATTTCCTATATATTCAATATAGAAATATAAATTATAAAATAAACTAAATAGATTCATAGACACATTTAACAATAAAAAATAAAGTAAAAACATTCTAACAAATAAATATTCAAACAAAGTTTATCATTAAACTAAAATATTTGAAAAGTAAAATATTAATTTAGGGTTTAAAAATTAATACCTTCAATTGTGATTTTCAAAACCAAAAACTGAAAATGTTGCTGCTGTGGGGACTTGGGAAAGATTTGGGAAAGACAAAGTTTTGTCTTGGTTTGCAAATGGAACGTATCAGTGGATGAACGTTTATCCATCAATCCACATATACAGAAAAAATGTTAAAACGCTTTTACATGGATAATGCACATTCATTAGCATCACCAATGGTCGTTAGATCTATTGACACTAAGAAATATCCATTTCGACCAATTGAAGAGGGTGAAACAATACTTGGTCCTGAAGTACCATATCTAAGTGCAATTGGAGCGTTGAATTATCTGGCTAATAATACTAGACCAGATATAGTTTTTTCTATCAATCTTCTAGCAAGATTTAGAGCTGCACCCACTTTGAGACATTGGAATGGTGTTAAGCACATTCTACATTATCTAAATGGTACAATTGACCTTGAATTATATTATCAAGAAAAATCTGATAATACTCTAGTGGGGGTACTCGGATGCAAGATTTTTATCCGATCCACATGAAGTTAAGTCACAAACTAGATACGTTTTCACATGTGGTGGAACTGCTATATCATGAAAATCTGTGAAGCAAACCTTGACCGCAACATCCTCAAATCATTTTGAAATCATTGCAATCCACGAAGCAAGTCGAGGATGTGTATGGTTGAGAAATGTGACGAGTCATATCCAATAGTCGTGCGTGTTAACTTCATCAAAGGCCAAACCAACTATTTATATGAAGACAATGTTGCTTGCATCGCGCAACTCAAGGAAGGATACATCAAAGGCGATCGGACGAAGCATATTTCTCCCAAGCTCTTCTACACACACGACCTTCAAAAGAATGGCGATATCGACGTTCAACAAATTCGCTCATGTCACAGCCCACTATCCCAATGACGGGTTAACAGGGGTTATGACTTGGGGTGAACAATAAGAAATGGAAATGGACAATTACTTAACATTAAAGTATATGGAAATGTCACTAATAGATAAAATGCTAGGATCATATATGATTATTTGAATACTTATAAAACATACACATAAATGAGAACTGATTAAGGTGGGTTACCCAATAACACGTATAACAACTTCATAACATAGAGCTATCCTAATCAAAGTGTTTTGCAGCGGAAAACGTGTGAGATATACATATGAAGATGTATACTCAAGGTTACATTTCTTGAAATGTCAAAGGAACACCCGCTCAACATCATTCCATTCCATCAGTTGCTCAACCT
Organism: Salvia miltiorrhiza; assembly: GCF_028751815.1. Lineage (NCBI taxonomy): Eukaryota > Viridiplantae > Streptophyta > Magnoliopsida > Lamiales > Lamiaceae > Salvia > Salvia miltiorrhiza. The sequence goes on along the minus strand of NC_080394.1, from coordinate 4,693,399 downwards.
GCACATTTAGAAATACATGCAGGGCTGAGTATAAAAATACTCAGTGACATAAGCCGAAAATACAACATGCATACATATATAAATTGAACTGCCATAACAGTAACACACAGGGGTTTTCTTGAATGACCTGCGCTTACTTAAAACATTTCGTTCATTTTCATAAAGGTGGATGCGCATCCCATTTTCAGTCTATATGATCCATATCTGTCCTTTCTGTCACGCGCCGGGAAGGAGGCCTCCTTACCACGGACGCCAAGACCGGTCGCAAGCGACTCGCGGTCTCCATGAGTGTACACGTTAACCCTAGCTAGCGACCTTTGTCTAGCATAGGATCCCAATTGGATTTCCTTTAAAGTTGGCGAACCAACACAGATAGGATACATATAAAAACATAAACATTTTTGGCAGTCAATCATTTCATAAACATTTCATTTCATTTCATGAACATTTCATTTTCATTTCATAAGAGACATTTATCATTTGGGCATAATAATAAACTGAAATTAACAGTTAAAATCATCTCATGCATATATTCGTATAAGAGGCCTACGACACGCAGGGGATCTCTATATACGTATAGTAAAAGTAATGCCCACCTGGATAGGCAAAGCCTGAAGATCATAATCACATAACCTGTCTTGGGAAAGCAGTGCTAATCCCCTTGGTCCACAAAGCCTACAAGAAATTCTATTCTTAATAGGTCTCCTTGAATCTAATCTTAAGTCATGGTGTAGTGCTTAACATTCTATGATTCACTTAGCCGGGTTTTTAATGAGTAAATAATTAAAAACATTTCTCTTGAGTTAAGAACACCAACAATATTCTTACTCATCTTTCTTTAATAATTGGAATTATAAATAAAACCAATTGAATAATAAATATTATTTTTGCAAGATATAATGCAAATCATGTCATGCTTAGCATATAATAAGTAATTTACTGAAAATATGCTTATAATAATAATTTAATATTATTATAAAAATTTACTCTATGAAAATAATTAATTAAACTTAATAAGTCTAATTAATTATAATAGTGTAGCTCCTTTTAAATAAAATCTGCACAAATCCAATTAAATAAATACTTGGGCAGCCCATGATTTAAAATAATCAAAGGCCCAGCTTAATAAAAGAAAATCGGCCCAAAAATAAGAAATAACCCAGCCCATTTAATTAAAAATCTCGGCCCAAGTACTCATAAAAATCGGCCCATTTAAATAGATGAAATAGAGCCCACGCTCAAATAAATAATAGCTCATACCAATTAAAAGATGAGGCCCAACTCAATAAAATAGAAATGGCCCAGACTGAATAAATAAATCGGCCCAAGTGAAAATTTAAAACAAAGGCCCAACTCTCGGCCCAACACTTAAACTAAGCCCTAGCCCACACTCTTCCCTTCTTCTCCCCAAATCACACGCACACACGACACAATCACATACACACAAACGCAATCAGTCATCTCTCTCTCGACCCCTCTCTTTCAGCCATCAGTCCCGCCGCCGCGGCTCCTTCCGGCGAGGCAGCCGTCGACCGGCCAACTCCGGCCTCATCTCCCTCAGTTCTCGTCTCTCTCTCTCTGCCTCACAACGCACACACACACATAGCAACACCGATCTCTCTCTTTCTCCCGAACTCACGGCCGCCGAGGCCCATCTCCGGCGAAGAGAGCCGTCTCCGGTCACCCTCACCGTCACCTTCTTCTCTCTCTCCGTCCGTTCACAGATCGCCCGACGACAGCCGAAGCAGTGGACTGCCGCCGCTGACCTCCCTCGCGATCTTTCTCTCGGCCTTCCGGCAACAGCAGCCGAGCCACCGTCGCCGACACCCTCAGCAATACCCAGCCCAGACCACCTCTCTCTCTCCAGCCGTGGCCGGGCAGCAGCAGCCATGGCCGCCGAGCTCTGGCCTCCCTCTGCTAAACCCAGCTCCGACCAGCCCCAGTTCCCGATGGTCGACGACCCCCAGGCCGCCGCCTCCCTTTTGGAACTCCGGCGAACGACAGCTATAAGCCGCGCCGCCCTCACCTCCGGCAACAACAATCTTCACCAACAATTCTTCTATTCATTTCCTTTTCTTATCTTCTAATTTCTTACTATTATTCTTTTAATTCTTTCCTTTTCTTTTGATTTCTCATGTAAAAACAGTAAAAGTGTGGAGTATTGCAGAAAATAGAATAATTATGCTTTACATATATGTATATACAAGAACAGGTTGTATGCATATGTATATGAATGTCATTTTAATTGAAATGCTTGAAATGTGTTGCTGGGTATATTACAATTGTATATGGCTTTGAACAAGCTTGCGGCTTGAAGCTCGATTTATGAGCAGAGGTAAAAGAAGTCAAGTGGCTACCTTGTGAGAAATTTCAGTGAGTGTTGATCCTGTTTGTTTGTTGTGTGCTGGATTCTGTCGAAATGATCTTGGTGAGCAAATGAAAATTTTCAGAATGAGTGAAGTATGTTTCTAATAGATAGAAGAGTGCAGATTGAAAACTATAATTGAAGGTTGCAGGTGTGAGTGATGGGGATGAATTCTTTTTGCTAACTTTTGGGTTGGAATTGGGTAGGTGTGGGAGGGAGTAGGTGGGAGAGGTAGGTGTGGGAGGATAAACTAAAATACAATAAAAAGTCTTCCGGGTTGTATTATGAAAACTGTAATAATCATTCAGTGTTCGTTAAATAAAATAGTTCGTGTAAATGATCGATGCTCAATTAAATAAATATGCAATGCATATAAATTTAATAACTAAATTTATAAATGTTTTTGTAAATTATTTTTGTTGGAATTAAAATAAATTATTTTTCTTATTCCGGCGTGAATCATCTTAAACCTAAGTTTAAAAATTATTCTAAACTTAGCTCGAGGAAACGGGGTATTACATTCCTCCCTCCTTAAAAAAATTTCGTCCTCGAAATTATATACCTTGATAATCTAGCTGAGGATACTAGTCATTCATTCCATCCTTCTCTTTTGTGGCCTTTTCCATCCTGTGATGGTTCCACTACATGACGAGAACAATATTATTGCTTCGTAAAACTTGAATCTTGCGATCAAGTCTCTGGACTGATTTCTCTTCACAACTTAGGTACTGGCTATGACTACTTTATCTTGCTTAATCACATGCTTTCTTAATTGCGAGATGCTATACGTATTGTATACATCCACAATGCTTGGTGGCAGAGCCAACTTATAGGCTACAAAGACCTAACTTATCTAGGATCTCAAAAGGTCCTATATAACGGGGTCGTAACTTGCTCCTCTTTCCAAAACGTATAACTCCCTTTGAGGGAGAGACTTTGAGGAAAATTCGATTCCCAACATTAAATTCTAACTCCGATCGGCGTTTATCGGCGTAAGACTTTTGTCTATCTTGAACTTCTTTAATTCTTTGCTTAATGTGGTCGACCTTCTCAACCATCTGTTGGACCAGTTCAGGACCTAACAGCTTTCTTTCACCCACTTCATCTTAGTAAAGTGGTGAACTACCTTAATTGTTTCCTTCGTCCTAAGTCACCTTCTCAGATTTGACTAGGAAATTCTAACATCAAACTTTTCTCATCATTTTGGTAACTTTCATTTAAAGATTAATGGCACTCCTTCTGCCATGTAAACTCATTTTCTCATTTCCAAATGATTATTTAATGGGGTTTCTAAGTTTCCATTGTGGTGGCGTTCCAACTTTATTCTTGCTGTAGCTTCTGGCACTTTAGCCAAAGCATTCACTCTCTTACCTTGAGCCTACTAGCCTTGGGGTTGGGTTATACCTTAAGTTTAGTTCTAGTGCTTTTCTTCCATTTCCTTTTTCTTTACCTCCATCTTGAGGTGGTGTACATATCTTGTTTGTGCGTGAACTTTTTCCTTCTCCAATTGTTGTAGTGACTCGGTGGTGAGAGTCTCGTTCATTGCTTGTTCCTTCATAATATCTCCCTAGTTTACTAGGGAAATTGAAAATCTCATGCCGCGATTCATTTACGAACTCCTTTACGCATTTCTCATTATTCATTCATAAATGACTTAAATAAGCATTTTAAACTCCATTAAAAAGGAATTGATTTAAAACATTTTAATCCTTTTAAAAATCCATACTCATAAAGCCTTAACTCATGTTCTATCTCATATTCTGTCTCTTTACTCAACTCTATATAAACTCTCCACTCATCTCAAATCCTTAAGTTCAAGGATAGGTTTCAAGAAAATCATGATACTAAGTCTCGATTTATCTCTAGTAAAACGTTTCAATGAACGCATCATTAAAATTCTCTTTTCATTTTCATGCACAAAAATTTCTCAATTATTCAAACATGATCTCATTCATCATATAACTCATTATACACATATAGATACACATGTATGTCATCTTCTTCCTCAAACTAACACTTTTCATTTCATTCAAAATTCTCAATTTAATCATGTCATAGTCCTTTATAAAGTCCAATTAGCATATAGACATCATTAATCCAAACATTGATCTCATAATTCAAAAATACCCAAATCCTAGTAATCTAAACTCAAGCAATTTCACATATAATCAACAATTAGCGAAATTAACCTTTAACTATCATTACTATCATGCTTATTATCAATTATCCTTAGCCAATTCAAATAATTAGCAAATAAATCAAAAAGCCCTATTTTATATCTAACTAAACTTTTTGAAAATTTACAAACATGCATAAATCATTAATCCAACCTTAGATTAATCAAATTGAGTCATTTAATAGCACATATAAGACATCAATTCATCAAATCTCATCATCAATAAAAACTTCCCAAATTTTAGCAAACTAAACTCTAATGAAAACTCACGTATCAACGTAAACTCTTAATAAAAGCATGACAAGCATTCACATAATGATCATAAAGCAATTAGACCTCATTTTACCAATCATCAACCTCTCAATATATGAAAACTCAAAAACTCATATAAACTAAACTAAGTCAAAATTTTATTTAGCCAACAAAAGACCTAGTCAAACATAATTAGACACTAATATTATGCTCAATTACATATATCCTAAACCAAAATCACTTAAATAACACATAGGCAAAAAGTCCTAATTTTTATTAAACTAAACTCTTTGAAATTTTATAACACACATGAATCTTTAATCTAATCATAGATCCATCAATTTTAACTATTTAAACTCACATATAATCCATCAATTACAATTTAGGGCATAGATACACATATCCCTAATTTTATTAAACTAACTCACCTCAAATTCATCAATTGACATCAAATAATCAATTTACTCCATCAATCATCATCATAGACATCACATAGACTCATTTTTCACCCCAAATCAAGGAAAGAAAAAGATTTTTTTTTTTTTTTTTTTTGAAGGGTAAAGATCCATTTTTTTTTTGAAAATTTTAAGAACAAGGGAGGGGTGATTTTCTTTCTTCAATCTTTCGAGAATACTCACATACAACATCATTCAAGCAAGATTTATGGAATACATGATCACTTACCCAAATTTCTCACCAAAACTCACACTTTCTCACTCTAGCTTGGAAGCCTTTCTTCAATGATTCTCTTGAATATAAGTAGCTAGGATGTTTTTATGTAAGATTTAAGAGTGAATTGAGGTGTTTGGTATAATTTTTTTTTTTTGAAAGCTCCGAAGGTCTCTACAATGGATGAAAATGGAGGAAAGTGAGAGAAATAGGGAGAGTGGTGTTGGTCGAAAATGATGAGTGAGTAGTGAGAGAGGACTTTGCAAGATTGTAAATGATCTTGTGATCTTTAAAGAGGATTTTGTAATCTTAAGGAAATATTGACAATTAATGCCTTGATCTCTCTCTCTCTAATCTCTACACTATCTCTCTAATCTCTACACTCTCTTCAATAATCTCTACACTTGGCAAATTGTGGTATTTAGTCACATGGTAGGGAAATTAAAGTAATAGTGTGAGAAGGGTGATCAAAAATAAATCACAAAAACTATGGAAATGTACTAATTAATAAAATACCAATACATAATTATTCATGTGACCACATAAAATAATTATAGCATTAATATTAGTGCACTCACTCAATTATAATATTCCTCTCATAGGAAAAATAATTTTAAAAACAAAATATATGCTTGGAAATATTTTCATTAACCGGCATTCTTTGATTTCTCGGTAAAAATAAACTGCACTTGCTTTAGAAACTTAATTAAAATTCCAAGTGCTAATATCCTCAATTAAAAATCATAATAACTTGCTCACAATGACATACGTAACAAAACTCACATAATCAATCAGTCACGTAATTTCACATAATATCACGTCAAAGCAGTCGGTAAACACAGACAAACTAGACGTCTCTCCGACCGATTTTTTTTTATCAAGTTTTTTTTTTTTTTTTATCAAGGTTTTTCACTCTTTCTTTCTCGACTCTATTTCCAACTCATTATTCCTATTTTCTTAATAGGACAGCCAATCTCTCTGACATCTCAATATTCTCAATAGTGTTAAGACACTATCTCACAACATAGGGAAAAGTACGGGGTGTTACATGTACTATCAAATTTAGATAAAATTCATGACTTCATGCATAATTTAAAATTCATGTGGCTCATATAAATACACTTAACTCACCAATTAAAACTTATGCACCACATTTATAAAAATTTCCTTTAACTAAGCACATTAAAACACATATATAACGATTAAATCACATCAGATAAATCAAACCAGTTTTTTTTTTATTATTAATGGATGCCGAACCCTAATTATTAATAATTAAGCCCTTAATCAGGGATTAAAAGTCGGGGTATGACATACTATCCCCCTTAAAAGAAATTTCGTCACGAATTTTGTACCACAGAAAATAATTCTGGGTACTTCTCCTTCATGCTAGAATCGAGTTCCCACGTCGCCTTTTCTTGATCATGGTGCTTCCAAAGAACTATTACTAAGGGTATCGACTTATTCCTTAGTACTTTTAACTTTCCGATCTAGAATATATATTCGGGTCTCTCCTCATATCAATTGGATTCCCAATTCCAATTTATATACACGAGATTTACTTGAAAATAAGTTCCCTCGTTCTTTTGCGGCGGTTTATTGCTCCTACCTCATTCCAAGGGCTCATCTACGGGGTATTCTATTTTTCAAAGACCAAAATGGTCATCAACCCATTTCTTGTTACCTATCACATGCATAACACTTTCCTATGAATCTATCTTAAAACTATCATAGACCAATTAACTTAAGTCCTCGTACTCGAACACTATATTACGGTCTTAGCTTGAACTCTGAATTTCTATCATAATGAGTGGTCGATATCATTTATAGGACAAAGACTAATCTCAACTAATTTCAATGAGACACAATTATACGAAGCCATAATTTGGGTAGTATACTACGTCAGTAGACTAACACTTCTTAGTCTTATCAATCAAGGAGATCTATTATGACAACTCACGAGTTGCAAGACTCAAACTCAACACAACATCAAAGCAAGATGTTGTAGAAATTGTTCAAGAGAATCAAAAGAATGACCAGAGGGTATGAAATGATTAACTACAAGGTCGAACAAAATGACCTCGAGTAAGAGCCCATCTGGCTTTTCAACCGAAAGTTGAAACACATGGGTTTTCAACCCAAAAGACGTCTACTGAGATTTGGATCATGTGGACTGGCCAGGTCCAACATCATCACCTCCCAGTCACACGGGAAACATCGTCCCGAACTTGAAGGGCCATGAACATACTATACATAACAAAACATAAGTTCATTATGACAATTAAACTTATCTTAAGGTTCCCTATCCTATTGATCTCAAACCCCAAACCTCTCTTAAGACATATACACACAGACATACGTACACAGGCAAAATACTCTATTCATAAAATCTATCCTGTAGCAAAAGTCGATTTGATATTCCGTCGTACTTGAACATTTGAACGTAGAGACTATGGTTCAACCTTTGATGCAACGTTTACCTTGAATTCGTCGCGTATCGTCATTCTGTGTTTTTCCTTTACCTCGTACATATCTTTCCATTCTTCTTTGTAGTTCAAAAGAATCATTGTTTTCTTGAGGGAGCTGAAACGCTCTAAGTTCTCGTTCATTCTTCTACATCATCACCTTAAGAATCTAGATTGTAGAGATATACTACTAATCTAGTAGTCTATGTTCTTTTAAAATTGTGATCATGCAACTTATAACAATCTATGTTCTCTGGGAAAACATATGTCACTTTTCTATCATTCATCTGATCATAACATCATAGACTGCGAAAATATGCCATGAAAGGCAAAATATTCAACATTTCATCATAACATGCTCTTCACATAAACATATTCATGAAGCATTTTAGAACATTAACATCTTTAAAACGTTGAAACTGCAGTTACCTTCTTTCCTTGATTGAGCACGATGCAATGGAGTGTTGAGCGGTGCCATATGAACCCGTGTAAGTCTAAAGAATCAAACTAGACTCGACTCTTTAGAATAAGGTTTCTAGGGCCAGAGCGAACGAACCGCTCTGATACCACTCTGTCACAGCCCACTATCCCAATGACGGGTTAACAGGGGTTATGACTTGGGGTGAACAATAAGAAATGGAAATGGACAATTACTTAACATTAAAGTATATGGAAATGTCACTAATAGATAAAATGCTAGGATCATATATGATTATTTGAATACTTATAAAACATACACATAAATGAGAACTGATTAAGGTGGGTTACCCAATAACACGTATAACAACTTCATAACATAGAGCTATCCTAATCAAAGTGTTTTGCAGCGGAAAACGTGTGAGATATACATATGAAGATGTATACTCAAGGTTACATTTCTTGAAATGTCAAAGGAACACCCGCTCAACATCATTCCATTCCATCAGTTGCTCAACCTGCACATTTAGAAATACATGCAGGGCTGAGTATAAAAATACTCAGTGACATAAGCCGAAAATACAACATGCATACATATATAAATTGAACTGCCATAACAGTAACACACAGGGGTTTTCTTGAATGACCTGCGCTTACTTAAAACATTTCGTTCATTTTCATAAAGGTGGATGCGCATCCCATTTTCAGTCTATATGATCCATATCTGTCCTTTCTGTCACGCGCCGGGAAGGAGGCCTCCTTACCACGGACGCCAAGACCGGTCGCAAGCGACTCGCGGTCTCCATGAGTGTACACGTTAACCCTAGCTAGCGACCTTTGTCTAGCATAGGATCCCAATTGGATTTCCTTTAAAGTTGGCGAACCAACACAGATAGGATACATATAAAAACATAAACATTTTTGGCAGTCAATCATTTCATAAACATTTCATTTCATTTCATGAACATTTCATTTTCATTTCATAAGAGACATTTATCATTTGGGCATAATAATAAACTGAAATTAACAGTTAAAATCATCTCATGCATATATTCGTATAAGAGGCCTACGACACGCAGGGGATCTCTATACGTATAGTAAAAGTAATGCCCACCTGGATAGGCAAAGCCTGAAGATCATAATCACATAACCTGTCTTGGGAAAGCAGTGCTAATCCCCTTGGTCCACAAAGCCTACAAGAAATTCTATTCTTAATAGGTCTCCTTGAATCTAATCTTAAGTCATGGTGTAGTGCTTAACATTCTATGATTCACTTAGCCGGGTTTTTAATGAGTAAATAATTAAAAACATTTCTCTTGAGTTAAGAACACCAACAATATTCTTACTCATCTTTCTTTAATAATTGGAATTATAAATAAAACCAATTGAATAATAAATATTATTTTTGCAAGATATAATGCAAATCATGTCATGCTTAGCATATAATAAGTAATTTACTGAAAATATGCTTATAATAATAATTTAATATTATTATAAAAATTTACTCTATGAAAATAATTAATTAAACTTAATAAGTCTAATTAATTATAATAGTGTAGCTCCTTTTAAATAAAATCTGCACAAATCCAATTAAATAAATACTTGGGCAGCCCATGATTTAAAATAATCAAAGGCCCAGCTTAATAAAAGAAAATCGGCCCAAAAATAAGAAATAACCCAGCCCATTTAATTAAAAATCTCGGCCCAAGTACTCATAAAAATCGGCCCATTTAAATAGATGAAATAGAGCCCACGCTCAAATAAATAATAGCTCATACCAATTAAAAGATGAGGCCCAACTCAATAAAATAGAAATGGCCCAGACTGAATAAATAAATCGGCCCAAGTGAAAATTTAAAACAAAGGCCCAACTCTCGGCCCAACACTTAAACTAAGCCCTAGCCCACACTCTTCCCTTCTTCTCCCCAAATCACACGCACACACGACACAATCACATACACACAAACGCAATCAGTCATCTCTCTCTCGACCCCTCTCTTTCAGCCATCAGTCCCGCCGCCGCGGCTCCTTCCGGCGAGGCAGCCGTCGACCGGCCAACTCCGGCCTCATCTCCCTCAGTTCTCGTCTCTCTCTCTCTGCCTCACAACGCACACACACACATAGCAACACCGATCTCTCTCTTTCTCCCGAACTCACGGCCGCCGAGGCCCATCTCCGGCGAAGAGAGCCGTCTCCGGTCACCCTCACCGTCACCTTCTTCTCTCTCTCCGTCCGTTCACAGATCGCCCGACGACAGCCGAAGCAGTGGACTGCCGCCGCTGACCTCCCTCGCGATCTTTCTCTCGGCCTTCCGGCAACAGCAGCCGAGCCACCGTCGCCGACACCCTCAGCAATACCCAGCCCAGACCACCTCTCTCTCTCCAGCCGTGGCCGGGCAGCAGCAGCCATGGCCGCCGAGCTCTGGCCTCCCTCTGCTAAACCCAGCTCCGACCAGCCCCAGTTCCCGATGGTCGACGACCCCCAGGCCGCCGCCTCCCTTTTGGAACTCCGGCGAACGACAGCTATAAGCCGCGCCGCCCTCACCTCCGGCAACAACAATCTTCACCAACAATTCTTCTATTCATTTCCTTTTCTTATCTTCTAATTTCTTACTATTATTCTTTTAATTCTTTCCTTTTCTTTTGATTTCTCATGTAAAAACAGTAAAAGTGTGGAGTATTGCAGAAAATAGAATAATTATGCTTTACATATATGTATATACAAGAACAGGTTGTATGCATATGTATATGAATGTCATTTTAATTGAAATGCTTGAAATGTGTTGCTGGGTATATTACAATTGTATATGGCTTTGAACAAGCTTGCGGCTTGAAGCTCGATTTATGAGCAGAGGTAAAAGAAGTCAAGTGGCTACCTTGTGAGAAATTTCAGTGAGTGTTGATCCTGTTTGTTTGTTGTGTGCTGGATTCTGTCGAAATGATCTTGGTGAGCAAATGAAAATTTTCAGAATGAGTGAAGTATGTTTCTAATAGATAGAAGAGTGCAGATTGAAAACTATAATTGAAGGTTGCAGGTGTGAGTGATGGGGATGAATTCTTTTTGCTAACTTTTGGGTTGGAATTGGGTAGGTGTGGGAGGGAGTAGGTGGGAGAGGTAGGTGTGGGAGGATAAACTAAAATACAATAAAAAGTCTTCCGGGTTGTATTATGAAAACTGTAATAATCATTCAGTGTTCGTTAAATAAAATAGTTCGTGTAAATGATCGATGCTCAATTAAATAAATATGCAATGCATATAAATTTAATAACTAAATTTATAAATGTTTTTGTAAATTATTTTTGTTGGAATTAAAATAAATTATTTTTCTTATTCCGGCGTGAATCATCTTAAACCTAAGTTTAAAAATTATTCTAAACTTAGCTCGAGGAAACGGGGTATTACAGCTCAAGTGATAATCTGGCGGACTTATTCACCAAGGCATTACCAACATCGACATTCAGAAAGTTGGTACATGAGATCGGCATACGTCGACTCAAAGATCTTCTATGATCTCAAGTTTAGGGGAAGCAATTGTACTCTTTTTCCTTCGACTAGGTTTTGTCCCATTGGGTTTTCCTAGCAAGGTTTTAATGAGGCAACATTTTTTGTTTTAGGGATTGGTCAATCAAGGGGAAGTGTTGTAAATATATCTATAAGATATATATCTTATGTGTGTTGACCAAGAAATCTCCCTAAAACCCTAGCTTCCTACTTGTATAAATAGAGGCCTTTAGCCTCCATATTGAATACACTTCATTCATATTCTCTTATATATTCTCTCGCTTCTCTCTAGTTTATAACAAGATTAAATTTAAAATTAGCGTATTTTCTAACTATAAGTATTTTCAGATAATAATCCTTTACAATTTCTATACAAATATATGCACGCGCACTTTTAGAGCCGCGTGACAATCATTATGCCATGTTTGTTACATACCAGCGTGGCTGATTTGTAAAATTAAGAAAGTTTACTAGTAATTTACGTGTTATTACATCAAGTAAAATAGTTAACTTGGTCATCGGTGTAACGGATTCATACTGATTTTTGTTCTACTACGAAATCATTCATCTCATATGAAATTGTTTAATTATTACTTCTTCTTTTTTTCTTTCTTACTTAATGAGAGTTTGGATTTCAAAATACATCTAACCGCAAGATAAACACGATTCTAACATAAAGAATTTTTTGTATCCAATTTGAAGCAATAGTGTAACATCAATTATCAATTGAGATGGTTTTCTGTCCACCTGGGTTATACCCGATCCGAATTCTGACTCAATTGAATTATTCTAATTTTTTTTTGAAATGGTACTAACACTAACACGAAATGATACTAACATGCACTATTTTATTTTATAAATGACACTATTTCGAAAATAACACTAACACTATTTTATTTTACAAATTACACTATTTCGAAAATGACACTAACACTACGTATAAAATAACATTAACATTATATTGAAATTGCACTAACACTACATGTAAATGACATTAACACTATATCGAAATGACACTAACACTTGAAATTCGGATAGAATAGTTCAATTGGGTTAGACCCAGGTTAGGATTCGGATCAGGTACGACCTGGATGTACTGAAGATTTTGTGTTATCAATTTATCATATATACATAAATGAATGAGGCTTGAGTCCAGGGCCGGCCCTGTGGGCGGGTGGGCATGGGCGACGGCCCGGGGCCCCAAAATATTGAGGGCATAATTTTTTAATATATTCCATTAATTATAGGCTTTATGTATACTAAAAAATAACATAATTTATTGTCAAAAATTCAAGTTCAATTTAAAATCAATTTTAAATTAATTTGATGATAATTTTGTAAAATAATTTTGAGGGCCCAAAATTTTAAATATATCTCATTAATTATATACTTTATATCTACTAAAAAATATTAGGTAGTATAACTTATTGTCAAATTTATATTATATTAAAACTTCAAAGTTCAAATCGAAATATAAAATTATGCTGACAATGTCAGTTACTGACTTACTGTTCTAAAAAGAGCTTCTCAAATTTAAAATTATTGAAAACGTATTTGAGATCGTCAATGTCCCTAGAGAGATTGAATGATTTGACAATATATATATATATATATATATATATATATATATATACATATATATATATATATATAGGGGAGGGCTAGAATAAAAACACTCTTAAGTGTATAAAATATAAATGATTTTCTGCCCTTAGATCATCAAGATCTACGGTTGATTCGTAACCCTGTTGGATGAATTCGTGGTCCTGGGTTCGAATCCCAAAGGTAGCAAAAAATTATTTTTCACAATTCGTAACCATGTTTGATGAATTCGTAACCCTGTTGGATAAAATTCGTACATTAAAAAATGTTTATATTTATATTTTAAGAAGTGTTTTTACCGTAGTCTTCCCCTATATATATATATATATATATATATATATATATATATTATAGGGGAGGGTTAGAATAAAAACACTCTTAAGTATATAAAATATAAATGATTTTCAGCCCTTAGATCATCAAGATCTACGGTTGATTCGTAACCATGTTGGATGAATTCGTGGTCCTGAGTTCGAATCCCAAAAGTAACAAAAATTTATTTTTCGCAATTCGTAACTCTGTTGGATAAATTCATACGTGTTCTACATAAAATTCGTACATTAAGAAACGTTTATATTTTATACACTTAAGAGTGTTTTTATTCTAGTCCACCCCTATATATATATATATATATATATATATATAGGGTTAGGTTATATTGAGAAGCTCAAATGTGTTGAGAAGTTGAGAAGCAATTTAATAGATGAACATGCCAATTAATTTTTATGAACACGAGTTTGATCTGGGGTTCGATCATTGGCTGTGACGTATTTTTTAACAAATTAAATAGATTCGTATGTTCGTCAGTTATATTTGGTATGTTCAAATAATTTATTGATATAGGGTCTAATTACCATGTTCATCAAAATGTACTAACATGTTCATCTATTACATTGCTTCTCAACTTCTCAACACATTTGAGCTTCTCAATTGAACCACTCCCTATATATATATATATAGTAAGTTATGTTTTCCTGCCGAAAATCACCTTACTATTTTTGGAAATAATTTTTTGTTTCTATATTTTTATTAATTCCGATAATAATAATAATAATAATAATAATAATAATAATAATAATAATAATAATAATAATAATAATAATAATAATAATAATAATAATAATAAATTCATACAAAAACATACTAAAAAAATTAATAAATGTAAATCATATTAGAAATTCTATTTCTACTGTGTATATTTTAGTAGAAATTTTGAATAAGTTATTTTAATATAATGTGTATATATTATATCATCTTTAATTTTGTCATGTATGACCGAAATTAAAATTCAGAGCAAATTCTGGAATAAGCTAAAGTTTATGTATTTATATTGCAACTTTATATAGTTGAAAAAATAGCAAAATTCACTAATAGTTTGTGGATTTACAGGCAATTAACGCCTCAAAAAAATATATTATGATACGCAAATCAGTAATAAGTAATTAAAAGTTCTAAAAAATCCTTCAAAACTAATAGAAAATTTGAAAGAAAAATATCTAGATATTTTGATGGAATTTTATTAAATAGATAATAATAATCATTAGTTAAAAATATTTTGTCAAGATATTGATCATTCATTTTATATGCCTCCAATTATAAGATGGTTTTATCTTCATTTTAATGTTATTATCTTTGTTAGAGCTATTTTATACAATAATATAAATAATTTATAAAATTTTATTTTCTAAATATAATATTCTAAGAAATATAATTTTTTAATTGTGCATCGCACTGGAGTAATATTAGTTATTTAGAAAAAGAGATTAAGAGATTTTAGATAACATAGATGATTTTGCAAATAAAAATGCTAAATGAAGTCATTTTTTTATAAGTGATGGGCAATTTTATTTTTCAATATATTGATGTGCTAATATATTGAGGGGTCATTTTTATAATTTCGCCAGGACCTCATTTTTCAAAGGACCAGCCCTGCTTGAGTCCCAATAACATCTTATTAGATGTAAGCTTATGGCATTTAAATTGGTTCAGGGTTCCAGGAACAAAATAAATTACTACATTAAGGTTATGGCATTTAAATTGGTTCAGGCTTCCAGGAACAAAATAAATTACTACATTAGGCCCAACGGCCCAAAGGAAAGAAGCCCGTTAGGGTTTATCTTCTGTTACAGATTAGTTATCTTTTCACACCCTCACCGCTCTTGCTCACAAACCCTACCAGTGTGTCTCATCAGGTTTCTCTCCGCTCTTTCCTTCTATCTCCTCTTACTCTCTCGCCTGCCTTATATGCGTATGGTTTTGATTGTTGCTGACTAGTGTTTGTCTGGTTTTATTGTGCAGAAGTAACCTGCGATTCACGAAATTTTGAAGGATGAGGTGAGATTTAAGCTTCATTTTATATTAATGTTATTATCGATCTTTTTCTGCATCCAATTGATTTGGATTTTTTCTGTGGAGTTTGTTCTGTTGCCAATCGTGTTAACTATCCCCGTTTCGTGCCGAAATTTTCCTGTGACTTTCGCAATTTTCAGTTGTATGAACGGATTAACAATATAAGTCGAAATAGTCCGATGCAAAATTTCGGTGTAGACTTATGAGCCTGCGATCTCTGTTGTGCGTACTATGTTAATTTGTTAATGTTCTTCGCTGTAAGTAGCTGGAGTCTTTTGTCCAATTTTTTTTCAGTAGTTTTCATATTGAAAAGAATAGATAATGCATTTGCTACTATAAATGATTTGAAAAGAGTATTCTTAGATAGTTTTGTTGTGCTAATTTGGTTTGGACCATTACGGTAATGCAGTAAGCTTCAGAGTGAAGCCTTGAGAGAAGCTATCACTCAGATTGTGTCGGACAGTAAGGAGAAAAATAGAAAATTCACTGAGACAGTTGAGCTACAGATTGGGCTGAAAAACTATGACCCGCAGAAGGATAAGCGTTTTAGCGGTTCTGTTAGGTTGCCACATATTCCCCGGCCAAAAATGAAGATTTGCATGCTTGGTGATGCTCAGCATGTGGAAGAGGTACAATTTCCCTTTTTTAACTTGTTTTCTTCGGTATGATAAATAAGATGGTTTTGCATATATTGATATTTAAGTGTGAGATATGTATACTCCACGTACGCTCAATTTTCATGCCATAGTTCCAGTATTCCCCCAGTGACATGTATTCTTGAGTTGAGGAATAACGTCATAAAATTTGTTATATATGCTTCTTTTCATTCATGCACAGGAAACCACTTGATTTGATAATTAGGTTGAGGTTGTAATCTACGTGTGATTGTAGTCGAACTTCTTTGCATAATTCAGATATCATCTCTCTAAGAGATCAGCTCAATTCAACATATGCATTATTTTTGCATTTCCATATTATATCCTTTGGGATGTCAACCGTGTATAGATCAATCCTTTCTTCTTAAGGAATTTCAATTCTGAAGATTTAAATGTTATGGCTTACATGATGTGTAAATCTATACGCAGGCTGAAAAAATTGGTTTGGAGTCCATGGATGTGGAGGCTCTGAAAAAGTTGAACAAAAACAAGAAATTGGTGAAGAAGCTTGCCAAGAAGTATCATGCTTTCTTAGCCTCAGAGGCTGTTATCAAGCAGATTCCTCGTCTTTTGGGTCCCGGTCTAAACAAAGCAGGTAATTGTTCACATGCTGGGGTTATTTACTGCAAGTCCATGTCAAACTCGTCTTGCATCTGGTTGTTTATATATTAAACATTGAATCACTCAAAAAGTCTCTTATGTTTTGAGCTAACTTGTTAATCATTCTCTCCTTCAATGCAGGTAAGTTCCCTACTCTTGTGACCCACCAAGAGTCTCTCGAGTCCAAGGTGAATGAGACCAAGGCTACTATCAAGTTCCAATTGAAGAAGGTGCTCTGCATGGGAGTAGCTGTTGGGAACTTGGACATGGAAGAAAAGCAGCTCTTTCAGAACATTCAAATGAGTGTTAACTTTCTGGTCTCTCTTCTGAAAAAGAACTGGCAAAATGTAAGTATCTTACTGTGCTTTGTTAGCTTATTACAAATTTCTATCAAGTCTTTGGAATGTTGATGTCTATAAATCTCTCTTGATAAGGTGTTTCATCTTGTCGTGCCTCCGAAAATAACATCTTTCATGCTTTTAAGGATATGCTAATTTGGGGCATGTTTTATTGCAAACAGGTGAGATGTTTGTACTTGAAGAGTACCATGGGCAAGCCTCAACGCATCTTTTGAGAGAGTCGTTATCTGTTTGGAGTTTTAGGTCCTGCAGTTTGTATGTGCTTTTTGAACTAATATTTCCTTTACATGGGAATTTTTGTCTTTTGATGGAGGTGGGTTAATTTTGTTTATGTTGAGAATGCTTTGGCCTATACTGGAATAGCAACATTTCTTGTTTAAAATTTTCATGAATCTTGTGTTTGAATGCCTGCTATTCTTTTATGCTTTCTTAGTAGCGATTGCATCTCCATCTTTGTGGTTTTATCATGGGATTGGCCAAATTTCTGTTCTTACAAAATACATATTTTTTTTAAACAAAATATTTTACTAATAGACTTTTTTTCAATTACGATTTACGAAAGTTTATAATAATGAGCAATCACTCGTTTTAGAAAAAAAAATGTTAAGCATGTATTTGAACTTCCAAATCGAAATATGTTTGCTTATATAACTAAAAAAATATTTTCCTTATTTTATCATGTCTCACTTTTCTCATGATGAAAAAAAATCCCCAGTTATTTTTCCAATCATGATTTTAATTGGTGTCAAAGTTCTCTCATGTTTTAGAGGAAAAAGAAATCAAAAGTTTCATTATTGCATGAATTTTTCAGGAACTAATAACTCAAATTCTCAATTATCCAAAATCCTTAATCGAAGATTGAAGCGTTTGAATCGTTTGATTTATTGATAATATCGCCAGATTGGAGAGTGATTAAATAATTTATTTCAATATTGATGTGATAATATTTTTAACAGTCATGTTTTATCACTCAAACCAAATACTTTCGTAATGTATAATATATTATCATCATTTATTTTATTAAAAAAAAAATCTATTTTGAAATAAATAAAAAATAAATGTGGTATCATTGTTGGAATGTCTTTCAAATCATGCCACACTTTTTATGGATAAAGGTATTAAAATATTACACGTAAATTATATCCTAATGGTATGTTCACTTCATCTCATAAGAATGCATCACTTTTTTATTTTCGTCGTCCATAAGAATGTATCACGTCTATTTTAAGATGGCCTCAATCACTTCTTTTTTACATAATTTCAATATATTATTTGTCAAATATTTCTTAAAATTCGGATCATTTAAAGAATGTATCACTTTTTTATTTTCGTCCGTTCATAAGAATGTGTCATGTCTATTTTGAGATTACCTCAATCACTTCTTTTTTACATAATTTCAATACATTATTTGTCAAATATTTTTAAAAAATTGGACCATTTTTGCATTCTTACTAATCAAATAAATTGCTCGCGTAGGCGTGTAGCTCCTAAAGAGATTCGATCGGCTATTGAGAAATGCAAATGCCATCTCGAAAAAAAAAAAAAAAAAAAAACGAGTGCATTTTCAAATCACATAACTGTCATTTACTTAATTAAATATAAAGTGCATCATAATTGACTGCAAATTGCATCTGAAAGAGGCGCACACGGCTCTTCCTAGTGGGCTACCCCTACTCCCACCCATTCCTAATTCCCAAAGGCCGCCTCTTCCGTTGTCTTTGAATTCACTCTTCATAAACGCACCATAAAAAAAAAAGAAGTAGAATCAATTAATACTCCCTTCTTACTTAAATCATTTTTTTATACAAAATTTAAAAAATTATTATTTAATATTTTAAATATATTTAATAATAAAATAGATAGGGTGAATAAAATAAAAAAGTCACAAATATCTTTCTTAATTTATTTCATATAAAAAAATTGATCAACTTAATTGGAACAATCCAAAAGAGAATATTGATTAAGTTAGTTGAGACGGAGAGAGTAAAATAATTGATGAATATGTATTTAATAGATAAAAATAAATAATTGTGATTGAAATGAGCGAGGGTCATGAGTAATTTTTTGATAAATAAAAAATATTTCTAAGGTTAACAATATAAGGAGATAGTGTAGGATCGTGTCTTAAAAGTGAAATATAATATACTTTCTGTGTAATATTTTAAAAGATTATGTTAAAATTGCAAAAATTGGTGAAAGTTTCATGAATAGACAATTAGCCAACAAGTGAAATTTATTCCTATAAATAGTTGGCATTGGTACTAAATTCTTTAAACCCTTGTTTCGTGCCCCTCGGTTTCTCCGTTGTGCAGATATAAAAGAAGCGCCGCTCCATCATTTCTTAAGCACTGTATAACATCAGATCTTCAAATTTTGTGTAAGCCTTCATTTTAATGTCTAGATTTTGCTCGCCTTCTCGAACTAGCTATGCTTGTTTCTGTTCAATTTTTCTAGAATCACTCGCTAGTTTGTGTCGGTCTTGATCTGTTTTCATTTTATGTTACGTTTCTGCTATGTTTTCTGTTTCTCGTTTAGTTTCGCTTTCAAAATTGAAAATTAGAACATCTATGGCATTTTCCCGAAGATTCATGTGTAAATCTTGGCGAGATGTTTTTTTTTTTTTTTTTTTTTCAAAGATTTAAGACTGTTTTTTCTCGAAACGTGATTATTTATCGATTTTTGGTATCTATTTGATTGATTTTTATCGATTAGAGTTTGGAGGAGCCATTCAAGTATCTGCATTTAGTCGATTTTTGGTATCTGTTTTGTCATAGCTTTCGTTTTTTTGAACTCTCGTTGTTTGCAGTGATTTGTTGATGTTGTTGGTTTAAAGTGTAGAATTTCGTTGATAATTGTCACGGCAAATCAACTTAATTGTTGCCTTGGAGCTTCGAGTGAAGGGCAAAGAGCAATCCGCCTGCCCTTCTCATAATGCTCCAAACACATATTGCTCTGTTGCAATTCAATCGAATCATCGTTATCCTCTGATGTTTTCTGCAACAAGGCATACATACCATATATCGCAATTGCCATTAAACATTCAACGCGTCTTTGCACTCAATTTCTAAGTACACATTCATGAAAATGCAATGCTGCATTTGTGTTGTTTGCGTGTTTGCCACTCGCCAACGTGTTTGAAATGGCATCATTTTTTCAGGAGAAAATGGCGACTGCACGGCTTCCGACCAGCTCCCTGATCACGAGCGTGGTGCCACAAAACCAAACCGGTTCTTCGTTTGTAAGAGTCCCGGCCTCGTTGGGGTCTGTGAAGAGCATCACCAAAGCCTTCGGGTTGAGAGCAAGGGCTGATTTCAGGGCATGTGCAATGGCCACGTACAAGGTCAAACTGATCGGAGCAGATGGCGAGGAGTGTGAATTTGAGGCGCCCGATGATTGTTACATCCTCGACTCAGCTGAATCTGCGGGAGTGGAGCTGCCTTACTCGTGCAGGGCTGGCGCATGCTCCACCTGTGCGGGGAAGATTGCATCGGGCTCAGTCGATCAGTCGGATGGTTCGTTTCTTGACGACAACCAAATGAAGGAGGGTTACCTGCTCACCTGCGTTTCCTACCCGACTTCAGATTGTGTGATCCACACTCACAAGGAAAGTGAGTTGTACTGAAAATGTCTTTGCTTGCTTTCCTGCTGTTTTGGCTTGTTAGATATGCAGAAGCCAAGCAGACTTGTTCAATCACTTGCAACTTGCAATAAATGTTATCCATTATCGTTGAATGAGAGCAGTTTCAGATGAGGTTTCTCGATTTGTTTTGTTTTTTTCTCCCATGGCACCATGATTAAAAGATTTTCAGTAATTTGCCGTTCACTCTGGGTGAGGTCGGATTGATCAATCTGTCTAAGTAAATGCACTCTTTAAGAATACATGATTGATCTTTGATTTGTAAATTTATACTCCCGTCAAGATTATGTCACAATTACTATATTGGGCGTCCATCAAAATTATGTCACTTTCTTTTTAAGGCAATGGTCCCACAATTCTCTTTAATATTTTATCTTTATTAACACTCTTTATTTAAAAAAAATCAAATTCAAAATTCAATCTCAACCACACATTTCATAAAGTCGTGAGACTTTTTCTCCACTACATCAAAATCATCACAAATTTTATTAAATCTTGTGCTCAATCAATTTGACATATTTTCTCCACTACATCAAAATTATCACCAATTTTATTAAATCTTGTGCTCAATCAATTTGACATAATCTTGGCGGACGGAGGAGCACTACATCAAAATCATCACCAATTTTATTAAATCTTGTGCTAAATTAATTTGACATAATCTTAACGGACGGAGGAGGTATATATTATACCTAATTCTATATAAAAAGTAGAATGTGAGTTACATATGATACCTGAAGTTGAAAATGATTTATTTCAAAATGGAGCGTTGGATAATACTAATACCCAACCAGGGCATGGGTACTTATTTGGTAGACGGATAAAAAAAGTAAATATGACTTCATTTTATAGACGGAGGGAGTAGTACCCAATGCAACATTCGTATGCAACCAGGGCTATGCATCGGTGGCTTCGTCTGCCCGATCGACCCAAGACTAACGACAGTTAGTTCTCACGGGCCGAATCGGTTGATTTTGGACATATCAATTGACAGAAAATTGAATCAGAGTAATCGATTTTTCAGTCAGCCGATCGGCATGGTGTGGAGGGGAGGAAGGGCTAAAAACTTCAGCCACTGCTCGGGAGTGGCACGAAGGAGAGATGAAGGGAGAGCAGCACGGATTGCAAGGGAGGAGAGGCCGACAGATTCAGCCACTGAGAGAGCGGCACAGAGGAGGGGAGAGGAGACGGCGTCAGCGTAGAGTTTCTAGCTTAAGCTCTGATTAAGCAAACTAACAGTATGTCACATAGCTCTGAACATCCAAAACAACAGTGTTCTACTTCTACATCATGACCAAACTCACCATCACTAAATATTTAATTTCACATCTCATTTGTAGAGAAAAGATACAGGTATCAAACCATGCAGATAAACAAGAAAGCTAGATCCTTGTAACAGAGAGAGCTAATCAAATTCTAATCACTACCAGTTATTAAAGTTAATTGCAAGTGCTAACTTAGAATATTGCCACTAACATCTACAGTCAACGAAGAAGCTCAGTTTTACACTAATTGTGACAAAACCAACAATATACGAATACGATCACCAAACAAAAGCAGAAACAACGACAAAAGAGAAAGATACTGAAATGTACAGAACAAGCAAGGCAAGTAGCTAAAACTTAAAAGTGCATAACTGCAATTGTCAAAACATCTATTTTCTTCATCTAAGGATAAATCATCTCTATCATCATACGAGTATATGAAGTCTTTAACAATAAAAGCTTCAGAAGTAGAAAGTTCTCAACCAGCAGAAGACGTGCCTTGGCTAGAACCTCTGTAGATGTGTCAGCGCCCCAATCCACAAATAAAAGCTTCAGAAGTAGAAAGAGTACAAAATTTTGCACGTCCTCCGAGTTCAGTGCTTAAACATTGGTTTTGAGGCGCCACTAGTCCTCATTCATAGAGATGACTTATTTTGTAGACAACCTATAGGCTATAGGAAAAGAAATATGAAATTAGAATACAAGTCATCGGTTCAAAGCTCAATATTACATGATGAAATAACTATGAACTCGACATATCAAAACACTTAATTTGAGGAAGAATTTCAAAGGAATCGACATTAAGTTGATTGTAAACCAATTACAATCACTTCAATAACAGTTCAAAGTGAGAAGAATGATTTCAAAATCATTATAGAATAAACATATCCACACAGCGTCAACAAGGAGTTTCACATCCCTCACCATCTCAATTGTGTAAATTTATCTGCAATGACCTTAAAATCATTTACATTTTGGTCAGCTCATATAATTTTCATTTCAATCAAACACCACATTTGCATATTATTGCTATTGTGCTTCACTGGGGTTTTATAGGCATAAGATTGGGTCAGTTGCAAAAATGTCCAAGCAAGTCGAAAGGGATGGAAGCAAACACCTAACCTAACACAACACTTAAATTATGACTATACTTTTCTTGCTATATGTTATATTTAAGTAAATCCACAGTATGGTTTTGTTTTTCTTGGTCAATGCTTAAATTATGACTACCCCCATTTTATCAAATTATGACGCCTACAGGTCTTGTGTGTGGAACAAGGGCATACATAACATCACTTGTTAAACCTAACAAAAGAAGTATATCAATTATTCAGCTTCTCCTCCTCCAAAACAGCTAAACCAATAATCTTTCTAGGGTGAGAGAAAAACCAACACCACCAAACAAGTGCAAAGTACATAGGAATGACTATTTTTTGGGGCAATGAATTGCTACAAAATGACTGAATGACTAATGTAGAACCAGAACTATAATTCAGGTGATTGTAGTAATTAAAATATATAACTTCCAAGGACCAACTAATTCTAAACTTTTAGGGCATCTAACAACATGTTCACCAACTGAAAACTCAAGCAAAAAATGGACTAACGAAGAAGCTTAAGCCATATAATACAGAAATTATTACTGCGAATCCGTTTCCAGACATATTACTGATCCTAAAATGATAAGTCACAAGACAAAGGAACTGAAAATTCACCCCAAAAGAATATGGCAAGACTTAGGAATGCATAATCAAAGTGGTTTATCGCCGTCTTCAAACAATTGGTTGAAAAAAAAGGAGCTAACCGGTCAATAATCTCAGAAATTATGCAGAAGAATCATTAGTCGAGGCAGGCTGGTGATTTACGACCAAAGGCGGGCGCAGCGCTCGGTGATTAGCGTCTTTCTGCTTCCGAGCGTTGTACATTTCTTCCGTCTCCACCACAACCAACCTTTTCACCTGCAATCAAAATATTTAAAAATATAGATTTTTTAGAAAGTTACAAACTGTCGATTCAATCCAAGCAGCATCCCAACCAAAATAGAGAGAAATAATTCAACCAACCAGCATATGCCAAACAAATAGAGAAAGAGAGAGAGAGAGTACCTGTTGGATCATTCCACGGACAGTGGGGGTATTCCAGCGCATGACGGTGCGGTTGCACTTGGTGAGGCGCAAGGCCTCTAAGGTGCGGCGGTGGAGCTTCCTCGTGCCGGGCATTCCCCTCACCAGCGTTATGTACAGATTCCGGCTCCACGCAACTGGAACATTTGCTTTAAATGCGTTGTATGCACTCATTTTCCTTCAATCTTACTCACTAATCTCTGGATTTTGATGATGAATGAGAAGCAGCAGACCTGCACAGAAAAGGGAGAAGACGAGGGTTGCACAAATGCTATGATCGAGAGCTTCAAACGACGTCGTCGGATCTAACTGGGCCTGGGCTATTTATTAGGCCGATAGTTTTTTCTTTTGCGGCTGGGCTTCCTTTCTTCGGCCCATTGGGCCCAATCGCTATCCCTTCTCATTCTTCTTCCATTTCCGGTGAGAGACTCTCTTTCTTCTCTCAATTCCGACTCCTCCTCGCCGCCGCGGCCCATCGCATCTCGCCGTCCTCGTCATCTGCCGCCGAGTGCGCCCTACTCTCTCTGCTCTTAACTAAGCTAGTAGTATTTAATTATATATTTACAACCAAGTTTAATATTTTGTTCCAAAGGGGTAGCATTTTAATTTCGAATGGATGTTGAAATTGCAAATACTCGTTTCTGCTGTTATCGAATTTTCGGTAACAGTAAAAATTTTGTCAGCAAGTATTGAAAAGAGTTAGACATACAGCAGCAAACTTTTGGGTGGAATCAAAATTGCAGTTTCTTCCAAGTATTCAGCGTTTATTAGTATATGTGATGTGGTAATAGATTTCAAAATCTCCGAACCCTAAGCCCCAAATTTCTCTCTTTCGCTTGCCGCACACAGACTTGTCGAATTCGACCCCTCAAATCCATAATGTCGTCCCAATCGCGAAGCCAAGTAGCTGCAGACGAAGAAGAAATGATGAAATTGGAAGAAGAAGTAAAGGAAATGTCTGAAAAGTTACTCGACTACCGAACCACTCTTCCGGGACAACTTAGCTCCACCATTTCTTCTCTTCTTGAATCTCAGAGACCTGTGCTTCCAGCTCCGGATGCCGAAGCTGGCGTCAGCCAAGGTTTGTGAGTTATTTCCTTGGTGCACTTATTGTCATTATATTATTTTGTGACTGATTTAAATGTCCTCATTTGCATTTAGAATATCATGTGAGATGTGAGAATTCTGCTTCTGAAGCTAAAAATAAGGAGTTATGTTGTGCTGCGACATGAAATTGACTGTAACATGTTTTCTAGATCATGATTTTGGCTCTTGTTTTAGATGTTTTGGTGTTATTCAAGTTTCTTTGTAAATCTTTCTCTTGTCTGATTTTTCTTGGATTCTTTTCTCCAATTACGATCATATGTGGATCTCAGTGATCAAAAATGTGTTTGGTTCATCAATCATTTGATGGTGAAATGTAAAGAAGACCTCGCAGATTCACACTCCACTTGCTAATAACAAATCATGCATATGCAAATGCAATAGGCCGGCTTGGCAATATGTTTGTGAAGAATGCTCATTCTATTTATCTTACAATCTTACAATAGCTTGTTAATAGCAACCTCTATAATATTTGAAGTAGCTCTTTTGATAGTCAGTTTAAATACATAATCTGCTGTACATTGTTTGCTGCAGATACATGTTTATTATGAAATTTGTAGTTCATGTTCCAACTGATCTTTGTTTCCTCTCTTTGCATCAGCTTTTTGATCAATGCAATATAGGTTGCATTTGAAATGAGATTAGATACAGAAGTGTACACAGTCCTGTCTACCTTCGTCAGCTGAGTTTTATGCGTCAATGTTGTCCTTGAACACGGCAGCTCTGTTGCAACGTCTTCATTGGAAACCGAGATAGTGGATAGTTACAATCATAATAGCATCTGTAGATATTGCTCATATAAGTCTTGGGTAACTTTTGGATCAATTAAACGTGTTACATGTGTATGTGAGCTTTATGGCTTATGTCTTCATCTGAATGAAAATTTTCTGCATCATCGTTCTTTAATGCTAAGCTTTGCTTGCTTGTGTAGGTCTGATGAGAGAGACCACGGAAGATTCAGACGAAGCTGAGAAACTACAACTCCTCAAACAGAAAATCTCAGGTAATGCCACCACAATGCCCGTTGTCTTGAATAGGTTGAAAGAACATATGGCCAGGATTGATGCCTTGGACTCTTCCAACGGGATTATCCATCCTGCTTTTAAAATGAAACGAACCAGTTGATTTAGGTATGTGCTCGATTCCCTTTGGTTTTGATCTTCATTCCACACAGTGTTACTACGATGTATGTTGATAACTGACTTGTTTGTAATTAGTTGTGAGCATCGGATTTCGTTGAAAATCGCCACTCTCCTACCATTCAACATCTTTGGATGTTAGATAATCTTTTATGTCATCCTGAAATGATTTATTGAAATTAATAATGTAGACGATTCATCTGTTTTGGCCAAGTGACAACATCAACTAGTCACTCAACTTCTCTATTATGTGCTAGATTGTGAAGATGTGTGATAAGCAAGAATGGAAATAGAGCTAGACTAAAACCAGCAAAGAGCTGTTCACAACCATTTCTAGGTACATTATAGGTATAAAGATAGTATAACCTTCCAATAGCATTTAACATGTAAAAATATAAAAATATTCTTAGATAAGCATCCATTTTGATAACTCACCTAGAAATGAAATACTCCCTACATCCCACTATAAGTGACTCAAAATTTTTCGGCGTGAGAATTAAGGAGAATGTGTAAATTGGTTTTGACTATTGAGCAGCAACTTTTAAGCTTGATAAACTTAAAAAGCCATTGATAAATCCTTGCAAAGAGTTTTAACATGTCTTGTTTCAAGGCCAAGGTAAACCGTAATGAGCAAAAGCTGTTAAACTACAATTTTGTTTCCCATGCAAAAACAAATCACCGGCTGTGGATAGGGCTGTATACGAACCGAGCCGAGCCGAATACCTTCAGGCTCGGGCTCGGTTCGTGAAGATTTGGTTCGGCTCAAGCTCGAATTCGAGCCTAAAAATGAGCTCGAGCTCGAGCTCGGCTTGCTTATATAATACCAAGCTCGAGTTTGGTTCGAATTCGGCTCGTTAATTATTAAATCAACACATAAGTATCTAACAAAGAGCTTGAGTTTTAATCCAAACCACATTTTTGATACGGTAAAGTTATCATTTCGTTGGGTGAAAAACAAAAGCGAGAGCATGAGGGAATGATACAACAGGAAACATACATTGCAATATATCAGAGAGCTTAAGCAAACCCTCCGAAGCATATCATCGAACAGTTTGTGAACAAATAGGAGGAAAACTAGATATTAAACTTTTGAAAAAAAAAAAAAAAACTACAACTCTAAGCCTATAATATTGCGTTATGAAAATATTTATAGTACATATTTCCCATAATAACTAAGAGATTTGAAGCCACATAAATATTTAACATTATATGTACAATACCTAAATATTACTCCTTCCGTCCCGCTTCAAATGGCCCTAAATTTTTCGGCACGGAGATTAAGGAATGTGTGATAAAGGTGTAAAATGGTGGTGGGACCATCCAAAAAGTAGTGTTATATAATTCTATAAATTGAATTAGTCATTTGAAGTGGGACAACCCAAAATAGAAATAGAGTTATTTGAAGCGGGACGGAGGGAGTATGTGACTTCAAATATAGATTACTTTATCCACAAATAAGTAAATTAATTACTGACTTTATATAATTATAATAATTTTTTTTAATATAGAAATACAATTTAATTCATAATTTTATAATTTCAAGCCAAACTGCGTAATGAGCTTTGTTCACTAAACTAACTTTTACTGACCCAAGAACAACTGCATGAAAGAAAGTGATGTGTAAGTTTTCTTGGAAAACGATGACTCAACACATAAAAATTGCTACCAAATCTCGTTAATAATAATGAAATTTCAAATCATCAACAGTTTCTTCCTCTGAATAGCATAAAGCTGTTTAATTGAAGAAAAAGAAGAAGAGAAGTTAACACTTTATCTTGTGTTATGTTTAGCAGTCCAAACTGGATGCCTCTAGTCTCTAGATGTTACTAAATGCCAATTATCATACTAGAAATAAATCTTACGCTACAAGAAATATGTTGACAGACAAGTGTTTCCATTTGGGTAATCTACAATTATCTCAATTTATGCTTCAACTTTGATTGAATTATATTATTTAATAATCTTTGTCTTTATTGACCCATTTACCTTTTAAATTAATGCAAGATTCCAATATACTCCCTCCGTCCCACTCCAATAGGCTCACTTCTTTTGGGCACGAAGATTAAGAAAACTTACTTTTTAGTAGGAAAGTGGTAGTAAAATGGTGTGGTCCACACCAATTAAGTACAATTTTTTTACTCAAAAAAGAAAAATGAGCGTATTGAAGTGGGACAACCCAAAAAGGAAAATGAGCCTATTGAAGTGGGACGGATGGAGTAATATATATGCATGGTATCAAGCTTGTTAAAGCGAAAAAAAGAAGAAGGATTTATCATCCCATCTAACCGAATATTTCGATTACATTTGACATGCTAATTAGGTGCTTTTTTTTTTTTTTTAATTTGAAAGAATAAAATATTATCATCGGTTCGATTTTGAACCAAACCGCCCAAATGCTTACACATGACTTTTTTCAAGCGAGACAAATTAGTATTTACAAAATTACCAAATTAGATCCATATGAAGTGACTATAGAAGATATCTTCGACGAGACTCATAAGAAATGCACTTAATTAATATGCGGTATACCAATCTTGTATATATATATATATATATATATACTTTTTATTCGATCGATTTACATTATATATGCAAATTGCAATAAAATAGACTGATTGTGGGACTAACATATGGTGGTAAAACTCATTAAAAAAAACATATGGTGGTATAAATTGAGAGATCGACTATAACGAAGATTGCAGAAGCTGCTACGTACGTCAATGTCAAATCATATTTTATCTCTTTGAATTTCTATGTAACTATTTTTCAAAAAGGCATTCCTTGTTTTCTGGTTACCTGCCAGATAATGACAAAATCCAACGTATGAAAAAAAACCTATAACTACGTACCTTCCCCATATCATGACAAACATTCTTTTAGTTTTAATTTTGATTTTAATATATTGCTTCCTCCAATCTCTACCCCCCATTAAGTGGACAATACAAAAATTTTGCACATAGACAACATAAATTAGACAATAAATTTTAATGAATATATTGTCAATTATATGGACAACTATTGATGTTGTCTCGGATCATGTAATAACTTTTCATAGTATAAGAACTAGGAATCTTGCAACATACCATTAAGCTTTGTATAATTTAAGGTTACTTATCATTAAAAAAACATTATATATTGTAATACATGAAGTGTTGTTTCTACGTTTCACACGGTGGATGGTTTGTATAAGATCTCAATTCTAATCGAGTAATCGATGTTACAAGATCACGATACGCGCGATCAAATTGTTGTTGGCCGAGAGCCGATCGAAGGTCTTGAGGTCGAGTCGACGATGACGTGACTTTTAAATTAGTGTTAACCTAATAAATAAAAAAATTGTACCCGGGCTAATAATAGGGTTTGGAACAGCTATCCAGAATTCCTTTAATAATAATATATTTATGTACAGTAATTAATATACACATGATCTCTGCTGGTTTCCGCTATAAATACAAGTGTTTTGTGATTGTGATGAAATATAGGAAGGAGATGAAAATTTAGGTAGAAAAGCAGTATATGATGATGATGATGAAGATGAAGATGAAGATGAAGATGAGAAGAGATCCTCTTGAAATTGGTAAAGTGATTGGAGAAGTAGTTGATAGCTTCTCTCCCACTGCGAAGATGTCTGTCATCTACAACTCCAAAACCCATGTCTATAATGGCCACCATCTCCTTCCTTCCTCTTTAATCTCCAAACCTAAGGTTCTACTTCATGCTGCTGGAGATTTCACTACTTTTTTCACCTTGGTAAATCTCTCTCTCTCTCTCATTTTTAGGGTTTAGGTGCACCATTATTAATTGGTTTAGCAAGTTTTCTCGATTCATCCATATTTTTTTTTGAAAATGGATTATAAAATTAAATGTGTTTGAAATTCATTTGTTTCAGATCATGACAGACCCTGATGTTCCTGGTCCTAGTGATCCATACCTGAGGGAGCACTTACACTGGTAATTAAACTTGCGAATATACAGTCTCGTATTTTATTTCATACAACGTTACAATGTCGTTAATCCTTCACGAGGGTAGTTAAGATGTTAATTAAGCATGGTTAAGGGGCTTTATTTTTTTTTTCATAACTATCTAAATGCAGCAGTAAACATCATCAGCTAACTAAAATGGCCGAGGTTTAATTTCATGTAACCAGAAGGAATTAATAACGTTATATTGCATGTGTGATGTCTCACGAAATGTGTCCCCTAATTTTTGCAATTGTGAGGATAATTTGTAATTTAAAAAAAAATCTATAAATTAATGGTGGATACAAAGCAAAAAAAAGAAAAAAGAAACACTCTGTTGCAATTTGTGTGCCATCTCCTATTGCATTCGTGGATAATAGTCAGGTTTCATTTTTTACATAACCATGCGTGCTTAATTTTAATTTATTAAATTTAAGTTGATAATATTGATAGCATTTTAATTAATTAACCATGTACATGAGACATTAATTATGTCGAAGTATATATGTGAATTACAAATTAAAGATTTAGAAAAATTAATTAGAACATATGAGAGACTGATGATTTGATCAACTTAATTAATTACAGGATAGTCACAAATATCCCAGGCACCACGGACTCCTCATTTGGTATGAAACAACAATTTATTTTTTATTTCTTTCCATAAATTAAATAACCATTTTTTAGACTAATTATTTGATTAATTTTTTAGGGAGAGAAGTGGTGAGCTACGAAATGCCAAGGCCAAACATAGGCATACATCGGTTGGTATTTATTCTGTACAAGCAGAAGAAGAGGCTGCAGTCTGTAAGCGTGCCTCTTTGCAGAGATGGATTCTGCAGCAGAAAATTTGCCGACGAACACGAATTAGGGCAACCCGTCGCAGCCCTCTTCTTCAACTGCCAACGCGAGACGGCTGCCAAAACACGCTCCTACCTAATTAATTAATCTACGTACTACTCGTGTCTCTCGCTACTTCTTGATACGAGAATAAACTATATGACAATTATTTTTGTTGTTGTTGTTGTTGTTAGCTAGTATTATTTGATGTTTTAGTGTGTGTCACTAGTAGTTTGTGATATTTGATATAAATTGTTAATCAGGCTTAGGTTTTTGTGTTGTATGTGTGGTTGGAATATATTTGAATCTACTAAATAATTTAGGTTTTTACTATTGGATATCAAATTGAAAATAGGTTTTTGTGTTGCATGTTACTACTATATATATTAAGACATCTAATTAAAATTTATTAATTTAATTAGTAGTAATTATTATTTATGAGAGATCTAATCTCTCCCTACACACAAAGATACACTCATATATATATATATATATATATATATATATATATATATATAGGGTTAGGTTCGATAGAGAATTATATTTTTCGAGAGTATGAACAATAACGAACAAATCTATAAATTTTACGAACATATCAACATAATTACTGAACATACGTATCTAGTAAATATAGTGAAAATCTCGCATCTCTCGGGATTCGAACCCAGACCAAAATGTTTCATACGGTACAGAGAGAGGTTGGTTATTATAAGAACATCATTGACAGTGAGAATACTTCACGTATACAACGTTTTTGTGAAGAATATGTCGTGTCGCTTTGAATGATTGATTGTTTCGCCACAAAAATACTACAGTTTATAGACAAATTTCACCCTAATTTCGTTTAAGAGGAAACAATTTCGAAAAATTTAATTTCACCCTAAGTTTATGTATGAACGACGTCATAATGATGGAAGAGAGATCGGCTTATTCCCGACGCCACAAAAGCACCTAGTCAAATTCAATTTGAACGAAAATTTTGAGTTAAAAAAAAAACATATCATGCACGGATAATGTATATTTAGTTAATATGATGAAATTTTTGTCCCCTCCAAGATTCAAACTCAAGTTTGAACGGCTATTCATGCATTGGTTTTATGTTTTTTTTTTTTTTTTTAATTCAAAATTTTGATTAAATTATAGTGAGAATAATTATTTCATGAAAAATAATAATAATGAATAAGTTAATATAAATTTACGAATAAACTATTTGTAATGCACGGATAATATATTTAGTTAATATGGTGAAAAGATTAGCACTAGCATATATTAAGGCACACCGCTAAATGGGACAAAGTAGAAGCTAGTGGGGAGGCTAGAGCTGAAAAAAAGCGGAAGATATGTGTATATGAACAGTAGAATACATGCCTAATCATACCCTATTTGTAAGTACAATGATGCTTTTTTGTTTTTGTTTTTATTTTGGGAGCAATCATATATATATTGTCACACTTTTTTGAACGTACATAAGCAAAAAATATTTAAGGTAGCTAATTAATGCAAATTAAGATAATATACACTGTTTACATATGTGCTCAACAACTTTCTGAACGTTGAGTTACATGACATAGAATTAGCTGTCAGCTACAGGATACCTTAAAAGAAAATTAATTGGATAAAAAGAAGGCTTACTTGTCTGTAAATTATTTAATTTTCATCGAATTTTGATTTTATATATAAATTTTAAAAGGTGGAGTAATAATTATTGAGCTTGCATTAAATTTTGATTATTGAACTATTGATTAAATCTGATCTCATTATCAACCGCCCGCGAGATTTCGATAAAATTTACTACTGATATAGCTAGCCGAATAATCTGATTTTGCATGCTCTCGAATAGTGCTTGCAATGTATCATCAAATACGTTATTTTATTCTTCCGTCCATTATGTCACGCTGGTTATTTGGTTAGCCATGTCAGTAGTAAATTTGATCAAAATCTCGATTGATAGCAAAATCATATTAAATCATCAATATATAGTTCATTAATTATCACAATTACTTTTAAAGTTTGTATGAAAAATTAGAATTTGATAAAAAAAAATAAAAATCAATAATTGTCAAGATACATTTTAAAGCTTGTATACAAAATTAGAATTTGATGAAAGTTTATTAATTTATGGGCAATTAACCATAAAAATAAAGGTAGAAACTTTTAGTAAATTAAAAATGTTCAATGTTAATCTGGTAGATATAATTAGAGGAGCAGAGCTATGGATAATTGATTTGAAAGTTCCAAAAAGCTTGGTGGAAAATAAGGTAGGAAATAATAATAATAATAGTGTGTATAAGATAAGATATAGTATAGGTGCGTGTTTAAGAATGGAAGAAGAAGGTACAACAAGAGTCGTTGAGTTGAGGGGCTCCAGGTCTACTACCACACACGCTCACACGCCAGCTATTTCTATTTCTACATGCCTCATTAATTGAAATTAAAATAGATTCTCATATATATATATATATATATATATATATATATATATGGGATGTATGGGGAGAGTTCAATGGAGACCACTCTCTTAGATAAAGAATAAAGACCAAATTTTGTGCGTCGATTTTGCTTAATCTAAGGGTCATAATTTAACCTTTAATTATGATTTTATTTCATTTATTTTATATAATAAATGTTAGATTTGTCATTTTGTATTTTCTGCTCCCAACTCATTCTCTCCCACACTGTTCTTCTCCGGCGAAGCCGCTGGCAGCAGCCGGCGCCTCTCATCTCTCGGTCTCTCCTACTGGAAATCACTCTCATCTTGATCTGCCTCCCTCCGACACCGTCGCTGCCGCTCTTTCCTTTTTCAGGTCTGGAGAATTAAATATATTTCATTCTGAATAAGTCAATAACTTTACCAAATAAATCACATGACCGCATGAATAGACATTTACTGAATAAGCACGCACATTTACTAGATCGGTATGGAGATTATAATTTAAGCTTATTAGTCGCGATGTTAATTTTATTGCTCATTCTATTACCTGTTCCGCCTTTCATCCTTGGAGTGTATTTGTTCATTGAATTAATATACTCATCCGTCCCACGAATCTTGACATGTTTGGTTTCGGCACGAGAATTAAAGAGTTGTAGGTTAGTGTTTTAAATGTGTAGTTAATAAAATATAAAAGTGATAAAGTAGGAGATAGAAGGTAATAAAAGTGAAAAAGTATGAGAGAGAAGATAATAGTATTACCTTATTTGAAAATATGTTAAGATTAGTGGGACGTCCCAAAGAGGAAAACGTGTCAAGATTCGTGGGATTCGTGGGACGAAGGGATTAGTAACTTAGTGTCTTTTTAAAAAAAACCCTACTAAATGAATGTTTAATTTATGGCCCCACTTATAAGATCACCATGTGAGGTCACCCTTTAGAAGTACAAAGTCATCCTAATACTCGAGCTCATAACTTATGTATGCACCATCGTTGTCATAGTGACTCACAATTAATATGAAAGAAGCACTATCTCATCTTCTGGATCTGAATTATCTTTTCAACTTGTATAGTAGTAGGCAGTACTACTTTCACTCTTAATTGACGGGCAATTTGGTGTTTACTTTGATTATTAGAATATATTGATAAAAAAATTTAAATTAATCTTTGTTTTGATGAATTGATTAATTATACACTTGTTTAACCATGTTAATTATCATTCAAATATTTAATTATATATTAATATTTTATTAATCTATCGTATCATTCAAATTAAACGCCCCTGACAGTATTTGCGCATGTGAATTTTGATCTTTCATGTTTTGTATATAGATGTATATTTTGCACTTTTGTCCGGAGCGTTATTTTTTGTGATAGATTATAAATACACGATTGAATATTTAGGGGTTGTTTACTACTTTACTTTACTTTACATGATTGATAAGATGCATGATTAAGTATTTTATTTTTAAGAATAAGATTTCTTCAATTTCACCCTTTTAATGAGATATGAATCAAGCAAAATGATATAAATAATCAAGGGTCTTGGGATATCTCAAAGTTTCAATCCATGAAAGTAAACAATTGATTAACCTTAGTATTTTTATCTATCAAGTCTAACCGTTCGAAGTAGAGACAATTAGATGATGAGGCAAATTCAAAATTAATTAATTTATCAAAAAAATATTGGAACATATCCTATATTATTTATTTATTTATTTATTTATTTATGTATCTACCTAAAGTAAACACTATCTTATTCTTCTAATATATAATCATTGAACAAAACACCATCTTCCTGTTATCATGGGCCTTCATGTTTGTTGGACCTATAATACATATGGCAACTAACTTTTGGGCTGAGATTTGCTAAATATATTTCATAAAATATCCAATTTCAACACACGTTTATGTTCACTTTTTAGCAAAAATTGACCCAAGCAGATGTGGAGAGCCCATGCGAGGATTAATTGCCTTCCATTGTAGTGGTTAGTCTTCTTCTTCTTCTTCTTCTTCTTCATTTGTTACTAGCAGTCTGGTTAGTTATGCATGATTTCAAAACAGAGGTAGGTTTACACAATGATTCAATAGGTAAATCACATTATACTTTTAGATATCCTTGGTTGTTAAACGTTGAGGGTTTTCATTAATAAGATACTTGAGCCAATTTTTTTGAAATTTCAATTGTTAGTGATAAATGCAATCATGATTAGCATTTAGACAACAAAACTTTATGCTGAAATCAAGAAGATTTGTACACTACTAGTTCTTGAAAGCTGTAATAAGTATATACGTCGATATCGAAAGTATGTGTGTTCCGCCGCTGAAGATCACAAGGAAGAGTACATTCGTAGAAAAACGCTCATAGATGACAGCTACAGAAAGCTTGTGAATTTTTAGGAGGACAAAAGAGCCCTAAAGACGGCTTCACAAAGTGTTGCGTTGTATAGCAAAAGATGGCCAGCATCAGGAACCTCATGATATTGAATCCATGGAAGTTGCTGGGATAAATATCGATTCAGCTTGTATGGAATATACTTATCTTCATATCCTTGCCAAAGATGAACTGACCCATCCTTATTGGGGAAAGGGTCACTGATATCCACTGGACTGAATCCCCAGTCTCCGAAACCCACCATTAAGTCGCGGTGAAAACATTCATGAACACCTTGCTGCCGCACCTTCTCCTGAAAATAGCAGACGCGAGTTGAGAATGAGCAGTTCATTGTTTGATCAATTTCTCACAGTAGTTGGATTCTAAAGATTCAGTAATCTTCGTGTTCAAGTGTTGTTCATAAAAGGATATCGTTGCTCAAACTATTGCGAGAAGAAACTCAAAAGGTTAGGATTATGATTTACTATGAAACATAGTAAAATGTAAGCTGTTGTGCCTGGTTTCAGAATGGAAATTTACCTCTTCCTCCTTAGGAGTTGCAGGGAGCTGCTTGATAATTTCTAGGTCCGATCGGCTAAAAACATCAAGACTTCCATGCATGATGCTCAGATTTGTGAACCATTTTTGGGTCATCCACCAGTTGAAAAGCCAAGGGGCGTAACGTGCTACACGATATGTCCACTGGTCTGGGACAGGCAGCGTCCCCAAGGCTTCTTTTAATAGTTTAGCAGGAACGCCCTTCCACCAGTAGTGAACGAAGGGAACTACAAGTGCAGCTCCTGATAACCTTCAATAATGAAAAAAAATAAAAAAATAAATCCAACATCACAATTATCCATTCTCTATTTGAGAAAAAAATGATAAGCAACTTGGCAGTGTCAGTGGATCAATATTTGAAGTATGCAATGAGCTAGAAAGGTTGCAGTTAATCATATTACCTGTGCGGGATGTATTTTAGGCAGCTGTAAACCGGATAAGCTCCGATCGACACACCAATAACATAAAACTTGGGCCCAAGACCCAACTTGTCAGCCAACTCCTGGATATCGAATGCTTCACTTTTCACAGACCTTGCGGGATTTGGAGTGCTTTCACCATAACCAGCACGGTCGAATGATAGGATGTATATCCGTAACTCCTTTAAAAGTTCCTAAAATTTGGGAAATTGAAGTAAGTTGTTGATTAAGAAATTGGTTTGCAAAAAGAATCCAGACGTAATACATAAATAATGACACTTCAAAATTCCTTGTGTCATGTTCTTAATTTGAACAGAGCAAAGTGGTTTTTATGCTGAGTCAGTTCCTAGAGAACTAAAACATGATCACTTCCAAGGATCAATAACCAGTACATTGATCTTCAGCTAAATCTTACATCAGTAAAATTTTCCCCTGTTAGAGCATAGGAACTAAGTAAAATTAGATTACACAGCATATCAAAACTAATCCTAGAAACAGTAAAAGTTCAAGAATATTCTCATTTGCCTCAAGACATGTAACAAGATCTCTACATGCAAAATCGCCATCAGTGCCTCTAATAAGGACATTGGACTTGGTTTGAATTAATTTATTTATTTTGTAATCGGAACTTGGTTAGATTAACACCAAAATATGTCATAATATCGACAAACTATTTATGCTTAAAGTTGGAACACTGTACAGTCATTTTATCTCAAGATCATGTTTCATAATCTTATGATAGATATAAAAGAAGCTAAAATTTCAACATAGAAATTCCAGTAAGAGCAGAGTAGCTTGAGAATTGCTTACATCAGAAAGATTTATGTTGAAGTCTTTAGAATCACCATAGCCGTGGGAAATTATTATCCTGCGCTCGGCTTCTTCCTTGGCAACGCCCCTCTCCTTGTACGCCAAATGCCTCCCATCGTCAAGTTTCACCCTTGGAGAAGTCACCGGAGGACCACCGGGGGTGCCACATATTTTAGGAGGCGGAGGCCGTATCACAAAATAAGCATACCCTAGACAACCCACCATTACTCCAACTGCTATCTGGGCAATCATATCTGTCAAAACGTAGGCGTGCACAGCTCAGACCATGTTATTCAAGCACAATTAACTCAGATTACACTTCAAAAGGTGACTCATAACACCCACAATCCACTAGCTCCAAAAAAAAAGAAAAAGAATAACTATGCCATTGTTGACTTTGGTATTTGGAGATCATAACCTGGTGCTGCTTCGATTTATGTATCTTTGAGCAATCAAATCATCTATTAATTGGTCAACTAATTAATGGCTATGAGACAAGAACCTTATCAGAAGGATTCACCAGCTAAGTGACAACTCAGTGATGATCTGAAGAAGTTGATCATAGTAATTAATGACTATATAACTCATATCATGAGTAATTAATCCTCTCTTCCCCATATTTATCTGATCTCAAATCCTATATTAGGGAATTCATGAAGCACACATAATAATCTGTCCAATTATCAGAATACGATCACAGCGAGACGACTGCACGGCGCCCTAACAACCAATATCAAAACCTTGATGCAGAGTCAACGCGAATTGAAAAGAAACAGGAAATAAATTCACCAATTACGAAATTCAATACATATTAGTATGATTTTATTTAACGAGAATCCAGCAAAAATTAGAAGAAAAGAGCAGAAAATTAGGTGAAGAATACCAACTTGATGTTAATCTGGAGTTGTTTCTTCCAATATTGCTGGACTTCCTGGTGTGAGCCCTAGCTGACGCAGCAGATATTTTCCTGGTACTCATTCCTTCAATGCAGCCTTTATAGTGATTTGCGCTTGGGTTTCAGGAAACAGGAAGAGAGAGAGAGAGAGAGAGAGAGCTTGAAAGGGACAGGGACAGTGTTTTCCAGTAACACGAGGAAGTTGTTACTGATTTTCCACTAGACTTCTATGTTTTACTCCAAAAATAGAAACAAACTTCTTCATGAAACATATTTAAAACGTTTCGTAACAAACTCAATCAAGTTGCATTTGGATTCAATTAATACTCCCATGAAGCATGACACAGTTCTTTTCGACACCGAAATTAAGAAATTGGTATTTTGTGTGTTAAGTGTGGTAGGTGAAAAAGTGAAAATGTGAATAAAGAATAATTTTTTTGTCATTTTTGGAAACGTGTCATGCTTCGTGGGACAGATCAAAAAAGAAACTGTGTCATGCTTCGTGGGACGGAGGGAGTAACATGGACTTCTAAAATAACAAGTTTTAACCAACCACTTTCAATTATTCCAATGTAAGAATGTAATTTATCCTTGAATATGTGTGCTAATGGTGTGGAATTTTTTAAATTAAAATTTTCAAATTTGATTTCTACAAATTGAGCTTCCTTGAATAGATCTCAGCTCAGTTCTAACAGTTTGTCGTCGTTGTTGTTGTTGTTTTTTTTTTTTAAAGGGATTTTACCATCGTTATATTCGACAAGCTCTAGATAAATCGCATACTGATGTGATTAGTTGAAGTTTTTTCATAAATTATTAAATAAATAAAATTTAAAGATCGTATTAGGATGAACTCAAATTCAGGACCTTTGACCTTGATCATTAATTATCTAGCTAGCCCAAGTGGCCAACCCATGCACACAATTAGTTGGATTTTTTTGTATGTTGATATATATATATATAGAAGCGAAAAAGGGAAGAAAAAAGAAATTTAAAAGGGAATTTTTTTTGTATGTTGATATAGTGTCTTAGGCATAGTGAATTGTTATTGTTTTATTTCTTCATTTAAATTTGTTCTCTTGGGTTTGAAAAAAAAATGTTTTCTTCATATTCTCTTAGCCCAACAATTTCAGTGTTTAATTTAAAGTCCAATATCTTTATGATTTTTGGGCCTAATCAAAGTCCAATTGCACAATATATTGAGGAGCCCAGATAATCAGAATTGGCCATTTCAGTCAAACATTCACTGTTTCCTTTAATAATTAATCACCTTCAGATATGAAAGGGGTCTTGCATTCGCAAAATCTATGGTTAATTAATGGAGTAGTACTTAATTAGGAATTAATTAGGATTCAATCATTCCAATTCGGGTATTAATACTTATTGATCATATTTATAATTAATTAGAACCGATGCACAATACATCCAGATGCCTCTATTTCATTTATTTAAACATTTTCCAATTTACTTAGAAATAAAGGTAAATTTTTTTTGCCTCTATTAGCTATCATAATTGTAACTGCGCAATATACGTCATAACTTGCGTAGCAATGACTCAATCAGAATTTTAATTCAAGAAAAATAAAACAAACGTCAATATAAAATTATGACTTCAATTCCGACCTCTCGCAAAAAGAAGATGACTTCTTGTTGTGGAAAATATCACTTTTCGGTCTCAAAAAAGAGCTTATGATTACAATATTTTCACTTGGACTCTTTAAAATTGTTACCTGATTGAGACCGGCTACATTGACGTATTCCCAAGGGGGAAATCATTTTATTTATTTAATTTAAAGTCTTGCACGTATGCAATAGCAGTTAAAACTAGTAATTACAAACTAATGTGTAACTTTTTTTTGTCTACTTTTAACTTTTTATTAGTAGTCGTGCCACATTGCTACTGTTTTCAATAAATAAATAGGGTTCAGAGCATCGAATTTAATAAAGACCTCTTTGTATTTGATAAGGTTATTTTTTTTAAGAGTTAAATGTATTTAAATTCACGTAGTTGAAATTTATTTTTAATATGAATTTTTAGAAATTTATTTTTATCCACCAATTTTAAAACCATGTTCAATTTTTAACAATAAATTCATTTTCGGCGATTTAAAAACACATGTGACACTTTTGATAGGCTCTATCCTCCCCAAAATACACGAGAAGACTGATAGGTTAGAAGTTAAAGGGTAGTGAACCTATAAGTCGGTACCACGTGTGTTTTTAAATCATCGACCGGAGATGAATTCGTTGTTAAAATTAAACATGGTCTCAAAATTGGTGTATCAAAACGAATTTTTAAAAGTAAGTATTAAAAATAGAATTTGACTAAAGTTCGTGAATTTACATGCATTTAACCCCTTTTTTTTAAAGAGTTAATATCACTTTCTATACTAAAATTTACCTATTTTTTAAAAGATAGACCATATTATATACTATCTTATTTTGATTTTGTTTCTAAATCCAGATTTGATCCATCCTTTTTACTCCCCCCGTTCCACTGTATGAGAGACCTTTTTTTTTTTACACGAAAATTAAGAAAAATGTATTTTGTTTATAGGTGAAAAAGTGAAAATGTGTTTAAAGGATAAAATCTTTACCAAAAAATGAAAGAGTCTCACTTATAGTGGGACGCCTTAAATAGAAAGAGTCTCAAATATAATGGGACGGAAGGAGTAGTATATATTCACGTCACAATGGAAAACAATCAAACATGCATGGAATTAATACTCGAACAAAAAATAATGATGTGAAATTTTACGCAAATTATCAGTTGCTTGCCCGATTATTTGGCACTGAAAAAGTGAACATGGTTTAGATTTGTAATATGTCAAATTGTCAATATAAAAACAGCGATCTACTGCAGAAGACAAAAACTAATAAACTTTGGTCTATAAATTAAATTTAACCCT
This sequence comes from Salvia miltiorrhiza, assembly GCF_028751815.1. Lineage (NCBI taxonomy): Eukaryota > Viridiplantae > Streptophyta > Magnoliopsida > Lamiales > Lamiaceae > Salvia > Salvia miltiorrhiza. Next base: position 4,651,530 of record NC_080394.1, on the reverse strand, counting down.
TAATTTGATTGGGAAAAAATAATTGAAAATCATATCCCAAGCTTAGGGGAAAAAAATGACTCGCGGTAATTGACTTCTGAATACTAAAACATCTGCTAATTTATTATTCCTGTGGCTCATGATTACCTTTTGTTAAATCTCCATGATAGCTATACATATACCTACCCAAGAATTTGGGTACAATTTCGTAGTATTATGTAAATATTAGTATTGAGCACAAATATGCTTTATGATATATATATATATATATATATATATATATATATATATATATATATATATATATCTATATATATTTGAATAAATATGCTTTATGATATTTTAGGAGGTTCTTTTATATTGGTATTCGTAAAATTTAAACTTTAATTTTATTTTATTTTTTTGTTTATTTTTTTTTAACCAGAACGAATTGTACTATAGAAAACTTACAAACTTTCTCTAAAATGTATAGTTTTTCAATTTGCTAGATGTTTTATATATAGTTCTAGATTAGGAAGAATGAGGCACTAGAGTGTGAACCTCATACATTTGACTCATCGATGATGATGAAAACTACCTTCTCTCTGCAAAAAGTGGCCGAAATCTTGGAATTTTCACTTCCATTTTGCTAAGTTGAAGCCTTCAACACACAAAATCAGCTCAATCTATATACTAGTACTATTTTTATTAAGAGATAGCAGCCTTTACCATAAACTCATTTTTCAAAAAAAAGAGAAACAAAATACATGTAAAGACTAACAAGTAAAGTTCGCAAATTGTATAGGCTCGTACGTAAATTATTTTTCATTAATTTATTTAACAATCCATAAATTTTTTTTTTAGTATGATTCACCTATCCTGTGCAACTGTGGAACTAGGTGTTGCAGAGCTCGATATCATTTGGAGTGCACCGACTCCACCCAAAGTCATTACAACGGCTTGGAGAGCGCTGAAAGGTAAGATGCCTACGTGCGATAATCTTTTGAAAAGAAACATTGCCATTCCCCCTTTGGAGTCGTTATGTGTCCTCTGTAAGATGGAGGTCGAGACAACGGATCATATCTTCTTCAAATGTGAAAGCTCTTCCGCGATTTGGACTGACGTTGCTTTCTGGCTCGGCAAGAATACTGCACTTCATTGCAAGGTGAGAGATCACTTCAATGCTTTCATTAATTTGGGAGACAAAAAAGAAACTCGTGCGCTGCTTGGTGTGTGGGCTGGAGTGATATGGGTTCTTTGGAAGACAAGAAACGAGTGTAAATTCCAACAAGGAGAATGGAACAAGAACCGTGTCGTTGCCGACCTCAAATCGCGTGTGTGGAGCTGGATGAATGTGTATAATATCTCGAAGTCTCCTTGTGAATTTAGGAGATGGTTTCTTGCTGCTAATTTCAACACCTAGTCTTCTTGCTGTGCTGTTTTTGATGTTTTTCTGTATGGTGTAACTCTCTCGATACTCCTGGTACCGATTCATCTAATAGATTCTATTTTTGCCTGCTCAAAAAAAAAAAAAAAAAAAAAAAAAGGTGTTAGGGCACGATTTTGGTGTTCTTATAATTTTATACATAATTATAGGTATTTAGAGACAATCTCAACAAAAATAAAGTGCAACAACAGCCCCATCATTCATCCGTGTGGCGACGTCAATGATCTTGTGCAGCTGCGGATTTAAATTTAATTACTCCCTCCGTCCCAATAATCTTGTCCCACTTTCCTTTTTGGGTTGTCCCAATAATCTTGTCCCATTTCCTTTTTAGGAAAGTTTTAGGAACTAATTAAACACTATCCTAATTAATTCCCCCTCTAAACCCTAATTTATCTCTCTCTCTCTCCACACTCTCTCGCCTCCCCATCTTCTCTACCCTTCGCCGCCCCCCCCACCTTCGCCGCCCTCCCCCCACCTTCCCCCTCTGTAAATCGGCCTCCCCCTTCCCCCTCTGTTCCGCCGGCACTGGCGCCGGCGCCGCCTCCCCCCTTCCCTCTCTGTTTCGCCTGCGTCGCCTTCCCTCTCCCCCCTCTGTTTCGCCGGCGCCGCCTCCCCCCCCTTTCCCTCTGTTTCGCCGGCGTCGCCTCCCCTCTGTGTACCGGCGCCTTTGAGCTTGTCCGCCCTCTCACCTCCGCCCTCCCGCCTCCGCCCTCTTCGCCTCTCCTCTGTTTTCTTTTTTTTTCTTCAGAAATTAGTGCTCGCCCTCTCACCTCTTCGCCTTCGTCCTCCCGCCTTCGCCACACAGAGGGGAGGCGACGCCTCCGCCTCTCGCCTCTTCGCCACCACCTGTAGAAATCTGAGATCTGAGATGTTGCGAGGTGTTGAATTTCTATAAACACTTCTTGAATTTGGGGGAAATGATGTGTGTTAAATTTTTTTGTTGGTTGTTTGAATGATCGTGTGTAGTGGGTGGAGAGAGACAGACGAGGGGAAAGGAAGGATGCCGGCGCCGGCCTGCCGGAGTTGAGAGCGACGTCGGCATAATTTTGAAGAATTAATTGTTGCTTTGTTATCAATACTTAAATCAATTAACAATATACTTAAACATGTGGGCCATACAACTTAACCTCTAATACAACTCTCCTTAATACCCGTGTCGAAAAGAAACGGGACAAGATTACCGGGACGGAGGGAGTATCATATATCGGGTTAGATTTCATTGAGATTTTGTGATATGAACTATTGATAATTATAATAAAATGCACGAATTATAGTGAAACTAACGATTATGTTCCATAAATTTAACTCTGGACTGAATTTTAATCCTGAATACTATATCTATATTTTTTTGATAAATTACATAAGTAAATAAAGAAATTCAAAGACAGCACACAGATGACTCGAAACCCAGAACCTCATATCTTGGGTATTAACCTTCTACCATTAAAATGATGTGAAAAATAATACTTTCCGTGCAAGATCGCTCCTCATGTGCAAGATCGGATCCTTTCCGTGCAACTACTTGGGTACTAAAGTGGGGGGGCGCAGCAATGGTGTTGGAGATTGGAAGTTTTTGGTTGAAAAAGTTTCAAACAAAGTGGCAAGCTGGAAGAAGAGACATCTTTCGCTGGCAGGACGAATTACTATAGTCAAGTCGGTGTTGCAATCCATCCCGGTTTATCAATTATCCCTCGCTTTCATACCTAAAGCGGTGATTAAGGAACTTAATTCACTGTTCTCAAAATTTTTGTGGGGAGGAGGTACACAGACGTGCGGTATCACCTGGTTTAAGTGGAATGCCTTGTGCCTCAACAAGGATTCAGGAGGTCTGGGGTTTCGGAATATTGATTGGTTTAATCAGGTGCTGTTAAGTAAGTGGCTCTGGAGGTTTTTGGGGGAGGGGAAAGCTCTGTGGGTAAGGGTGATCAAATCGCTTTATGGGGAGCTAGTGTGGGGGGAAGGGGGAGAATGTTCGGTGGCGGGAAGAGGTGGACAGAAAGGGTGGTGGCAAAAAATTGTAGATAAGGGAGGAGGAATGAGAGATCGGTGGTTCATCAATAATTTGAGGCGAAGAATTGGGGATGGGCTTGAGATCAGCTTCTGGGAGGATGTGTGGGTGGTAGACAAACCCCTTAAGTTTGTGTTTCCGAGATTGTATAATTTGAGCCTAAACAAGAAAAGGCTGGTTGGTGAAAGCGGGTTTTGGGAGGGAGGGTCGTGGGTATGGAGGTTGGAGTGGAGGAGGGAGTTAAGGGAGATGGAGAAAGGGCTTGCGGAGGATCTCCGGTTGGTGATTGCTGATTTTGTTCCTTGTGTAGGTGTAACAGACGGATGGAACTGGAAGGCGACAACAGATGGATGCTTCACAATCAAGTCGGCATATGAAATTGTGGCAAAAACAAGAATGGAGCAACAAGTTTTACCTTTGGAGATGGCAAAGGTTTGGAAGGCCCCAACACCAAATAAAGCCAAGGTGACGGCATGGAGATGTCTTAGAAACAGATTGGCAACATGTGATAATTTGAGTAGAAGAAATGTCCAGATCAGCGTGGAGGAGAGATGGTGCAATGCATGTGTTTCTAGTGAGGAAACGACGGAACACCTGTTCCTCCATTGTCCGAAAGCAGCGGCGGTGTGGGACCAGATCTTTCAATGGCTCGACATCAAAACGGCAAATCCGAGAGGTATCTTTCAACACTTCATTTCTTTCATTGCGGCTGGAAAAAAGAAGAGAGAAAGAAGACTGCTTAAAGCTTTGTGGGTTGGAACAGTGTGGTTGCTCTGGGAAAGCAGGAATGGTAGTCGTTTTCAGGACAAGGCTTGGGATATTGATAGACTTGTATTACAGATTAAGGGGAGACTTTGGAGTTGGAACGAGGCCTACAAAATAGTGGAGTTAGGAATTCCTTTTACTTCTTGGTGTTCCAAAGACTTCAAACTTGTTTTATTGTTTTGATTGGCATTCCTGATGCCTTGATCCCTTTTCTTTCAATAAAAGTTTTACTTTACTGATAAAAAAAAATGATGTGAAAAATAATACTATGACGTGTAACCAAAAGAACATAATTGTAGCTAAGGTATGTTAGCTAGTGCCAATTGTAGAGTGGTTAATGTTTACATGCAAAGGTTTTGGGAGTCACAGGGTTTTTTAGGACAATAACTTAGGTTGATTTGGAGATTAGGACAATAATTTTTGGGCTTGTAAAAATAGGACACTAATTATTAAGTATTGCACCCGCAGAACATTTATGGGCCAGTTATAAAATTTTGGAACTTTTCCGCATAGACCAAACACATGAAAATCCGCACGGAGGGGTTGATTATGTGGCAAGCACGTCATTTTTATGGCTTCAGATAGGATGTCATATGCTTGATCTATGCGGGAAAGTTCGAAAATTCGATAATTGGCCGAGAAATGTCATGTGGGTGCAACGCTTATTAATTAGTGTCCTATTTTTACAAGTCCAAAAGTTATTGTCCTAATCTCCAAATCAACCTAAGTTACTGTCCTAAAAAACCCTCTAACTCAAGGTTTTGTGTTCAAGTTCAATAGTTCATCATGATTCATGACCTGATCTTTTTTTTTCTATTTAGTTAGTAATTGTTAATTTATCCATCTAAAAAAATTGTTAAAGAAAAAAGAAGACTACCGAAATAGAGAAAATATCACCCAGATATTAGACTTTTAGTAACTAGACAAATGAAACATTGGAAAGTTAATTGCAGGTGAAATAATACCTAACTTATAAAACCATTTTGAACGGTAAGCTTTATAGCTTTTCTGTCACGGGTGGTAATCTTTTGTGAGCAATAGGGTTTTAAATAATAAAAAAGTATTTGTCTTATTCTTTACAAGTTAACATTTGCTTCAAGGAATATTTATCACGATAACAACTTACAGAAGAAATTAATCATAAGAGACACATATAGTTGGATATCCTGAATAAGAGAGAATCATATATATACCAAAACAACATGTCAAATCCCATATCACAAATTGCACTAGTAATTAGCTTTTGTTGGTTTCGGCTAAACTGCCTTGTTTCTGAATTAATTAAATCCAGGGCAAATCTTTTGATGGGACAAAAAAAATTAGAATTAATTGTATTATACGCAAAGAAATACGAAATAAATCGATATTAATTTATTTATATGAAAGTACGTACCATTATGTCTCTCAGAACAATTTTAATGAGAGATGTTTGGAGAGAATAAATTCTAGAGAGAAAAAATGTTAGAAAATGGAAATTTTAGAGATAGAGAAATTTGTAGAAAATTCCGAAGATAAAAAAATGGAAAGGGGAGGAGATTCTCTCTTCTGAAAGTTTAAGGTTTGTCGATATAAAAATTTATATCCCTCCAAATTCCTCTAATCTAAAATCTCTCTAATTTTTTTTCTGTTTGAAATTTTATTTTTCATCACATTTGATCATTTTTACTGGATCATTTCTTTTCTATATATATTTTATCGATTCCCTAAATAACATTCTTACCAAATATAAATGGGAACTTAGAGAGACTTGACGGAGGGAGAGATAAAGCATATTTGGCTGTTTCTATTTATTTTTTTTTTTTTTCTGAAACGAGTTTCTATTTTTTTATATACGTTTAATATAAAAATTGAAACAGTGTTGTTTTGGTTGCTAATGAGACTATTCGGTATGGAAGAAGTTGATATGTGTAGCTAATTTTAATAAGAAAATCAATAAATACTCTCTCCGTCCCAAACGAAATGTCCTGTTTTTCTTTTTGGACTGTCCCAAACGAAATGTCATGTTTCCTTTTTGGTAATACACTCTCTCTCTATACTTAATATTTAAATAATTTTCACCAACTCACTTTATCTACTTTATACACATTTCTTAATCTTCGTGCCGAAAAGAAATAGAACATTTCGTTTGGGACGGAGAGAGTAGGAAATTAATCTATCAATATCAAAAGTATGGTCCAGTTCTAGAACCGGACATAATTTGTGTGTAAACAAACGTGTTATTGACCCGACCCTTCCATTAATTCCCAACCATATATTTTGGTCATAGCAACTTATGCATATCATATTATGATAGTATGTATTAGTAGTATATTTTATTGTGAGAGAGAGAAAAAAAAAAAAAAACTTAAAAAAAATATACATATGTATCCGGAAACATGATATTGGGTAGTGAAAGAGAAAAGCCCAAGTTTTGAGTTGGTAGAAATGAGAGGGATCTGAAATAGGAAGAAGATGACAAAACGTCAGCCTCAAAGCTAATCTGAGTTTGAGAAATTGGATTAGCTTAATTAGCCAACTTGCTAAAATCAAATGCCCTAAAAGTGCTTTGCAACTACACTAGTAGAACCGCCACTTTTTAGATATTCTCTCTCTCTTGATTAATACTCTCTCCATCCCACGAATCTTGACACGTATTTTTTTTTGTTTTTTGAGTTGTCTCTCACGACCCTTAACACATTTACAAATAAGGTAATAATTATTACATTCTCTCTCATACTTCATCACTTTTATTACTTTTCTCTCTCATACTTTATCACTTTTATATTTTATTATCTACACACTTAAAACACTAATCTACAACTCCTTAATTCCTGTGCCGAAACCAAACGTGTCAAGATTCGTGAGACGGAGGGAGTGCGTGAGTAGAAATAAGGTCTCCTATTTTTTTATTATGAGTGGACTGTGTAGGATATACTTACCAAAAAATATACTAGTAATACTTATTTAAGATGGATCGAAAACATTCTCTATGAATACAAATTCTTCTTGCTTTCAATAGTGTGTCACTATTTTTCTCATCTCTTTGCTTAGTTTGCCGGAATTTTTCATCTTCTTTGCCGTAGTTGTTACTCTTATTCATGATATTCACGCTTCACGATCACGATCATTTCAAGTAGGAGGTTTGGACTTTAATGATTCTTTTGAATCTTGCTTATTCTTCAGCAATTCTCATATTTCACCAGGTTTTATTATTCGCTCTTTGATTTATTAGTTAATTTTGTTTTGATTAAAACCAACCACAATAGTTCTATGTAGCAAATGTATACGCATCTTAAATAAATTAATATAAATGGTTATCTTTCATTAATTTTGTTGACATGTTTTTTTATTAAATGTTAAAGAAAAACTAAATCATATCCCACAAGTATTAAAACTTTATGTATTATCAAACTAAAAACAAAATAATGAAGTTTGACAATCAAATAATGATAATATTTTCGATTAATTTGGTCAATCCACTCAATTTTTGGACCAATCGACCTCAAACTATTTTCAATTCAGATCAATAGGATTGAATTTTTTTAGCTACAATTTTTTATTGGTCTATATAGTTAGATCGTTCTACCTATTTTTGGACTATACTTATAACATCTTCACCACTATCAATACATTCAACAATCTTTTCTCCACTCTCAACACACTCAACAATATTTTTTTAAAAATTCATGTCACTCCATCCTAATAAATTTTTTCATGGACGAAGGAAGTATATTTCTATGTAATGAGCTAAGACACGCCCCATAGAACTTTTGAAACCCAAAGACGCAGATGTGGCTAATTTAATTTATTTTTACTAATTTCTTAGAAAGAAAGTTATATATTGATATATAGTTGCAAATTAAATATCATGCACTAACATATATATGGAGACACTATATATATATAATGAGAATCCTTAATTAAAATGAGAATGGAGTATATATGTATATATCGTGCGACAATTTTAAGCAGATACACGTCAATGATTTTTTTTTTTTGAGGGAATATATCGTCAATGATGAAATGCATATAATGTGCCAATTAAAAGTATGTATGCCACGGATATATATAATGATAAACAAATTAACTCAGCATCATCAATTATTGTTGCCAATATGTCGTCACTACTCTTAATCTTAATTACTATTTTAAAAAAATGATTTCATATTCACAGTTTTTAACATTAATATTGCTCTTTCAAAATTTATTAGCCTTCCTCCTATTATTATTAACCTATGATATTACAATAATGATTGCAAAGTTTCATTACTATTCATGCTTTATTGCGTACAGAAAACAACAATTATGGTGATCTTAAATACAAATAATTAGCGACCACTTTAATTGAAAGTTTATCACCAAAATTTGGTAGTGGCTTTTTAGTTTAGATTCATAATTAGTTCCAAAAGGCTAGTTTATGAATTATTATTCATTGCTTTGATGTAAATCGTAAATACACGGGAAAAGTTAGAAAAAAAAATGGATAGGAACTGTGCTTTTCAAATTTCAAGTTTGAGAATTTAGAAAATAAGTTTCATGTGATTCGATTTTTTTTTGGGCGCAAAAATACACGCAAAAACCGACAATCTAATGATTGTATATACTATAAGTCATATCGATTTTATTTATTTTTTTCTGAAAAAATGAAAATTATAAAATCAATTTTATTGTTGTTGGAGATATATATATACTAGCTAGTACATCTTAATTATGTGACCAGAAATAAATTTTAATTATTCTCTCGTCGAGTATACACGTTACAACACATATATGAAATTATCAAGTTAATTTATGCTCCAGTTGCTATCGGTCCATACAAAATTATCACCAAAAATTCAAGTATGAAATGTTGAAAAAAAAAAAAAAAGTAAGCAAAAAGGTGGTATTGGCGTGGAAACAGTGGGAAAGCAGAGAATCATGCACAGTTCAAATAATACCCAACAAGAAAAGGTTTAAATTAAAGTTTAGAGAAAAGGAAAGAAATATATATATATATATTTTTTTAAGTGTAGCTGTTCTTAATATCCTGAAAATCCGGTTACATGATATCTTGTCGGTTAGTTTAATTAGACTTAATAAACTTCACCATAATTGCATCAATTAATTAGCCTTTGGCAATGATATTAATTATGGCCTCACATAAGGTGATTAGTGGAAGATTAATGACTAATTAGTACTCTATAACGTAATCTAGGTAGCCATAATTATTTGTTGTGTGGAAGACTGTGAATAGAATTCAGAAGCAAATTAAAACAAATGATTCCTTAAAAAACTAGAATGATTTTTGGCTAAAACAAAAAAAAAACTAGCAAGATTTTCTATTGACTATTTATATTGTGTTTATCTTCAATTTGTTTCACTCTATAGATAGTCACATGTATTATTATGACCTTTTGTTGTCAAAAATTGAGGAAATATATTGATCGATCAAGATACTAGTAATAGCTAGGTGGTTTTTGTTTATTAGATAGAGATGAGGAAAAAACAAGAAGTTAAAGATGAGATCAAATGTGTCGAGATTTTCCCCTTGTCAATTTGTGTTGCATTGCATCCTTTGTTTCACTATAGCAATGATTTTCAACACAACATGCGTTGAAAATAAAATTAGAATATGGAGTATATATAACATGCGTTGAAAATAAAATTCGAAATTACAAAGTATTGACAGGCTTAAAATTAAAACGAATTCTATTCTAAAAAAGAATCAAGATCTTGTCAATGAGACCTAGCTCAAGTGACAAAGCTGAGCCACCCAAAGACTCTCATTTGTGAGAGGTCTTGGGTTATGGAAAAAAAAATGGGCAACCTCTTTTATCTTAATTTCACTCCAATATAATTCATAATTAATAATAATACGTACTTTCCCACATTTTCCATCTTAGAAAACATTATTATTTCCTTATATATTCATCAATTTCTTATGATAAATTTATAATTAAAAAAAATGAATCATAAAAAAATAAAAATAAAAATAATGCGAGACATCGATGAGGTGAAAGATGTCGGATTCATGCATCATATATAGCACTTAAGTAGTGCTTCTTTGGCTTATTCTCCTGCGCGCCAAATTAATGCAGTTACTATCTTTATACAATTTTGGTGAATTGATTTTTGTGTTCACAAAGGGGAAAATGTATGATTTTTGCACAGAAATCCAGGAAGCAGCAGTTTTATTTGTTTTCTCTATATTTATATATAAGAAAATTCAACATTTTGGTCTCCATTATCTCGAACCATTTTCTCTATGTATCATTAATGTTGCTTATTTAACTCTAATACGATTTGACTGACTGTTGAGGATCCAAAATGTCAAATGCAGTTTGTGTTGCAATAGTGGGTAAAATTCCATAACAGCTACTCCAACTAACAAATCCAAAAACTCCTTTTGTCATAATTTCTTTTCTTCATTAATTAATTGATTGATTAACAGACTATAATATTAATTTGCTCGTTTGATTTTTTTTTTTAAGAAAATAATACATGCGCAATTATGAAAATAAAAAGAACACAAGAATTGGTTACTTGATTCGTTTACAGGAGACTGAACATCTGAGGCCGATGCCAGATGAGGGATTTTTTTTCACTATAAGTAATTAATTGAGCCCTAAATCCTAAGCTCGTAGAAAAATCTTCTGAGCCAGAAAACGGATTAATGATATGAATTCAAAATTGAACTCTACTATTCAGTACCTTCAGATCGACTTCATACTCTAAGAAAAATGTTTACAAATTGTTACTTATGAGATGCTATGATTTTATTTTATTTTTTTATATAGTAAATTTAGTTAATCATCTTAGAAGAAAATTAAAAAGAGTGTAATTAGTAGTTAATCACAGATCCACTGATTGTAATTTTAGTCGACGAAATTAATATCTTTAATGGACGTGAAAAACGGGAGTGAATAAAATAGAGAATTGGAAGAAGAAAAAATAAAGTTTAAGTTGGCATATGTTTAGACTATTCTAGGATTCTCATAGTTGCATGTCTTTTTCCTTAAACCCCACCACTACTCTATCTATATAGCTAAATTCTCATGTATGGGAGTTGAACTGCAGTTCGGATTTTTTTTATTTTTTTTAATAAATTAATAGTTAAATTAAAAAAATTTAAAGATCAACGTTACAGCCTACAGTTAATCCAAGACATTTAGAGGGTGTTTGGCTAAGATTATTTTAAAGAGTTTATAAGTTCTTAAACAATTTATAAGTTATTTTAAAAGCTTATAAGCTTAGAAAACACCCGCCTCTTAGTCTTAGACATTAATCATTCTGTCGTTAGACCAACATACCCACACGAATTAGCCCTCGCTGATTATGAGCGAAAAATTACCTTGTTTGGTCGGCTATATATAAATTGCGGTTTATTCCAAATGCTATATGTATCAAATTAAGACAAGATATATATTTGGTGATGATCGATACTAATAGTGTGTTATAGTAACTCGAATACTATGATAAGAACTTTTATGAAAATGACTAAAATAATACTTTTGCTATTGTTTTATAGTTATAAATATGTGTTTTATTTTATTGACTCACAATATAAATTAGGTATATTAGCATGTAAATACTCGAATTTTTCTTATTTTATGGTTTTGCGCCATAACTTTAAAATCTGCTTATAAATATCTAAATTTTGTATTCTTTCTGATTTTGCACCCGACGAATTTTTATCCTTAAATCGTTGCCGACATACATGACAGCCGAATTGACATTCCAAATCATACAATTACATATTCTAGATCTCACATTGACAATAAAATTATCTATTTCATTATGCACTTCAAATTTTTCCTTCAATTCAGCCGCCTTGTCAGCAACGATTTGAGGGTAAAAATTCGTTGGTTGCAAAATCAGAAAGAATACAAAGTTCAGGTATTTATAGGCAGATTTTAAAATTGGGATGCAAAACTAGAAAATGGAAAAAGTTCGAGTATTTTTAGGCCAATACCCCTATAAATTATGATGTTTAATAAAATTAATTAAAACATAAGATGAAAGAATTCAATCTCGTGCGTGGAGATAAGAGTCAAGGAATGTAACACACGCGAAAAGGAATAATAAAATAAAATAAAATAAGGTTCAGAAAAAGACGAAGGCAACCAAGATTCAGAAAATTCAATATTTGATTCAAGCTTTCCCACACAAAGTCCAACTATAATAATCCCATCCTGATCGGAAAAAGAATTGAAATAATAAAATTCTGTCGTAGTATGATGAGCACGAAATGTTGAAGAATATAAATTTGTGGTTCGATATTACTCGAAATTCCATTGAATGGCTCAAGCCATTTCCCTCTCCATCACCACCGCCTTCATCCTCTTCAACTCAAAGCCACTCCAAAAAAGCCATGAATTTCTTCGAGTTCCCACTCTTCAACGATGAGAATCACGACGAAGAGGGAGAAAGTTACGTGTACGAGACGATCCAGTGTTTGCCGCTTCTCAGCAGGTTCGCGGCGGAGAAGAAGGAGGTGAAGGAAGAGGAAGACGACGGGAGATTGAATGAGAATGTGGCGGTGGCTCTGCACATAGGGTTGCCTGATATAGGAGAGATTGATGTTGATCGCGACGACGAGGAAGAGGAGGAGGAGGAGGAATATTCGATGAAGACGAAGACGAAGACGCAGATGAAGATGAAGATGAAGATGAAGAGCTCTTCTAATGGTGAGAGGAGATTTTGGATCCCAACTCCAGCACAGATTCTTGTTGGGCCCATGCAGTTTTCTTGCAACATCTGCAGCAAGACCTTCAATAGATACAATAACATGCAGGTATATATGCTTAATTAATTACTACTACTGGAATTTATTCACAAGTAATAATGTTATGAGGTAATTAAAATTATATTCATGAATCTTTAATGTTTAGGTTTGTTCAATTTGTCGTAACATGTATAAGGGTTTTTGAAGCTATATATGAGTAGGATCAATTAATATATCTCAGAATAATACATACATATTGCATTTTTATTTCTAAAAGATGTATAATTAATATCTAAAATAACATGTCTTTGATCATTTACTAATATATGAATTTATAGTATGTTAATTAATTTGCAGGTCGTCTTCCTTTTTTAAACTGCATTTGGAGTACTTTCGATATATAGATAATTTCTCATCAAATACGGAAATAGTATTGATATAATGTTGTCTGTGATTGGATATATGCTCGAAGAATGAATTCCAATCATTATTTTGTACACCTAGACCATCTGCATATATATTTTTAGCTATATGCTATAGCAAAATCAATCGAGGCACTTAAGTTATAAAGTGATATCAATATTGATTGACATGTAATATCTATTGCTCCATCTCTTTGTACATTAGTGTACACATCATGTCACCATTCCCATTGTCCACACAAACACTTCTTGGAGACCATACATTTTTATTTTTACATTTAATTAACGGATCAAAAAAAAATATGAGTACTTATTTAATAGACGCAGGGAGTAATATATATGCACATTCTTGAATATATAATTATAAACAAGTTGGAAATTTCTATCTCACATGATCTCGTGTTTCACGTGTGCGTGTGTTAGCCAAGTGATAGAAGATTAATGATCAAGACCTGAGGTCCTGGGTTCGAGTCATCTGTCGCACAATCTTTAGATTTCTTTATTTACTTATGTGATCTCGTGTTTCACTTCATGATCAATATTCCTGCAGATGCACATGTGGGGCCACGGGTCGGAGTTCCGGAAGGGGCCGGAGTCCCTGCGGGGGACGCAGCCGGCGGCAATGCTGCGGCTGCCGTGCTACTGCTGCGCGGCGGGGTGCAAGAACAACGTGAACCACCCGCGCGCGAAGCCGCTCAAGGACTTCCGCACGCTGCAGACGCACTACAAGCGCAAGCACGGCGCGAAGCCGTTCGCGTGCCGCAAGTCGTGCGGCAAGTCCTTCGCCGTGAAGGGCGACTGGCGCACGCACGAGAAGAACTGCGGCAAGCTCTGGTACTGCACCTGCGGCTCCGACTTCAAGCACAAGAGGTCCCTCAAGGACCACATCAGGTCCTTCGGCAAGGGCCACGCGCCCCACCCTTCTCTCCACGCCTTCGACGCCGCCTGCTCCGACGACGACCTCACCGCCTAGCCGGGCCCTCGTGTCGTCGCCGTGTGTCGTGTTTTAATTTTGTAGTTTTTATTTTTATTTTTATTGTATGGTGTTTGTTGCGAGTGCTCGGCAGCAAAACATTCTCTCGCCCGCGTGTGATTAGTTCGGTTGCATGCACGAGGCGGAATGAGGGGAGCGGTTTGCTGCTGAGCACTCGTTTGTTCGTGTCGTGTTCGTGTTCGCGTTTTTCATTTCATAAGGAGATCTTCTACAAGTTGTGAAGCTGATGAATTTTTTTTTCCTTGGTATTTGTGGGAGGAAATTTGCCAGCTTCAAACTATGTTGATGTTGTAATCTTGCCTTTTTTTATAAAAAAATTAAGTTCATGTTTTGTTGCGTTGCTAGACATATATATGTACCAAATATATCTAAATCCATTAAATGAGTTCATACATATAGATGTAAGATAAATATATACTTATATTGTAACTTATTAAGCTTTAAATAGGTAAAATTATAGAGTGTATATATTTCTCTAGCTAGTTTCTAGATTATCAATTTTATGCTCCATACATATATCTATCTACTTGTTGAAGTAGTGGTAGAAGCAATTATTGTTTCTGTGTGTATTTCTCAGTTCATAAATATGCAAGTCGCAGTGGTGCAGTGTATATATGAGTCAGCAATGTGAATTATATATTGTGACAGCCATAATTTAAATGAAATTGGTCAACAAGATAAGCACCTAGAAAAAAGTTAATGATGATCGAGTTGAAATTATGAGCAACATATCATGGCTGTTTTTTTTTCTTTTTCCAATATTGAGAGCAAATTAAGGTAAGTTGGAGTAGTTGTGAAAAAGTTAATGGTCCAAATTGGATGACTCCCTAAATCACAGGCGATCAGCTGCTTCTGCTCATCGAATTTAATTATATTTGAGAAATAAAATTAAGAACTTTGCAGTAAACTGTTTTTGAAGTCTTTCCCACAAAGACACGATTCCCATTACGTGACATGAATTTGGTTTAAGTGTGAACCAAAAATGCCACGACTTTGACAAAAAAAATGAAGTGGAAGTTATTTGGTTGAAACCTTGTGAATGGGAATTTTTCTTTACAAAAACTACTTTAAGACTCCTTTTTTTAATTTATTATTTTTTTTATCAGAAAAAAGAGCAAATGGTATTAAGAAAAAGCTGGTACCAGAGATACCACAATCAGTAGCTACAAAGAGCAAATTTAGTATCAATTATTAATAATACTATTAGGGGCATTTACTTTGCATGCTTGATTACAAGCATGATTGAGTATTTTTATCCTTAAGAATAGGATATCTCTAATCTCATTCTCATCCTTTGAAATAAGAATCAAGCAAAACTAACTTGAATGATAAAAATAATTAAGGGCCTTGGGATATCCTAAAGTTTCAATCCATAAAAGTAAACAAAATATTAGTCTTACTATTTCTATCTATGAAGCCTAATCCTTCAAAGTAAACGCAATACTATTATAAGAATTTGTATGTAAGATCATTTGCTTGGATGCCCCGGATTGACGATACATGTAGTTTAAGAGGTATTTAATCTTCCTAATTGAATCGTGTGTTGGGGTCCCGAAGGGTTGACTGAACAAGTGTAGGGGGAATACACTTGTAGGCTATTTTACGCAAAACAAAACAGACTCACAAAATTTCAGTTTAGAAAATGGTTGTAGACTGATACTGAAATGACTTCAGTAATTTGATATCAGTTGAGCATTGGGCCTTAACTAATATCCACGTAAGGCTTCAGTCTAGAGTTTGTAAACAGAGTTGAGTTGTCAATCTAACTGACTATCAGATGTATGATCAGTTAAACTAACAGCTCAGCAGCGGAATTTAAACTTAGTGCGAATAGCCTTTAGAAAAAGTTTGCAAAACAAAACAAACTCACAATTGTCACTTGCAAAATCCTTAGTTACATTTTTCAGTTAGTCCAGTTCAGTTGAAAACAGATTTAGCACACATAAAAGAATAACTGAAAGCAGATAAATAACACAAGGATTTTTACGTGGTTCGGAAACAACATTCCTACTCCACGGCCAGATGATTAGTTTGACAAACACTCTGGGCTAATGCTTATAGGTGCACAGCAAACCTACCAACACCACTTTGATGTTGGATTTCTCGCTCACTCTTAGCACGCTTGGACACACTCGCGCCCTGTCAGCGCTTCGCTAAGATCTCTGGAGTCAAAACCCTGGTCTGAACTCCCGCTTGGCTTACTGGGTGCCAATGAACGTAACTGTTTAGTTTATCTGATACTAAACAACCACTGAGTTCGGTCTCAGTCTCGAACTCGATTACAATCGCTCTTCTCACTATAAAGAAAAGGTTATGTAAGTAACCAACTAGGATTACTGAGATCATATTCTTGTTCAAGATCCTAGGAAATTTGGTTTAAAGGTATTTAAAATATATTTGGCTATTTTCTCACAGGTTGTGACACATGGGAACAGGCCCTATGCCTCTAGAGATGAGTATAACAGTGTTGATTTTCCAGTGGAATATACAAATGCAAAGTTTTTCTTAATCAAGTCAGATAGCGAGGATGATGTGCGCAAGAGTATTAAGTATAAGATGTGGTCATGCAGTCCCTATGGAAACAAGAAGCTTAATGCTGCATATGAAGATGCCAAGAGAGTGGCTGCTACAGACTCAATTGGCTGCCCCATCTTCCTCTTCTTTTCTGTTAATGCGAGTGGCCGCCTATGGTGTTGCAGGAAGAGAGTCCGGCGACGCGTTTAGAGGCTGTACGGGCTTTATGTCTTATGCATGAGCCTTAGTAGGAGCTAAGTATTTATTTTCCTTCTTAGTAAATTACGGCATCCAGATATTATTATTGTTAATTGGTGTTACGGTGTGACAAAGTATTTTACTCTGCGGCCTCTTGGAGGATTACCAATCTATTTCAGTTTCTTTTCTTGTTATTCTGTCTTCTCTGCTTCACTCCGCTGATTAGCTTACAATTAATGGATTGAACATGTGTTTAGATGAGGTTCCTGCTACTCTTTTTTTTTTTTTTTTTTTGGCCTTTTGGCTTTATCTTTGCAGAAATTATATCCATGACAAAAAGTTACGTTTATGTTGTCTTAGATTGGTCTCATTTTGTGTTGAAAGGACCGGTTACTTGAGAATAAATTTACATTCACTACAAGCAAAACGCAAATAGACAACGGACAAAACCCGTTGTCTATTAGAAAATCAATTGTTGTAAATGAAGGTATTGTCTATTGGAGGGCGGTCATAGACAACGAACGAAAAACCGTTGTCTATTCTCTGATAGACAACGATCCGAAAACCGTTGTCTATTCTAATATAGACAACAATTTTTAAAACTGTTGTCTATGACCGCAATTTTTTTAATATAGACGACGATTTCATTGACCGTTGTCTATTTATTGATAGACCACACTTTTCCTGCTTGTTGTCTTTTCTTATGTTACAATATTTTTTTTAATTTATTTATATTTCCTGATTTTTTAAATATATATTTACCAATACTAAAAACTCATAATAGAAAACTAAAAATACATATATTAATACTAAAAATCCATACATTCATTCAAACATTATTCATTAAATATTACATTCAAACAAATTTCATCCAACATTACATATTAGATCCAAGCTGGAAATTTATATGCCCAGAGATCCAGGTCATAGCTGGAAATTTACATGCCGAGAGATCCAGGTCAGAGCAGGAAATTTACATGCTGAGAGATCCAGGTCAGATGCAGGGCTGGAGTTCCACCGTATTACTCAGCCCCGAGAAATCGTAACAGGACTGGAATCCCCCATACATGTCAACCTCCGGTAGTATTTTGCCCGACTTTCCCAGCAATTCTCTTCTGCACCTGAGCCCTACTTGATATTTCAGTACTGTCATGCCCTTGTGCAAAATATCAAACAAGATTACCAGAGATTAGTAAATGAAATGAGCAGAATTTTAATAGGAAAAAGATCGAAAGATGGAAGTCTTCCCATCAAACTAGGTTGCATCATGGTTGCATCTCCTAATTGAAATACAATCCAAAAGTTCCAACTTAGAGCAAAAACAACAAACACTGCACAATTTGAAGCCTAAACAAATGGGCATAATACTATCATGCTTTTTTGCTGCCTACGAAAATTATAACTTAATCAAAACTATGTGACTACTCAGTGAGGCTCAAATGCCATAGTTCCACGACAACTTCAAAAATTCCAAACAAGTTTAGTACTGTCATGTCATGTTTATGGTTTGAAACTCTCTCGTTGTCTTTCATGCAAACTAACTTGAATGATAGCAGTAAAGTTATTAAAATGAACTATGCAAGATCCACAGCCAGCTGTGATTATATCCCATACAAACTGCAATCAGACTACTCTACATGGCAGATATGATACCTGCAAATACATCCCAGTCTTGAGTTTGATGTGAATTCGGTTGTCGTTATTTCTTTCCAAGTAAAAAGCACTCTGCATATAACTGAACTACCCTCAACTTGGCAGGTGATCACCTACATTTCAATCCAGCCATAATAAGATGAAATAGGTGTTGTAGCTTCTTCAGTTCTATTGACATTACAGTTAAGGCAGTTCTAATGATTTTGCAGAGGAGAAACATGTCAGCATTTGAATACTTCTTCAATTTAACACATTCACAAATGAGAAATACACTCTTTCATGCTCAAATAAAGGCGGACAAGTTTTGGATGTATAGAACAGTTTTACTTTGTCAACCGCAACGGCCCCTCTCCCACCATTGTCAGCGGAAACGTATTTGTTTCCACTCACTGATTTCAGTTGGACCTCTGTTCCATCCTACAATGCAACCACCAAAAACCTTTAACAGGTATGCACACTCAACACACGCGCACAGAAGAAACCTGAAACCCCATTTGCAGAGAGCTATCTCCATCAACAAGATAAACCCCAATTCTTTCAATTCTTGAATAATGCACAAAAGCCATGTTCTACAATTAAAGTGTTGGGACATAACTGCTCACCCAAAAATCATCATAAAGTTGCTGACTATCAAATGCTCTTCCTGGCAGCAACTGCTCGCATCCAAAACTACGAGCAAAACGTCATTTAAAAACACAATAATAGACGAACAAATTAAATCATGGAGTAATTTGAAACTCGATATTGACGAGTTTGTAAGCTTGGACCATTATATTACACCATGAGTAAGGAGAAGCTTCATTCATTGTTCTGCCAAAACTCTGAGGTCTTGAATATATCAGATTTTCCCAGTTCATTTAAAACCACTACAGCAGCCTACCAACAAATTTTCAAGGTATTTACTGAGCTCAATATGCTATATCTCATAATGCATATTCTCCATCTAAGCATGATAGACAAACATTACCATTGCATAATCAATTTATTTCCATCAAAACCAACAACAACCTATGACTTTCACACGAGCTAAATGCAGTGAGGAATTCCTTGATACAGTAGCAAGAGTTTAGTGCTTAGTGCTATTTATTGCATAACAATTATAGAAAAATGGAAACTGCACAGTAGAGCTATAGATTAACTTAGCTTTGGGAGGAGGGAAGGCCGACAGCCCTGTTTAGCCGAGCTGGGACGAAGATGACGATGGCAGCTCTTGCTGCCTCGGCGGAGTCCGAGAAAAACAGCAACGGCGTGGCTCGAACACGGCGACACCACCGGAGCGGAAGCGGCGGCGATTAGTCCGTTACAGGAGAGAGAGGAGCAGCCGGCTTTGACTTCAGACTTCGTGTGTAGAGAGATGGAGGACGCCGATTCGCAGGTATTCCACACGCGGCGGCAACGGCCGAACTGAATCGGCAGGAGAAGAGCTAGGGCTCGATCTGGAAGGGGAAGAATTAAGGCTCAATTTTGAGCGGCCTCCCCTAAATTTGAGAGACAGCAGCAGCGACTCTGTGCGCGGCGGTGGCGGCGTTTTCAGGCGGAGCAACGTCGGCCTTGGGGCGACAACGTCGCCTGAGATTTCGGAACCACGGCGGCGACGATTTCAGATTTAAGAAGAAGAGTTAGGGCAGGGGAAGAGGCGACGCCGGATCGATTGAGGCAAAGGGAGAAGGGGCGGCGCCGACGAATCGCCTAGCGCCGCAGAGAGAAGAGGCGCAAAGGAGGTTTACGGGAACAGCGGCGGAGGCAGCGTGTCTCTCCAGGGAATAGCGGCGGAGGAGGTTTACAGCGGCAGGCATTGGAAGTGCAATTTTGTAGAAAAGTTAGGGTTTGAATTAAGTTAGGGTTTGAATTAATTTTGTAGAATAATTTTGTATGTTGATGGTAAAATCTGATATGTAATTAAAATTTCTTTTTTTATTAAATCTGGTATGGTAATAGACAACAACATTGAAAATCGTTGTCTATTCTCTAATAGACAATAGTTCTCCAAAAGTGTTGTCTATGACCGCACTAAATAGACAACGGTTTTTGAAAAACCGTTGTCTATAGTTATAATAGACAACGAGGAATGCCGTTGTCTATAATTATATTAGACAACAAGTTTTGAAGCATGCTGTCTATATTATGTTGTCTATATTATGTTGTCTATGAGCTCAATTCTTGTAGTGATTGTTATTTTAACATTTATAAGTGACATAAGTTTTAATAAATGTTAGATAAAAGTGTATGTGAATGAAAAAGAGGTTTCACTTTATAAAAAGTGGATTTTAAATTAGTGGTTGTTGAAATAAGATTTTATTAAAAAGAAAAGAAACAACAACGGAAAACCAAAAACCCTTGAAAGCACAAAGCTGCAGACTAAGGGCCGAGCCTCGTTAAAACCTCATAACAGCTGAGGAAAAAGAGTACTCGTCCAGGACCAAGGTTGACAGAGCTGAGTTAGGAGGTCTCAAGGATTCCGGCCGAACCATTACCCTTAGGCCTCCCGGCTCACAACCGATCCAGAACCAAGAGAAAAAAACCAAAAAATCAAGCGAAACGAGTAAAAAAGGGAATAGAAACATCCTCCTGGACAAAATCATTTAAACCAGCAATGGCATGAGGCCAAAAACCCTAAATTAGTGGTATAATATTTAAAATGCTATTAATCTCAACAAATTTCATCAATTATTATTATTATTATTATTATTATTATTATTATTGGATAATAAAAATATCCCTTTGAGCATAATCTTGCTTGGAATTATGAAACACCACATTTGACTTTTAAGCATCATCTTGTCTAAAACTTAAATATCATAACTAACTTGTAACTTGTGACCATAATCTCATATGGTGTTTGCAAGCTATACTTAAGTTATAAGAATCATCTTATCAATTTAGAGCGGTGATCAATTGTGAAAAACTCAATAATCTGCAAGTCATTTCGTATTTTAGTGATTCGTTTTACCATGTCATATGGTGTGCATGGTTTTATTTAATTTGTTACACTACAAAGAAAATAATCTATGAGTCATTTCATTATTAGTGATTTTTCAAACTGGTTTTTTGCTGTCCACTAGAAAGAATATATCTCAGCATGCATTTCGAAAAATAAAAGGCCTTGTTTGAGGGGATACAATTGTGGAAAGCAAAGAAACACAAGTGAGATTAGTTTGATCAGTAATTAACTCAAGGTTGAATATATGGTATATGGTATGACAAGTTTAGAAAATTTCAAGTTATAAAAGGCTGAACAGAAGTTATACATAATGTAGAACTTAATAACAACTTTTTCAGTTAGACTCCACCTAAGTTCAGAACTTGTACAATACTCCATCAATTCATCGGCAATAAATTCCCAAACATTCATTGGAAAAACTGAAGAGCTAATGCATACAGAATGTGAAGCAAGAAATTAAACAGCAAGATGATTTTTGGGAGAGTGAAGAGAAGGGATTGAGATGAGTGGGCGGCGGTGGCCGATATTGCACGAAGAGGGTGTTTGGCTGAGCTTATAAGCTCCTCAAAACAGTTAGACTAGATGCATTGTTGCTTCTCTTTTTATCTAGCTACTGAAGAATATCCTTATAGGAAATGGCAAGGTAACATCACTAGGTACATAACATAAGTGATAGGAAACATATCAAATGAAAATAATATTACCTGAGAAGCATATATCGTTACGGAAAGAAATTTACAACAATCAGTAATTAGCCAGTACCAACACTGCCATCTTTGAACAATATCCTCAAAGTAAATTACATGGCACTGAGATAAAATTACCTCTACGTCGGAGCTCTTTCATCATACGTTTCTTTTATTTATAGGGCTTGTAGGCATCAATTCCGACATGGACTCCCATGTCACTGTGAACTGTTCAGATCACTCTACGTGCCTTCATAACTTTATCACGCCTAAAGCCGAACGCCGTGTGATGCAAATCCGCCTTCATGAAAAGGCTTACCGCGCTGTAGAAATAATCGTAGCAGTCCATTCCGCTTTTTACACCGTGCTTGTCCCCAGGGGCGTAGCCAGGGGGCTAGAGCCCCCCAAATTTTGAAAAAAAAAAAATTATAATATGTCTAAAAATGTTGTTATTATTATTATTATTATATTTGTATTTTAGTAAAAAAAATGTCTAAAATGTATTGAATGCCCCCAAAAAAATTTATAGTAAATGTTGAACTATATTATCTATGAAAATGTTGTTATTATTATTATTATATTTGTATTTTAATAAAAAATGTCTAAATGTATTGAATGCCCCCAAAAAAAATTTTAGTAAATGTTTTGAACTATATTATCTATGAAAATGTTGTTATTATTATTATTATTATATTTGTATTTTAGTAAAAAATGTCTAAAATGTATTGAATGCCCACAAAAAAAAATTTAGTAAATGTTTTGAACTATATTATCTATAAAAATGTTGTTATTATTATTATTATATTTGTATTTTGGTAAAAAATGTCTAAAATGTATTGAATGCCCCCAAAAAAAAATTCCCGGGCCCCCGTAACAGTTCAGCCCCCCCAAAAAAAATTCTGGCTCCGCCACTGCTTGTCCCACTGCTCCTGCTAAACGCCTATTTTCTATAAACTCACATGTTCGTGGGGCCACAGACCATGGATCGTGAAATATTCACGATCTCGGTCCCATTGGACACATAAAATCATATCGCGATAAAACACTATAAATACAAAAGAAAAAAAAAAGATTAATTTATTAACATAAAAAAAAGTAAAGATTAATTTATTAACATAAAAAAAAGTAACAAAATTTATTTTACTTAAAAATAAAATTCGTCGAATGTACCATATCTAAAGCCCTGGTCGGGTGGAAACTGGTAACGGGCATGCGGCTGCGCCATGCTGTAAATGAACAACAAAAATATAAATTAATAAAAAGACAAATATTAAAATAATCAATTTGTTTAACTAAAAATTAAATCTTAACCACCAAAATAATAATATATTAATTATAGACATTCTCATGGGTCATGGCCCAAACAAATAGCCCAATAATAATAATAGAAAAATGAGAAATTCTATTTGTAGCCCCTATTTTGCTCCTTATAACCCCTTAATTAAATAAATAATAATAGTATTACTATTTTATCCTTATAGCATGGGTCGGGCCAGATAGGCCCGGTTTTAAGTGCACGATTAACAAGGTTTTGAGTATTTCTTGTCTAGGGTGATCTTTTCTTGTATTAATTCAATACTTAATTGTGGATGAGGAATGATCAAAATTAACTTATTGTAAATGGGGAATGATCAATATTACAAAATAAATTATGTGTGATGAACTTTTGGTAATGTACGTACGTCTATATGAATGTAATAAAAGTGTTTCTCCTCAAAAAATAAATAAATAAAACTATTCATTTTATCGATAAAATTTGTCGAAGCTAGGAATTTCCATATTGATTGCCAAGGTATTCTCTCAAAACAGAAATATTCAGAAACTGCAAACACAACCTCAAAAGTTGAAATACTAACAAATATCAGCTCAAAAAATATCTAGCTCTCGTTTCGCCACAGCGTTTCAGTAAGTTGTCACACCTCTAAAACTTTATCCGATGATCCCCCGCCTACAACAGCAGAATAACTAGAGCCATGAGGCACTGAGATAAAATTACCTCTACGGTCGGCCATGATTCGGAGCTCTTTCATCATATGTTTCTTTTATTTATAGGGCTTGTAGGCATCAATTCCGACATGGACTCCCATGTCACTGTGAACTGTTCAGATCACTCTACGTGCCTTCATAACTTTATCACGCCTAAAGCCGAACGCCGTGTGATGCAAATCCGCCTTCATGAAAAGGCTTACCGCGCTGTAGAAATAATCGTAGCAGTCCATTCCGCTTTTTACACCGTGCTTGTCCCACTGCTCCTGCCAAAAGCGTAGATTGTTTCGACGTTGTATATCTGGCCAATATGCATTCAACATATCTCATTAGCCTAAAAATTAAACAAAAAATTTAATTAAAAAAATATAAAGAATAAAGTAACATTCAAAATTGAAATTTATATATACCACGTAAATTTTATGTCTCCGTCTCGGAGATTGCCGCCTACTCACATGTCCGTGGGCCCACAGACCATGGATCGTGAAATATTCACGATCTCGGTCCCATTGGACACATAAAATTATATCGCAATAAAACACTATAAATACAAAAAAAAAAAGATTAATTTATTAACATAAAAAAGTAACAAAATTTATTTTACTTAAAAATAAAATTCGTCGAATGTACCATATCTAAAGCCCTGGCCGGGTGGAAACTGGTAACAGGCATGCGGCTGCGCCATGCTGTAAATGAACAACAAAAATATAAATTAATAAAAAGACAAATATTAAAATAATCAATTTGTTTAACTAAAAATTAAATCTTAACCACCAAAATAATAATATATTAATTATAGACATTCTCATGGGTCATGGCCCAAACAAATAGCCCAATAATAATAATAGAAAAATGAGAAATTCTATTTGTAGCCCCTATTTTGCTCCTTATAACCCCTTAATTAAATAAATAATAGTATTACTATTTTATCCTTATAGCATGGGTCGGGCCAGATAGGCCCGGTTTTAAGTGCACGATTAATAAGGTTTTGAGTATTTCTTGTCTAGGATGATCTTTTCTTGTATTAATTCAATACTTAATTGTGGATGAGGAATGATCAAAATTAACTTATTGTAAATGAGGAATGATCAATATTACAAAATAAATTATGTGTGATGAACTTTTGGTAATGTACGTACCTCTATACGAATGTAATAAAAGTGTTTCTCCTCAAAAAATAAATAAATAAAACTATTCATTTTATCGACCATTGAATATATAGAAATGATAATCAGAGACTGCTTCTGAATTTCCTTATACTAGGGGCAGTTCGTTTCAGAAGAGATACGAGGTGATATTTAGCCATAAAAAGTAGTAGCATACATTATTCAATTAATAAATCTATGCAACTACATTGTGGCCACACACACTAATATAATAAGGACAATCTTGATTTATTTAATTTATTTTTTTAAATAAAAATAGGATTTAGTTATTTTATTATATTCTCTACATTATACTTATTTTTTTTAATTTTTTTTGCATTTTTTATTTTTAATTTATTTTTTAATAAAAATAAAAAAGTTACCAAAAAATTACAGAAAATAGCTATTATGTAGAGAATATGATAAAATAACTAAATCTTATTTTTATTTTAAAAAATAAATTAAATAAATTAAATTATTTTCTACTTAGATAAATTGTGGGTGGTCACATTGTGGCTGTTTAGCATTACTCTTCAATTTCATGATATTTTCCTACTGTTACAATATTTGTATCTAGCTTTCCATCATCTCTCCGCCAGAAAGTGATTTTGTCTTGTAGCTTGAAATAGAAAGATATTCATCTGCTTTAAATCTTCACCTCTTAAGATTTTAAGAGATCATTGAAATTTGTTTTCCTAGAATCGGAGTTGGAACTAATAATTTACTAACATGAAAAAAGTAGCGATTCAGTCCCTCTTGCATGAAAAGTCTAAGCGCTGTAGAAGTACTTATAGCCCTCCTGTCAGCCAATGGCACCGTGTTTGTTCCACTGTCTCTGCCAAAAGTCTACATTATTTGAAGATAGAAAATTTGGCCAATATCAATTCAACAGAGTCCGCAAAGGATCTCCACGGGGAATCTCTCTACCCTAAAAATTAAACAAAAAATTTAATTAAAAAAATATAAAGAATAATTAAATTATAGTAACATTCAAATTTGAATTTTGTATACAACATTAAAGCCACGTTTGCGAGTTTGGCTAGTCACATGCCGCTGGGGCCACAGGCCGTAGATTGTGAAAAATCCACGACGTCGGTCCCATTGGACACATAATATCACGTCGAAATAAACACTATAAATACAAAAAAAAAAGATTAATTTACTAACATAAAAAAAAGTAGCGATTCAGTCACTCCGGCATGAAAAGGCTAACGGCGGTGTAGAAGTACTCATAGCCCTCCTGTTGGCTAACGGCATCGTGCTTGTTCAACTGCCTCTGCCAAAAGTCTGCATTATTTGCCGATAGAAAATTTGACCAATATCAATTCAACAGAGTCTGCAAACGATCTCCACGGGCAATCTCTCTACCCTAAAAATTAAACAAAAAATTTAATTAAAAAAATATAAAGAATAATTAAATTATAGTAACATTCAAATTTGAAATTTATATACCACGTTAAAGCAACGTCTGCGAGTTCGGCTTGTCAAATACCGCTGGGGCCATAGGCCGTGGATTGTGAAACATCCACGACGTCGGTCCCATTGGACACATAATATCATGTCGAAATAAAACACTACAAATACAAATACAAAATAAAAATAAAAAATTTACTAACATAAAAAAAAGTAGCAATTCAGTCCCTCCTGCATGAAAAGGCTAACGGAGCTGTAGAAGTACTCATAGCCCTCCTGTCGGCTAACGGCACCGTGCTTGTTCCACTGCCTCTGCCAAAAGTCTGCATTATTTGAAGATAGAAAATTTGGTCAATATCAATTCAACAGAGTCCGCAAAGGATCTTCACGGGGAATCTTTTTACCCTAATAATTAATCAAAAAATTTAATTAAAAAAATATAAAGAATTATTAAATTATAGTAACATTCAAATTTGAAATTTATATACCACATTAAAGCTACGTCTGCGAGTTCAGCTAGTCACATGTCGCTGGGGCCACAGGCCGTGGATTGTGAAACATCCACGACGTCGGTCCCATTGGACACATAATATCATGTCAAATAAAACACTATAAATACAAAAAAAAAAAGATTAATTTACTAACATAAAAAAAAGTAGCGATTCAGTCCCTTTTGCATGAAAAGTCTAACAGAGCTTTAGAAGTACTCATAGCCCTCCAGTCGGCTAACGGCACCGTGCTTGTTCCACTACCTCTCCCAAAAGTCTACATTGTTTGAAGATATAAAATTTGGCCAATATCAATTCAACAGAGTCCGCAAACCATCTCCACGGGTAATCTATCTACCCTAAAAATTAAATAAAAAATTTAATTAAAAAAATATAAAGAATAATTAAATTATAGTTAGATTCAAATTTGAAATTTATATACTACGTTAAAGCTACGTCTTCGAGTTCAGCTAGTCACATGCCGCTGAGGCCACAGGCTGTGGATTATGAAACATCCACGACGTCGGTCCCATTTGACACATAATATCATGTCGAAATGAAACAATATAAATACAAAAAAAAATTAATTTAGCAACATAAAAAAAGTAGCGATTCAGTCCCGCCTGCATGAAAAGTCTAACGGCGCAGTGGAAGTACTCATAGCCCTTCTGTCGGCTAACGGCACCGTGCTTGTTCCACTGCTTCTGCCAAAAGTCTACATTGTTTGAAGATAGCAGATTTGGCCAATATCTATTCAACAGAGTCCGCAAAGGATCTCCACGGGGAATCTCCCTACCCTAAAAATTAAACAAAAAATTTAATTGAAAAAATATGAAGAATAATTAAATTATAATAACATTCAAATTTGAAATTTATATACCACGTTAAAGCTACGTCTCCGAGTTCGACTAGTCACATGCCGCTAGGCAAGCTACGTCTCCGAGTTCGACTAGTCACATGCCGCTAGGCCGTGGATTGTGAAACATCCACGACGTCGGTCCCATTGGACACATAATATCATGTCGAAATGAAACATTATAAATACAAAATAAGAGAGATTAATTTACTAACATAAAAAAAATAGCGATTCAGTCCCGCCTGCAGGAAACGACACTGTAGAAGTACTCATAGTCCTCTTGTCAGTTAACGGCGTCGTGCTTGTTCCACTGCCTCTGCCAAAAGTCTACATTGTTTGAAGATAGAAAATTTGGCCAATATCAATTCAACAGACTACATTGTTTGAAGATAGAAAATTTGGCCAATATCAATTCAACAGAGTCCGCAAAGGATCTCCACGGGAAATCTCTCCACCCTAAAAACTAAACAAAAAATAAATTATAGTTAGATTCAAATTTGAAATTTATATACTACGTTAAAGCTACGTTTGCGAGTTTGGCTAGTCACATGCTGCTAGGGACACAGGCCGTGGATTGTGAAACATCCACGACGTCTGACCCATTGGACACATAATATCATGTCGAAATAAAACACTATAAATACAAAAAAAAAGAGATTAATTTACTAACATAAAAAAAGTTGATTCAGTCCCTCCTACATGAAAAGTCTAACTGCGCTGTAGAAGTACTCATAGCCCTCCTGTCGGCTAACGGCAACGTGCTTGTTCCACTGCCTCTCCCAAGACTCTACATTGTTTGAAGATAGAAAATTTGACCAATATCAATTGAACAGAGTCCGCAAAGGATCTCTACGGGGAATCTCTCTACCCTAAAAATTAATCAAAAAAATTGATTAAAAAATATAAAGATTAATTAAATTGTTGTTAGATTCAAATTTGAAATTTATATACTACGTTAAAGCTACGTCTGCGAGTTCGCTAGTCACATGCCGCTGGGGCCACAAGCCGTGGATTGTGTAACCTCCACGACGTTGGTTAATTTTTTTTATTTCTCTTGGCACTTATGACACTAATTAGGGCTGGGAATCGGGTCGGGATCGGGTACCTGATCCAGAATAAGCCTAAAACCCTATACCCGATTAAAAAATCGGGTACCCGACACGGGTATTCGGGGACCCTAAATTACTAGGTCAAAATTGTATTTTTCAAAGTCAAACTGTGAATTAGGGTACTAGGGTACCCGAATTTCCCGATTTAGCTTAATAGGGTATTAGGGTACCCGAAATACCCGATTTTAAAGTCAAATTTGATTTCAGTTTTTTTAATTAAATTAATTAAATAATTTTAAAATGTATATAATTAAAAATTCAGGTATTTCGGGTATAACTCGATACCCGATTTTTTTCCACCCTAAATACCTGATCCCAAACCCGGTCCCTAATTTTTCGGGTATAGGGTACCTGATATCCGATTTTTTTGGGTCGGGTAATCGGGTACCCTATACCCGAACCCTATCTTCCCACCCCTAGCACTAATAGTGCCATAAGTGTCTAACCCGATCCGGCACGCGACCCGCGTGCCTGATCCCACCTAGTCCGCCTCATTAAGGGCAAAAACGTCCGAAATCAATAAAAATGGCCAAATTTTATGTTTTTTTCAATGAGTGGCCATAAATTGTGTTTTATGTTTCATTTTGGCTACTTCAAAACTTTGATGGATAAATTTATCCATGGAAAATCATGGATAACACAAATTTATGTCTTTAAATGTCTCATTCCTTTTCCAACATTTGACACAAACAGAGATGCTCACCATTTTTTCTTCCTTATTTTCACTTCAAGAATGGATAATATTATCACACCAAAATGGAGGGATAATATTATCCATCCTTGAGGTGAAAATAAGGAAGGAAAAATGGTGAGCATCTCTTTTTTGTGTCAAATGTTGGAAAATGAAGAAAATATTTAAAGGCATAAATTTGTGTTTTCCATCATTTTTCATGGATAAATTTATCCTTCAAAGTAAACGCCTATAGATTTTTAGAAATGAAAAATTTGCATGGAATTAAAATGTTGGGCTTTTGATCTATATATATTCTTAGGATTTTATTAATTTCAAGTTTGGGTCAACTAAAAATGTTGAATTTTTAGTGGCCAATGGGTGATACTTTTTATACAGTCTTTAATTTTCTGAAATAGTCCAATATTAAAAAATATATACACATTATTAATTTAATATAGAGGCTACTGGGTTAAAATAGTACATTTTGCAATATAATTATTATTTTCTTAAATTAGGAAACTAAGAAAAATAAGGGTTAATAGATTCACTCATTCCTAATGATTTTACTGTTGGGCCTTATTTAGTGTTGAGCAGAATTCTGGACCCTTGAGATGGACCGAAATATTTATTACTATTGAAGCCCATACCTTTTTTTTTCTATATTTTGTTAATTAATTAGTGATAGTGTGATCCTATACACAGCATTCATTTTTGTTTCTCTCTTTATAGTAATGATTAAAGTAATTCTTTCATTCCCATTTAGTTAGGCCCATGGAAAATAATTTTTTTATTACATTAGAGCATCTTTATTAGATCTACCTCATTTTCAGAAATCAGCTGGCCAAATAAATTATACTAAGATAATTTGATCTGGCTTAATTTTATATAAACAGTTTTCGATATATAAGATAATACAATTATCACAATGTTTAGGTGTTTAATAAGGTACTTGAATCAAGATCGCATGAATGTTTTATCAAATGCTAAATAAAACATTATTTATTTTATAGGGAGAAATGAGCAATGGGTGGTGTATATATGCAACATACAAAATTCATTGTTTTTTTAAGGTTATTATTTACCTAATCTGTTACAAATTGTTTGAATGTCTCAAGGTTGTTCAAAAATGGGCCTCCGCTGCAAGCCTCAAATCCAATCAGAAGATGCCATCTGGCACCTCCACACCGACCTCACAAAATATATTCTTTGTGTAATTTAAATGACCAATAAATAAACTTTCACAACAAAACTTAGATGTAATTCATCCATGCAATTTTTTCTCAATTTAGTAAGTTAGAGCAATTTTAGGATCGAACGAAGTAACTGACTCTAATCAATGAATTAGCACGTACATTGTTTGTAAAACCTAATGTTGCTAGCAACTGCATATAAATTATTAAATTTTCAACAAATTTTAATTTTGCTTACGAATTTTAAAATCTTCATTAAAATTATTGAACCATTTTTTCTCTCATTTTGCATATTTACCCTTTTTTTATTCTGGTAGCATGACATAAATATACTCGCTCTGCATTAATATCCGTGCTTAACATAAATATGGAAAAAAACTAACTGATGCCGTATTGTATAGTTGGATGGAAATGACATTGTTTCAGGCCAAAAGTTTTCACTGGAAAAATGGGCAAATATGTAAAATGAGAAGAAAAAAAAAATATTTGAGTAATTTTAATAAAAATTTTAAAATTCATGTGCAAGAAGATAAGAATTTATTGAAAGTTTAATAATTTAGATGTAATTAATCTTTTTTAAAACTAGCGAAGCCAAGTCATGTCACAGTCTCTTGCAAGATTGGGTAAATATTGTCAGAATCTTTGAAGATATATTTTTAATACACATTCAAATACAATGCCCACCTAATTCTGTTTTGATCCATTCGCATGACGAGAAAAAATAAATTTAATTATTCCCACCATCTAATTATCTATTTGTTAACAAGTTCGAGTTTTAATATACACCTAATATATTTTAAAGTACTATATCATATATGTGTAGATTGACATGGCAATTTTTCTTGGTCATATATGTCATTGTAGTTTAGGAAATTATTTCCATTTGTTGACTTTATCAAATAAATACTTCTGAAGCAGGTATACATTATCAATGTTATGATTAATTAATCTCCCCTTTTCAAATTTCTCTATTTTTTTCTTTATTTATGTAGTACTTTAGTGTCATTAGTGGATACAAAGTGGAGCATTGGACACCTATTGGTCAATGACATTACCAAACCTTAACCAAATCTCAATTAAATTAAAGTTCATATGTTGGCTATTCTTTAGTTCTTATCTGTCAAATTAGCGGGGAAAGTCATTAGAATCAAAAGATTTTTTTTTATTTTTTTTTATTTGTTGTTATAATTAATCGATCTTATAGGAACCTATATGATCCTACATAATCGAGATTATGTGTTTATTATATAAATACGTAGAAGCCGTCCACGCTTGATCTGGATGAGATTCAATATTCCATAATTTTATGTTGCCACTATATTTCATTCTTATATCTATTATTTTAATAATATTTGTTATAACTGGTGAGGAGCAATATATGCAGAGTAGGGAGAGAGTACAAATCAGAGGAACCACTCTCATCAGAGGAGCCGTATGGGTCAGAAGAATCATTTATACCAGAAGGGTTTCACCCATCAGAGGAATAACTCTAGCCAGAGGAGTCATACTCACCAGAGAAGTCATTCTTGACAGAGGAGCCCTCTCCTCCAGAGAAATCATCCACGCTGGAAAAGTCACCATCGTCAGGGAAGTCATCGTCATCAGAAAAGTCAACTTCATCAGAGAAATCATTACCGCCAAAGGAGATGCCCTTGCCAGAGAAGACGTGTTTACCAGAGGAGTCCGTCACGCCAGAGATGTCAATATCACCAGAGAAGACGCCTTCGCCAGAGAAGACATTTCCATCAGAGGAGCCAATGAACGCGCGGGAAGATCTCCCGCGTATTATCGAAATTACTATTGTACCCTTCCATCACGCAAGATGCATGCACCGAAGACGATTTTACTATTTTGCCCCTCCGCTTGTAAATCTATAAATAGGGCCCGAGCTCGTGTATTATTACTTACGCTATCTCATATTTTTAATACAACAGTCATTTTTCTCTCTCGTATTCAGTTTCCGATCATTCTACTTCGCTCTTTCCGATCAGTTCCAATAGGTATAGTTTACTGCTTCATCGTGTAGTTTTAGGTGTTGGTTTCATTAAACACCAATAACAAAATTATTAATATTATGAATTATACTTAATTTTTATTTCATAAATTATTTTTTTTAAAATTATAGTATAATTTTGAATTTATCAATCTATTATCTATTAGTTAATTAAATGATAAAAAAATAATTATATATCCTAATTAAATGAAATAAACATTAGGTTAATAATCAGAAATTAAATAAAGTATATAAAATTGAAATTAAAAAAAATTGAAAATGAAAGATCAAATATGATACACTAAATCTCAATTCCATTCACGAGTATGATGTTATATTAGAATTCAGATAAATAGATTTCACAAATTTTAGCATGTTGTATAGTAAAAGTATCATAAATTATTTTTTTACATTTTCTAAATCACGAGTATATATGATGTTATATCAGAATTCAGATAAAATATGTCAATTTAATTTGCAATTGCATGCAGTAAAGTAAGTTAGTGGGTTTTGGAATATTAATATATTTTTAAGTTTAGAATTCCTGTACCAGCTATACTTAGTTACAAATTCAAACGTTTGACTATTCTTTCACTTTGTCCGCGTCATACTAATCTACTTTTTAATCCATTTATTATGTTAATTAACTCCTTAATAAGGATCCTATAAGATTCTTTAACTGGGTCAAATTTTTTTTTCTTTTTTTTTTGAGAAAATGAGAGATATTATTAATCGCACGAACATGGAACATGGAGATGACCCTCCACAAACGACGTATGTTCATTTCAAACATGAACAGTAGTTACATCTCTCGCTGCTTTAGCTAAGCAATGCGCTATAACAAGAAATATTAATATTAATGGCATGGTCTGTTTATTGAAGCGAGAAATATTAATGGTGATAATAACAATAGAAACAGCATCAAAGATGGTCTCACAAACTCACCACATTACTAAAATATAACCTTAACCCAAAAAAAAATGTTTAAAAAAAGAAAAAGAAAAATTACAAACAGCACTGCCTCTTGCCTTAGCCCATGACTCCCAACATGGCTCCCACAACAACCCACGACCAAACCACCAAGCTCTTCCCACCGCCCACAGTAGCGGCGGTGCTGCCCGCCGGTGGCGGTGGGGAAGACGGTGTGGTTGATGTAGGTGGTGACGGGGTGTCGCCGTCTGGCGACGGCGGCGATGGAGTAGCGGGCGGTGATGGAGTAGTGGGCGGTGATGGGGTGGTGGCGGCGGCGACGACGGTGACAGTGAGCTTCTGGCCCTGGTCGCAGTGGTTGGACCTGGGGCAGAGGAAGTAGCGGGTGCCGGCGGCGGTGAGGGGGATGGTGGTTGGGCTGCTGCTGTCGGAGCTGATGGCGTTAGCGGTGTTGCAGCTGCTGTAGTCGCCTTCTCTTACTTCGTCCACGGCGTGACTGAAACCATAGTTGAACACTGAAAACCAAAATGCGATTTAGGTATTTTTCATCTTTCATTTATCACATAAAAATTACGGGACTCGAACCCAAGATCTTTGGCCTTAAGCATCCCTTCCCACTTGGCCAACACACGTACATAAATATTAATTTTTTTTTGATAAATTACATACGTAAATAAAGAAATTTAAAGACCGTGCGACGGAAGACTCAAACGTGGGACCTCAGGTCTTGGACATTAATCTCCTACCGCTAGGCCAAGACACGCGCACGAATATTGAATATTTAACATACCTAGGGAGTCACCAACGGCAAAAGTTTTGCCCCTAGCCCAGTTGACGTAGTTGACGGTGCTGTCCCAACCGGCGGAGTCGCCGACGATGTGCGTCGTCTGGCCGTATGCCGCCGGAGATATCAGAAGCACGAAGAGGAAGGCAATGCCTCTGCTCATTTTCATTTTGACTATAATTTTACTTCCTTTATATATAAGTATAGGCTGAATAATACTGTTTCCGAAGCTCAAATGGGGTATAAGCTGATGGAAATGCAACTTATATATATGGACAGAGAGCGTTAGGTGAAACAAATAAAATACGAAGTGTAGAAATGTGTGAGAGAATCAATGTCAACGCTTAATTAACAGCACAAATTAATCTACTCTCAATAATTAATTGCGTGCACTAAAACAACTTCATTATATACATATATATTAAACTAACCATATATATAACTATAATTATAATCTAATCATATATAATTATAACTTAACAATATATAGTATGAACTACAATTGTTGTAAGAACGTGAAAAATCATTAAAATTACTGTATCTGCCGTAAAATTTAATATATATGCTGATAAATTTACTATATTTGAAAAAATAAATTTTTTGTTTCCATCAACATTCGAACTCAGGTGTTGCACTCATTCCCCAAAATGAAGCATCCACCATAGATCTTAATCATTGAATGACTGAAAATCGTTCTCCGTATTTTATTTTATTTAGTGATTTTTATAACCTCTCTCTATATATCTCCCACAGCTTATCGCCCCGGTTCTCTCTCTCTCTCTCTCTCTCTCTCTCTGAGCTAATTGTTGAAATAGGACCGTAACTTTCAGCGTTTTCAGAAAGATTACAATATGTTATGGAATTTGAAAATGAGGACTATAGTTTCCATTTTTTAAATTTACACTCCTATTTCAGGAATTAATGGAAGCTATATTCTCATTTTGATATGTGAAATAGGAGTGTAAATATTAAAATGAAAATTCTCATATTCAAATTCCGTAA
The DNA here is from genome assembly GCF_028751815.1 of Salvia miltiorrhiza. Taxonomy (NCBI): domain Eukaryota; kingdom Viridiplantae; phylum Streptophyta; class Magnoliopsida; order Lamiales; family Lamiaceae; genus Salvia; species Salvia miltiorrhiza. The sequence continues at coordinate 4,615,692 of NC_080394.1, read as the reverse complement.
CATATACTCTAATTTTCTTTTTAAAAAACACTAATAATTACGGTCATATTTTAACAATCAGCTCCTCTCTTTCTCTCCCTCATTAGTTGTTGTGCAATGGAGGTGGGCCGTACTCTTCAGTTCATGGAGGGCAGGTCTATTTTAGCAACTGGGCCAGCTGGCTTTCTTTGCAAAGAGTATGAATTTTATTTCTCGAATATATATATATCAAAATTATGTACATAACATTGTTGTGCAGTGTTGTGGCCCAATTTGATGCAAAGTATGGTTGTGGTCCATGGAGTATATATGTATCTTGATTCATGCGATAATATAAATCATGGGTCATGGGTCAACCCAATTTTACGATAATAGTTCCTTGCTAGCTAAATATAAATCATGTTTTAACCATCTAAATATAAAACTCAACGATCAAAAAATTTCTACCCGATATCGAGTGGCATAAAATTGTTGGAGTACTCAGAGACTCATAAATATATTTCATGATAGTAAGCCAAGGACCGAATTATAAAACATGTTTTAATGACTGAAATATATTTTACGATAATAGTTCATTGATTGCTAAATATAAATCATGTTTTAACGACCGAAACATAAAATGTAACGATCGGAAATCGAGCGTTAATATTATTAAAAAAAGAGGAAACTAATCAACAAATACCAAAAAATAAAAAAGATAACTTTTTTAGCTCCTCTTTAAAACTAACTCTTTTGTATACCAAAATCTGTGAAAGGACTAAAATACCCCTTACGGTGCCCACCACTTGAAGCCAAAGTCAAACCCGTGTCCACGATGGCGGACACGATGGCGACGATCGTGGACACGACTGTCGTGTCCAACGTGGGCACGATGGTGGACACGACCATCGTGCCCATCGTGGGCACGCGAGCCATCGTGCCCACCCCGTCCATCGTGTTCACCTCGGACGACGCCCCCATCGTGCCCACGCCGAACGACGAGGCCCCCGACGTGCCCACCCCGCGAGCGCGCAGTCGTGCCCACGACGGTCGAGGCCAATTGCCCGTGGGCACGATGGCCACGACGGGCCGAGGGGACGATGGCCACGACGGGCCGAGGGGACGATGGACGCTCACGATAAATGGCTCGAACGTGGTCACGACGCCGTGAACTCCGGAATGTCATTAATGAAGTGCAGATTTGGTGAATCTTTTCAGTTGAGACTAGGAATAACTTTTGTGATGAAGAGGTTGTTGGTGATAATAATTGTGGAAGCTTGTAGTTGTTGTAAGAACGAAAGAAATCCAAAACCACGAATTAAAACCAAAGAACGAAACAAAAAGAACCACGAATTAAAACCTAAACCCTAATCAAAGAAATCCAAAGATCAACCATAAAGGAAGAAGAAAACAACAAGAGGCGACGTTCCTTCGTTCATCTCGCTTCATATAAAGGTATGTATGTTTTGTTCCTCCGTCTACTACTCACAAGCATGAAATATGAAAAAAAAAACGTGAAAAAACATTCTAAAAACGGCTTTTATGATTGTTTCGTTGTTTGAACGTTTTGATCTCATGGAAGTATATATGTTGATCATGAATATTGTTTATTTTGTTTCAAATAGGTCACACATTAGAGTTTATGTTTCGACGTCATGTTATTAGGGTTTAGGGTTTAGCCCACATATTCGAAGCACACCATCGTCATCACGATGGCACTCACGATCCTGGCCACGATCGTGTCCACGATCGTGGCCACGATCGTGTCCACGATCGTGAGTGCCATCGTGATCATGATGGTGTGCTGCGATCGTGGGGTTGACAGTCCATGTTTTAAGGTACTTTTAATGGTTTTCTGACTGTTTATATTACATTTTGTTAATTTCAGATGTCGGGGCGACGTATTATGATACATCATGGCGGTCGTTGGGAGCGATCAACATATATAGATGGGGAATTCTTTGTTGCGTATATCGATTCCGGTACAATTAATCGTGCTAACCTCGTGGATCTTATTAGAGAGGGTTTGGGATATCGAAATGAGACCGAATATACGTTATGGTACGTCACAAACATCAATGGTATTAAAGCAAAAGTTCTATTGAGGGGAGATATGGAGTTGCTTCGATGGTTAGCAGATCCTAGAGAGGATCCAGAAGTTTATGTGATTGAGAAAGGCGGTTCTTCCGGCCCCGATAGTAATGTGAGCCGCAACACTATGAGAGGATGTACCTCGGCTGTACATCATGATCAAAGAATGCCGTATCATGAGGAAGATGATGAAGAGGTATTCGATGAGGATTATGAGGAAGATGAAGCAGAGTCTACATCTGAAGACGATGTGGAAGATCGTCGCAATGAGTTGCGACATTTTTCATCGGATTATCAGACTGCAAGCTATGTTGAGCATGAACATGGCTCGCGCGATTGGGATATTCCATTTCCGCACATTGAAAGTATATTACAGTTGGGGTGGGAAGAGTATCATCCAATAGCCTACGGACTGCTCGAGGTAGGGGCCATATTTCGATCCAAAGTAGAGTTGAGGATAGCTATAGGAATTTATCATTTGGAGCACTATCTAGAGTTTGCAACCGATCGTTCTACAGATTCTCGTGCAGTGTACATATGCAAGAGTGGTAGGAAGAACTGCACTTTTAGATTATGTGCAGTAGAGGCTGCAACTCTTTGGAGAATTACTAAGTTGACATTGGATCACACATGTCAGGCGGATTTGAATCGTGTTACTACAGCACGGTCTGTGAGTGGCGAGGTGGCTGCATATTATTTTGCCAAAAAATTAATCGATGAGAAGGTTGTTTTGAGGCCAAAGGAGATGATTGCTGAGATGCGTAGTAAGTATGGCGTTCAAATGCTATATTGCTTCGCAGTCAGAACTAGGCAGCAGGCGATAGAGAGAACGTATGGTGACTTCAATATGTCATATGTGAGGCTTCCATCGTATCTTTATCTATTGAAACAACGTAATCCAGGGACTGTTTATGATTTGCAGACGACTCGTGAGGGAGTGTTCTGCCACATGTTTGTTGCCCTCGGGCAAAGTATTCGGGCTTTTGAGCAGTATCTTCGACCGGTGATTGTAATAGACGGAACCCACTTGAAGGGAAAGAACAGAGGAGTGTTATTTGTTGCTGTGACAAAGGATGGGAACGATCAAGTGTTTCCTCTAGCAATTGGCCTCGGACCAATAGAGAACGATGAGTCGTGGACTTATTTTCTCTACAATCTACGGCGGTGTTACAATCCTCCAGAAGATTTATTAATTGTGAGTGACCAACATAAAAGCATTCGGAATGCAGTTCAAGCCGTGTATCCAAATGCATTCCATGGACTGTGTTATCACCATCTGTTGAAGAATCTAACGCCCTATGGGAAGACAGTGGCCACGGTCTTCTATGAAGCAGCATATTCTTATCGTCACGAAGTGTTCGAAAAATTTTTTTCATTGCTGCACGACGCTAGTCCGGATGGAGCTCACCGACGACTTTCTCAAATTGGACCGGAGAGGTGGGCTAGGTCAAAGTGTTCGGTGCAACGCTATGGATTTATGACGTCTAATGCAGCGGAATCGTTTAACTCTCGGTTGTGGTGGGCTAGGCGTTTACCAGTGTGCTCTTTACTTGAATCGTTTCGCACACTTTTGGAGGATTGGTTTGACGAGCGACGTACATCGTCTGAATCGAGAGATCATGTGTTAACGGTGTCTACGTTCAACAAGCTATCTAATTCTGTGCAAGCAAGTCTCTCTCTTACTGTTCGAGCCACCACCGGACTTGTGTATAAAGTTGAAGAGGATGATCAACAATATCAAGTCGATCTTCAGAATTGGACTTGTGAGTGTCGAGAGTTTGATGAGGATAAAATTCCATGCAAGCATGCGGTTGCCGCTATAAGGTATGTAAAATTTATTTACTTTTTAATTACATTTTAATTTGTTTTTAAGCCGAAATTATATTGTTTTATTAGGTGGGCGGGCAATGGTTTGAATGTGTACGATTTCGTACACAAATATTTCAAACAATATGAGTTGACACAAACTTATGCCGAACATGTTAGTCCAATACCACATCCGAGTGAATGGAATGTGCCAGGAGATGTCTTATCAATCTATTGTAGTCCACCCGATCCGGAGACTCTACGTCAGTCTGGGCGTCCAAAGATGAGTCGTACTCGGTCAACAGTTGAAGGACTACCCTCACGACGGCGTCAAGTGTGCTCTAGGTGTAATGGAACGGGACACAATAGAAAAAAATGCACAATATCTATCCCTGTGGGTGGGGTGGATTTGAATGTTCCATTTCAAGAAGCAGAGTTTGAGGAAACTTCTCAGGATCCTTCTCATGCCACAGATGAACCATCTCATGATACGGAGGAAGCACAACCGACCCAGAGACGTCGGAAGAAAAAAAGATGTAGCAATTGTGGAGAAGAGGGTCATGATATTAGAGCATGTCCAATGCCCCTCCGTGAATAAATGTAAGTTGTTAAACTTTTTGTCACTTCTTAGAAGGAACTTTGTGTCCAATATCTATTTTAATGTTCATTTAGTTTGAATTTAATCCGTTTTTTGTATCAATTGAGTTTTTGATAGTGGATGTTGGTGTTTTTAACACAGTCTGCCGTGATCACGATGGCAGCCTCCCATCGTGATCACGATGGGAGGTGGCCATCGTGATCACGATAGGAGCCTCCCACCGTGATCACGATGGGAGCTGCCATCGTGATCACGATGGGAGGCTGCCATCCTGATCACGGTTTTGTCACGAATCTGTCATCGTGACATTCATTGGGTCTCCGTGAGTAAGGCATATTAAAACGACATTTATTATCATTACAATTTACAACAACAAAAACATCAATTTACAACAACAAAAACAACACAAACAAACATCAATCTACAACTAAAAAGATTTAATCGTCCTGACGATAAAAAACTCCACGGAGTAAGAAAAAAAACGGGTCTCCGTGGAATCGGTACGCAGCATACCTTTGATCAACCTACAACAACAAAAAGCAAAAACGTTTTACTTAAAATTATGTAAACTTATTAGAAATAACGATATGTAATACAATAATAGAGAAATCATACCGAACATAAGTAGGTAAAGTCCTCGTCGCTTATTCGAATGTCGTTATGCAAAGGATCCCATTTCACATTTTCATCCTTAATGAGTTGCCGAAATAAAAGATATCGGGACCTCAGCGTGTGAATCTTAACGGCGTAAAAATGTCTACTATGATTCACATCAAAGTAGGTATTCATTTTTTCAGTAAGGCGACGAGCGCGGTCGATTTCCAAATGCTGTGGACTACCATCCCAAACCTCATTGTCAACCATCCTCATCAGCTTTAGTAAGAAGTAATACTCCATATCCTGGGTCCATTCGTTCCTTGGATCATCGGTGAACCACATTTCACGTTGAAGCCAATCTAGAGTGTTTAGATAATTCATTTTGTGCGGAAAAAAAAAGTTATGAAAATAACTTAAAAGGTTTAGTGATATGAGGAGTGGGGGTTTGATCCCATTAAATAGAGAGTAATACTATGCAACCGTGATCATTGTAGGCACGATGGTAGCCATCGTGGGCACGAGGGACACGATCGTGGGCACGATCGTACCATCGTGCACACGATCGTGGGCCACGATCGTACCATCGTGGGACACGATGGACACGATCGTGGGCACGATCGTGGCCCACGATGGCAATCCATGTGTGCCCATGGTGGTCACGGGCGCAATAGTGTTTAACTATTTTGAATGACAACTAGTCACGGGTGCATTTTTTGGAAAATGTGTTCAAACACACGGGAAAGCATAATTAATGAGACGAATCAATTATGTCCCACATGTTTTTCGAATAAAGTGTACGATTTCACGGCGTCAAAGATCGTGGACATGGTCGCTGCCATCGTGGAGCACCATCGTGTTCACGGCATGACCCCACGATCGTGCCATCGTGAGCACGATGGACACGATCGTGGGCACGATCGTGGTCCACGATGGCAAGGGACCCATGCCACTCACGAGTGCAATAGTGTATAATTTTTTGGAATGACAACTCGAAAGTCACGGGTGCAATTGTATATAACTCATTCTCGTACTCTATTTAAGGGATGAGGGGATGAGGAGGTCTCATATCACAAAGCATTTTGAGTTAATTTCATAACTTCGTTTTGTTACAAAATGAATTATCTCAATACCATAGATTTCCTTCAACGTGAGATGTGGTACCCCGCCGATAGGGGTGATTACAAGTGGACGGCTCAAATAGAGTACAAATTTCTCACAAGGCTATTGAAGATGGTCGATTGCGGACAGTGGGATGGCAATCCCGAACATCTGCAAGATGGTCGACAACGCAGACTTTGTGAAGGTATGAACTGTGAATTTGATATACATCACCAGCTTAATTTTTACCAGGCTAAAATAAACCAGTTGAGGGACCGATTTTTCAAATTTGGAAACCTCCTTGAGGATCCCAGTGTGAAATGGGATCCCATGCATAACACAATGGAAATCAGCGTCGAACAGTTGCAGGCGTATAGTGCGGTATGATACAAACATTGTATTACATATACTAATTTCTATAATTTCACATAATGTTAAGTAAACCTTTTTTGTTGTAGGCTGATAGAGGCTATCTTGCGTACCAGTGGCACGGAGAACCGATGTTTTTCTTGCTCCGTGGAATTTTTTATATTGAAGAGGATGATTAAATTATTTTAGAATTGTTGGTAGGATTGGAATAAAGAATGTATGGTGTGTTAGCATAATGAATGCCGATCGTGTTAGCATAATTCTATTGTTTGTGTAAAATGTGTTATCAAACTATAATACATTCTATGAAATCTTATAAGTATTTTCAAACTAGATATTTTGTAGATCTCAATGTATATAACCTCAAATAGTTTAATTTTGATTAGAAACAAAGGTTGAGTGATAAAATATGATTTTAAACATAATATAATACACTAACAAGTCAATAATCGTATTTAAATTCGAAATTGAATGATTTTAATAACCACACGATGACTACCACAACCATCGTGTCCATGGTCGTGAGTAATACATCGTGTGCACGATCGTGGGCACGAAGGTCGGCCACGAACGTGGCCACGACATTTTTTTATCGTGTGATGTTTATTTCTTGAAATTTATGATGTTATATTCGATTATTTAACATTCAACATAATATATATCTTCTAAAAAACATTTTAATACATAGTTTATTGAAAATTTTATCGTAAAACACATAATTATATTGTTTGTGTAAAATGTGTTATCAAATAATACATTCTATGAAATCTTATAAGTATTTTCAAACTAGATATTTGTAGATCTCAATGTATATAACCTCAGATAGTTTAATTTTGATTAGAAACAAAGGTTGAGTGATAAAATATGATTTTAAACATAATATAATACACTAAACAAGTCAGTAATCGTATTTAAATTCGAAATTGAATGATTTTAATAACCACACGATGACTACCACAAGCCATCGTGGCCATAGTCGTGAGTAAGACATCGTGGGCACGATCGTGGCAACCTTCGTGTCCAACCATCGTGATCACGATGGTTGCCCACGATGGCCATCGTGTCTGCACGATCGTGGGCACGATGGTTGGACACGAAGGTGGCCGTCGTGGGCACGGTCGTTTGGGCAGGGGAAGTGGAACACGACGGGAGGGCAGGACACGATGGGAAGGACACGACGGGAGGGTCACGACGGGAGGGAAGAACACGATGGTAAGGACACGACGGGAGGGTCACGACGGGAGGGAAGGACACGACGGACGGGAAGGACACGACGGGACGGTGACGACGGGATTGCAGGACACGATGGGAGCTTCCCATCGTGCTCACGATGGGAAGCCCCCATCGTGATCACGGCAGCCCATCTCACCTTCACGGTAGCCACCATTACCAACAACATACGATGGCAATATACAAAAATCAACATCAAAAAGTGAACAACATACCAAATTAAAAGCAAATAACATGAAATATGTCTCAATAAATCTCAAAATAAGTCTCAATATGTTTCAAATTTGAGTGAGACAAAATATTCTAGATCCTACAATCCACCTATACTTCTTGATATATTTTTCGTTGATTTGTTCCGAATGTCTCAGCTTTTTGTCAGGAGTGGCAACTAAACGATCAAGATACATGCAAGCGAAAGGGCCGCAACTGTGGTTGTCGACCTGGGCGAACTGGGCACTACTCGGCATCTTACGAAGCTCCATCTCGTCTTCTCTCTTTATCCGAGTTGTGTTCTCCCAATAACCGGAGAGCTCTAATAGACGAGGCATGAGACGAGTAATGGGCTTCATCTCATCGTCGCGCACAGAAGCCTTGCCTTCATCAAACAGGTGTGACAATGAGTCATACAACTCGACCTTCCAATCAACAAGTCGAATTCGCACAGTGACCCAGTGATTTTTGCCCACAAGACAAATTGCAACAATCTGTTGAAAAAAAAAATATAACTTATAGTTTAATAAACCAATAAGAATACCAAATGCAAATTACACTAGTATACTATACTTACAAAATCTACATTCCACCACGGAGTTGAATTTGTCGTATCTAGCCCTTTAACCAAGCGTTCGAGTCCTTCAGGTAAAGTCCATTTGGGATATGTTGGCTTTCCCTTCACCTTCTTAAAATTGGGATCCTTTGGATGCAGTCGGGTAAGCTCGGCATGCAATACAACCTACAAAAAGTTGCAAGATACAAGTTCAATAATAATGATAGGAAAACAAGAATCACAAATGAAGGATCATAGTAAAACTTACATAAAAATCAGTGCCGATGACTAAAGTAGTAGACATGTTTTTTTCTTTGGCTATCCCAAGACGTGTCCGAATAAAAAGCACGTATTGGTCTATGACCTGTGAAGCATAAACTTTGAGGTTAGTTAAGGATGTACATAACACAATACAAATTATGAATTAAAACTTACATCTTGGGTGAAGTCCATGTCAGTATTCTCAAGATCATCGAAGAACTCTTGATTTAAAGGAGCTTCTGTCGCAGTCACAACTGCAATGGAATTAGGTCCACTAATTCTGAATTTTCTGTACTGAGTCCTCAATACCTCAGCAGTAGACGGACTTTGACCCTTAAAAGGAGTCCGAATAGCAGCAGACGGTCTACGCTCTCGAGGCCCCAAACTCTTATCGCCCGTGTCCTCATCCTCATCCTCCCCAAACTCCTCGAGATCATCCAAATCAACACTAGGCTCAGATGTTTGTACCTTATCATGTGGCTTAGACGCTTTCTTGGCCTTGTCAGGAGAATGTAAGGTACAAACCTTATCATATGGGATATAGGTCTGGTAAGAGGCTCCCTTGATAGGAGAGTGCGACACAGGTACCACAGACTTGAAGAGGTTGGTAAACTGTTGCAAAGCAGTAGCCTCATCGGCGGGGGCATGCTGGGGCTGCAAAGGAGTACCGGCCTCGTTGGGGACGTGCTGAGGCTCCCAAGAAGCACTGGTCTCGGTGGGTATGTGCTGAGGCTGAAAAGCAGTAACCTCCTCGATGGGTATGTCCTGAGGCTGAAAAACAATAGCCTCATCGGCGGGGGCATGCTGGGGCTGCAAAGGAGTACCGGCCTCGTTGGGGACGTGCTGAGGCTCCCAAGAAGCACTGGTCTCGGTGGGTATGTGCTGAGGCTGAAAAGCAGTAACCTCCTCGATGGGTATGTCCTGAGGCTGAAAAACAATAGCCTCCTCGGTGGGGGCATGCTGAGGCTGCAAAGAAGTACCGACCTCGGTGGGGACGTGCTGAGGCTGCAAAGAAAAGGCCTCATCGGCAGCGACATGCTGAGGCTGTGGCTGGCGGGAGCGACTCTGAGAGTGGTGGGAGATAACATCCTCTTCCCGGAAGAGTGGAGGACTCCTAGAACGCCTCCGGCCGGAAACTGCCCTCAATCTGTCATCGATAACTGCTCTCAATACAGCAAGAAAGCCTGTATCAGAATCATCAGTCAAAACTGCCCTCAATCTATCATCGATAACTGCCCTCAATCTGTCCTCGATATCATGCCCCCTGTCAGTGCCCCCTTCGTTGTCTGGGCAAGGCCGTCCGTGCACACAACACACTCTAGCTCTCTCTCCCCCCTCTGTTGGAGTGAGAAGTGGAGTGCTCTGTCGGGGGCGCTTCGTCCCGCGTCGTGCTTTCTGTACAGGCGCCTTCAATGTTGTCTCATATCTTGAGGCAACGCGTACAGGAGCCTCGAAACGAACATCAAACATATCCCCATTGTCGAAGCTCATCATATAGTACTCATCTAACTCACTAGATGTAGCTTCCAACACAGGATATACCGGCCGCTACAAAACAATATAACATGCACAATATTAGAATTCGAATTTTAATATAAAAAATTATATAATAAAAAGATAAAACGTACCCGCTTCTCTAAAAAAGTTGCAAAATCAATCTTCCTCATCTGTCGAGTGCTCCATCTCAAACAACGAGGCAATATCTCCTCGCGCTCTCGAAAGCCACATTGGCTTCCCAAATCTGGAACGGCCTCGTACGACCAAATTTGTAAGGCCCAAACCGGACCATAAAAGTGGTAATCTTTTTCAGCTTGGTCCGGGGCAATCCCAACAGTGTCTATGTAGTAAGACAATGCGCCATACGTGTATGAGCCCCATGGAAAGGCATCCCAACGCTCAAAATCCTCAACTAATGTCCATGCCCAATCCTCGATCACTGGATTATCCCGACATAGGAGGAATAGATAGTACACCAAAAGATTGGCAGCCTTCAAATAGTCTTCCACATCCTTGCCAAGGCTCTTCTCATTGAATCTCTTGCGCAACACATGCACCTTCGTGGATACACCATTGAAGAATCGATTGAATATACCATTCCGTGGAGGCTTGTGTTTTGCATATGGATCAAAATCACTGTTGCCAAAGTGAAGTCCCGTGACAAGGGCATACTCCGTCGGCCTAAATCGAATGGTCTGTCCACCAACTTGAAACCAAGACTCGTCACATGGTATATCGCTACCTTTCAATTGACGAGCTAGCAAGTGATGTAGAGCATTACTTGCACTATGGTTTCTCTTGATATCAATCAACCGTCCTACTACGCCTTCTTTAAATCTCTCTAGAGCCAACGGACCGCCTTTATCAAGTAAAACATTCTTGACCTCCTTCAATATATCGGTCCTCATATAAAGATTAACTCCACGGGTCACGTAGATCAATGTAGGCCTTTTCCAATCACAATTAATCTACAAAATCAATGTATTAAAAACAAATTAGAAAGATAATCATGTATTTGAAACAAATAATACAACAATAAAAAAAAAAAAAAAAACGAAGCGGGGTAGGCGGACTGTCGAGATCACGATGGGAGGCTCCCGTCGTGACCACGATGGACGCCATCGTGGGCCATCGTCGTGACCTCGACGGCGCCATCGTGCCCACGATGGGGAGCCTGCCATCGTGAATCCGACGACGAGACCCCCGTCGTGCCTACCCCGCCCCAAACCCCCGTCGTGCCCACCCCGCCCCAAGCCCCCGTCGTGACCACGATGGACGCCATCGTGGGCCATCGTCGTGACCTCGACGGCGCCATCGTGCCCACGATGGGGAGCCTGCCATCGTGAATCCGACGACGAGACCCCCGTCGTGCCTACCCCGCCCCAAACCCCCGTCGTGCCCACCCCGCCCCAAGCCCCCGTCGTGACCACGATGGACGCCATCGTGGGCCATCGTCGTGACCTCGACGGCGCCATCGTGCCCACGATGGGGAGCCTGCCATCGTGAATCCGACGACGAGACCCACGTCGTGCCTACCCCGCCACAAGCCCCCTTCGTGCCCACCCCGCCTCAGGCCCCTGTCGTCGTGCCCACCCTGCCCCAACCCCCGTCGTGTCCATCCACGATCTTTCCCCCAATTTCAGCCGAAAAATTCACAAAAAACACCAAAATTCTCAAGTTGTTTTCAACAAATCTCAACAAACTCTAGCTATTTACCAACTAAACATGATTCTCAAAGCATTATAACACATATACATGCATTTAACAATGAATTTAGGCTCCAATTTTTCAAGGGAGGCAAAATTGGGCGAAAATTAGGGCTCACTCACCGGAGGAGTAGGATGTGCGAGACGCTCCTCCTCTTCGGAGCTTGTCGCCGACACCGAGTCGTCGTCGTTCCGGTCGCGGTCGCCCATCTCGACGTCGTGACTGGAATTCGATCGTGTGGTGGCGCCGGTCGTGAGCGTGTCGTGAGTTGGGAGAGAGAGAGAGAATTTGAATTTGGGGGTGGAGGGAGGAGAGAGGAGGGGCCGATGACTTCTCTCTTTTTTTTTTTTTTTTTTGCTTTTCTTTAATGATATAATGTAAGGGTATTTTAGTCTTTTAACTGATTTTGGTATACAAAAGAGTTGTTTTTAAGTTGAGGCTAAAAGAGTTATCTTTTTTAATTTTTGGTATTTAAAAACTCCGGCCCCTTAAAAAAAATCAAAACAAAAAATAACACCAAACAACAATTGTTAATCTCACAAAAAAAGGTTGTGATTTTTTTTTAAAATAACTTTAAAAAATCAACTATAAAAAAACAAACGTTAATTTTCTTTATTTATTTATGTAATTTATTAAAAAAAAACATGAACAACGTGGTACCACAATTAATAAATATAGAATTAATTGGACGGTTGACTTGTCCGCAATCAATAGCTAGGACGAGGCCTGCCAACTGACTTCTTTAATTTTTTCCTATTATTTTATTAAAGTATATGCACATATTTACATTATTAAAATGACATATCGAGTCACGTACGCATTTATTTAAGTATATATATATATATATATATATGCACATATATACGTTATTGAAATATCACATGTAATGCCTTATATATCATGGTTAGAGAGAGTTCAAAAATTGCATAATGCGTATACCTAGGAGGAGAAACAAATAAAATACGAATTATAAACAAGAATAGTGTAGAGACGTGTGTGAGAGAGAATCGATGTCAACGCTTAATTACCAGCACAAATTAATCTACTCTTAAATAATTGCGTGCACTCTTATATATATATATATATATGTGTGTGTGTGTGTGTGTGTTTCACAGTTTACCACCTCTCTCTCTCTCTCTCTCATATTAGTAGTTGTGAAATGGAGGTGGGCAGTATTCTTGAGTTCATGGAGGGAAGGTCTATTCTAGTAACTGGGGCAGCTGGCTTTCTTGCAAAGGGTATGAATTTTATTTCTCGAATATATATATATCAAAATTGTGTACAAATTAAACAATTTGAGTGCAAAGTAACACTAGCTAGCTGCTTTTCTTTCTTTTGGAGATGAAATATGTAATATACGAAAAAATTGCAGCCACTAATTTGCATTCACAAGAAAATGGAGTATCATTTATGTACATATTTGCATTTTTACAGAGGTGAATTATATATAATAGAATTGAGTTTTGGATACATGTATTGGTGTAGTTTTTATTGAGAAGATTCTGAGAGTACAACCGAATGTGAAGAAGCTTTATCTTCTCTTGAGGGCTCCAGACTCAAACTCAGCTATGTTAAGGTTTCACACTCAGGTAACTTCTAATTAAGTAGTTACATAGAAATATAGAATATATATCAAATTAATAAATCTATCTTTTTGTAGTTGTTGGTATACTTTGATATATTGAAAACTATGTTTGGATTTTTCAAATTTAAGAATGAGGACTATCAGGGGCGGAGCCAGACTTTCGATTCAGGGGGGTCCAATTTTTTTTTTTAAAAGAAAATTAATAATTAAATTAAAAAATAAAAATTAAATTAAATTAAAAATAAATGAATCAATAACACAATTATAATATTATTTAAATTACAAAAAACACATTTTAACAGATTTTCAAGCTCATATTCATTTTACGATGTATTTTGCAATAAAATTACTAAATATTGAATATTATATAGAGTGCAAATACAAGATACAATCTCTTTCTAATTTGGAGAAATTTTTAATTGAAATGGTACGAAACGATGTCGTTTAGGCCTCACAAAAATGTCATCGTCTTTACTAATCCATGTAAGCTCCAATTCGACGCTCTAGCGATCGAAAAAAATTGGGGGACAAAATTGCAAAACTTGAAAAAAATAATGATTTAATTCGCCAAACTAAAAAGACATTAAAATTATAAATTCAAAATAGTCCGTGATTTTATTTTCCAAAATCCCATGAAACTTTGTAAGGCAAAGTAACTTTCAATATAAAATTCAAAAAATAAATCTCTAGAATCCAATCCAAACATGATATGTATAAATTAATTATATGTTTACTTATTCTAAATGTCTTAACTCGAAAGCTTACATATCAATTACATTATAAAATAGCTCAACAAGATAATGATGTTGATAAAATTATATATTTTTTATTTTTAATATAAAATTACAAAAATATCCTAATATTTTTTAAAATCTCAGGGGGGCCCAGTGACCCCCCTGCCCCACCCCTAGCTCCGCCAGTGAGGACTATATCTTCCAATTTTTACATTTACACTCATATTTAACACATCAAAATGAGGACTATATATAGCTTCCATCACGGCCAACATAGGAGTATAATTAAATGTAAAAAATAAAAGTTGTAGTCTTCATTTTCAAATTTCGCAACATATACTCCATTTTTTGAAAATACTGGACCTAACAATTAGCTTTAATTGATCACATTGTTTTCTCCATTAATAACTTTGTAGTCCCATTTCTTGTTTGTATATTGTCTTTGTGTTTAATATTTAGTTAATACATTATGCTATACGAACTCTGCATGCACTAGCAATAATATAATTCAAATCCATTGATTTTTCTGGATTAACGACGTAAAATCCAAACGATCGAAGTCATTAAATATCTATCTTACTAAAATTATCTCGTCTTATCAAACTCTACAATCAAAACACAATCATTAAAGGAAAAATATCAATATTCGTATATAAATATATACATGCGTTCCCGTAAAAAATATGAAGATCGTGAATATATAATTAAGTTTTTTTTTTTCTCTCTGTGTTGAAGATCATGTCAAAGGATTTATTTAGGGTTCTGAAAGAGAAGCATGGTGGAAATTTAAATTCCTTAATTTCACAAAAAGTTAGAGTTGTGGCTGGAGACATCACCTGCGAGGATTTGGGTGTGCAAGACTCATTGTTGTTAGAGGAAATGATTAACGAAGTTGATGTCGTTGTCAATTTAGCTGCAAATACCAACTTTGATGAAAGGTATATATTTCAAGAATTCACTTCATTATTAGTCCTTAATTTCTACATCCCATTTCCTTATAAATAAATCATTAATTAATTGTTTTTATAATTAATCAACAGTCTAGCAATTTAGTAATTAATGAATTAATATGGCTATATTTATTCTATGAATCCTTTTGAAAAAAAGAAAAAGAAAATTCCTAGCCAGTTTTTCTGTTTGGTGGCAGATATGATATTTCAATTGGAATAAATACGCTGGGAGCTAAGCATGTTTTGAATTTCGCTAAAAGATGTGACAAGTTAAAAGTGTTGCTTCACGTATCGACAGGTTAGTATACAATGTCTTACCAACTGAGCCGCACTTCGTTATCTAGTGCATTGTTACGTCACCACCGTACTACATTTTAATATTTTATCATAAGTTAGGTTATTGTTTCCAAATTGATTAAAAGGGAATTAAATGATTCGTATTTTTAGCTTATGTGAGTGGAGAAAAGGGAGGATTGATTTTAGAAAGAGGTTTCAAAATGGGGGAAACCCTAAATGGAGCACGTGGACTAGACATCGACGCCGAGAAGAAGTTGATAGACGATACTTTAAAATCCCTTGAAGCTGAGGGTTGCTCCCACGAAATCATTAAATCCAAAATGAAGGATTTGGGAATTCAAAGGTAATATTTTTTTTTATGTTGATCATAACTAATATTTTTTTTCTTGGAGTATAAGTTAAAAAAATAAAATTGATTTAGTTATTTTGGAATATATACTACTATATGTACATATTATATTAATTAAAGAATAGAGGAGTTCTCCGCCATACATTATATTATGTACAAATACTCATGTGCGACCGGTTACACCGTACAATTGGTTTCTAGAATGACCCTACTTTATTCGAAAAATGACACTTGAACATTTCCGAATGACACTACTTCAACATACAAATGGCACTTGAAGATCTTCAAGTGTCATTTGTATGTTGAAGTAGTGTCACTCAGAAACCAATTGCACGGTGCAACTGGTTGCACGAGAGAGTGCCTCTTATACTATTTTAATTTGTTAGAGATTAATTTCTTACTACACAAATTATATATTGCAACAGAGCAAGAAAATATGGATGGCCAAATACATATGTTTTCACCAAGGCTATGGGGGAGATGTTGTTGGGGCATTTGAGAAACGAAATGGCTGTCGTAATTATTCGACCCACCATTGTCACAACTACTTACAAAGAACCTTTCCCTGGTTGGGTTGAAGGCATCAGGTTGTTTTATCTACCCAAACATTTGTAGTTTTTGCACAACTTTTAATGTTTTAATTAGGTTTGAGAAAATTGCAAATTTAGATTGATAGGTTGTGTTTATAATTGTGGCAGTTAGCCCCTAGCTAATCAAAATTATGGCTGCCTTCTATTCTTCATTTGATGCTAATTAACTACTCCCTCCGTCTCACGAATCTTGACACGTATTTTTTTTGAACTATCCACGTTTTTAAAGTAACAATTATTATCTTCTCTCTTCTACTTTATCGCCTTCTCTCTCTTATTTTATCACTTTATTTCTTTCTCTCTCCTACTTTATCACCTTCCGTCTTTTAATTTATCACTTTTATACTTTATTACCTACTCACTTAAACTAAATGTGTCAAGATTTGTGGGATGGGGGAGTACTAATCAATATTTAATTATTTGATTTCATTGCTTCATGCAATATACAGAACAATTGACAGCTTAGCTGTTGGATATGGCAAAGGCAAAATTACATGTTTCGTTTGCGATCCCGAGAGCATAGTTGATGTGGTGAGTTCTCATTTTTTTACATTACGTACCAAGATTAAGGGTGCGTTTACTTTGATAGAAAATAAGAGAAAAATATATATTTTCGTATTTTTTTTTTCAACGTTTTCATATATTTACTATGATAGAAAATTTTCTCCGAGCATGATGAAATATTTTCTCGGACAGCTCATTTTCACTTATTTTCTTTTTCCAGTGTATAAACATTTGATAAAAAAGAGAGAGAGAGAAAATGATAATATTTTCTCATCTTTTCTTATCCATCATTTTTCAATGAATACAACCAAAATAAACCCACCATAAATCTATTTATTCAAAAGGTAAAAAAAAAAAAGTGATGAATCAATACACTTGCCATGCAAATTTCTTGCATTCTTCCCTTTTCTGCATTCAACCCAAAACTATACATCCCTTTACATAAAACCTTAATTCAAGAGAAAAAAAAAAAAAAAAAAGGTTAATTCTAAAAAAAAAAAAGATGAATGCAGATCCCTGCAGACATGGTGGTGAATGCAATGATAGTAGCCATGGCTGCAGCCGGCTCGAATCAGACGACGATCTACCACGTCGGATCCTCTGTGGCGAACCCTCTTGAAAACGCGTCGCTGCAAGACTACGGCCAAAGATATTTCCAGAAGCATCCATGGATCAATAAGGAAGGAAGGCCTGTGATAGTTGGCAATGTCAGAGTATTGAAATCAATGGAGAGTTTTCAAAGATACTTAGCCATTCGCTACTTGCTACCTTTGAAGGTCTCTTCATTCCTAACCCTAATTATTTATTTCTTGCCCAACATCATAAAATAATACTATGCTTTCAAGTAATTCCAATATTAATTAGTGGTGTTATATATAATTAATTAGGGGCTAGAAATTGTGAACACGGCTTGCTGCCATTACTTTGAAGCCATGTATATGGATATGTGCAGAAAGATGAAGTTCGTGTTGCGTTTAGTGGATCTCTATGGGCCGTATTTGTTCTTTAAAGGATAGTAAGTGCCTTTTCTTCATCTCTATAAGTTTAATTTGATTAATCAGCGTGTGACAACGTATATAAATATATACTTTGTCGTATATTGAGTTTAAATTTTTTTGGACTTGCAGAAATATTGTCAATTATTTTAAATTTTGGCATCCGTACGTAAGTCACATTTGGGCCCAATCAATTTATTTTGGGGGCCATATTTAGGCACAAATGTGGCCTATATACGTCAAATTTGGTCCAAATGTGTCACAAGAATGCCGAAATTTATAAAAATTGGCATAATTCTGCAATTCTTCGAATAAAATTGGTCTCTTAATTTTTGCAAACCTCCTAAAATAGTGGTCTTAAAGATTTTTTTTAAAAGGTGATCTTAAAGAATTTTAAATTCTCTTATATTTGGTGAAATGAATACATTATTTATTTATTTTTATTTTTTTGGATGCAGTTTCGACGACATGAACACAGAAAAACTAAGAAGAGCAGCGGCAGAAGGAAATACCGAGGAGAGTGATATGTTTTATTTTGATCCAAAAATCATAGATTGGGAAGATTACTTCATGAGCGTTCACGGTCCTGGAATTGTAAAATATGTGTTCAAATAATTATACTTAATTTGCATGCATTCTGATTTTCAAGATTGGAAGCTTCAAGTTGTGAAAAGCTAGCTCTATCTTTTTTTTTTTTTTTTTTTTTTTCTAGTTTGGCAAGGTTTTTATGGTACTGATGTTCAATGTTATGGATCAGATTTTAAATTGTATTGATCATGCCGTTGGGTATATATTTTGTAATTACTTGGTTTTATTTCATTTGGATAGCCCCTATACATACATATATACATCGTTTGAATCATATTTCTTATATAATAATTATAATATAATAGCTTCTGAATTTATATTTAGTAATTAAATTGAAGCTTAAAAAATTATATAACCTATTTATTGGAATAATCATTCAAACATTTAGTTATTAACTCGAAAAAATAATTTATGTACCCAATTTGGTAAAATCAACAATTTTCCTAAAAAAGAACAAATGGAATTATTATTTTTCCAAAAAATTGAAATTAATCAAAATTAATTCTGTTTTTATTGAGTAATGCATCAGTTCCAATATTAAAACTTACTCGTTACTAACTAGCGCAGGATATTTTATTTTTCAATTCCCTCCACCAAATTCTTGTCAATGCTCATTGTATGTTTTTTTAATCTATAAAGGCACCTCAACTTGCAGTATATTAATCACTGTCAAAATCAGAGAAACATTCTAGAAATAGATTTAAGCAATTAATTAGTAAAATATTTTACATCGAGGGAGAATAGAGGGGGAAAGGAGAGCTTAATTAATTAATTAATTAATAGTATTAATGTTTTGGTTTGTTATTCACTACAAAAAGAAAGAGGTTAATTTAGAGAGGGAATATCCGTTACGAGTACGACTCCATATACTCCCTCCGTTCCATATGGATAGGCTGATTGGGATTTTCACAAGGATTAAGAAAAATCATTGGAAATGAAAATATATAAGTAAATTTCTTAGTATGCCCATATTTATTATTTAATGATATATTAAAGTGGGAGTAAATTAAAGAATTAAATAGGAATATATAGTAAATGAGTAAAAAAACATTACTCATTTTTTATGGAAATAAGTCTATATAAATGGGTCATTCAGAAAAGGAAAACAAGCCTATATATATGGGACGGAGGGAGTATATGTTTGTGTTAATGGGCAAAAATGCCCTATCCCTTATGTGTTTTTTTAAAAATGCCATCTCTTATCATAGAAAGCATTCTATGCCCTAAATATGTGAAGTGCCTAATTTACCCTTTGATGTTGATGAGTTTGCTTGGTTTTTTGTGAAAGTCTTACACATGTGACCGATTTGACAGCCATCGGTCATAAAAGTCAACGATTTGACAGCTATCGGTCAAGAGTATATGTGTCCGGCCGGTGGCTAGATCATGTGTCCGGCCGGGCAGACACATGTTTTCACCGGCCGGACACTTGATTTTATCGGTCGGACACATGTCTGACCGATAAAATCATGTGTCCGACCGGCTAGATCATGTGTCCGCCCGGCCGGACACATGTTTTCACCGGCCGGACACATGATCTAGCCGGTCGGACACATGATTTTATCGGTCAGACATGTGTCCGACCGATAAAATCAAGTGTCCGGCCGGTGAAAACATGTGTCCGCCCGGTCGGACACATGATCTAGCCACCGGCTGGACACATATACTCATGACCGATAGCTGTCAAATCGTTGACTTTTATGACCGATGGCTGTCAAATCGGTCAAATGTGTAAGACTTTCACATAAAACCAAACAAACCCATCAAATCAAGGGGTACTTAAAGAATAGGGCATGAAATGCTTTGTATAATAAGAGAGGGCATTTTTACAAAAAAAGATAAGGAAGTGGGCATTTTAAATTTTCACTCGTTTGTGTTTTGTCGGTTTGTGATTGATTGTGATTTAGTTACTGCTTAATTATGCCATTAGTAGTATCATGCGTTTATTTTTGTCAATAAATATGATTAACCACACGCCAGGACCACCATATTATATGATACACAAAGTGCTTATTGTGTCCACTGCAAAAAAAAAAAAGATTATCATTTTCGATTTACTATTATTGTGAAATGAGCAAAACATAAAGCAAGATTCGTGGATTGATTTGCCATTTTGATGTGGGGCCAATTGCGAAAGTCACAAAATAAATGGGCGCAATTAATTGCGTAGCGAAATTGAAAGTACTTTGGGTATGTTAACGAAAATTGAAGTGCAAGAATGAACATCATCTATCTATCACATCCGACGTGGATATATATGCTCCACCCTAGGATCGAAATTAATGCTTTAACAAAATTTATTATCAAAATGAAATCGAATTTAAGATGTTTGAATATCGGGGAATCTTTTTAGAATTAAAGATACTATTAATTTTTTGCATCCGCACAATGCACGATATATATATAATTACATATTACTAAATATAATAAAATAATTAATTTTAGTAGATTATATTCGAGGTGAACATTTAAAAAAAATAAAGAAGAATTTATAATAATAAAAATTGATATTATAAAACGTTTTTTAAAAAAAAGTTAAAAATGAAATGAATGTTTTTAACCATCGAATATTCGGTTGTTAAAAACAAAAATTCAGTAGTTAAAAATAAAAATACGATAAAAATCAGTATTTATAACATCTGAATTTTCGGTCGTTAAACGTAACGATAGAATTTTCGATTATTGATTTTCGGAACTGACCATGCAAATAATGGTCAATTTGATCGGTCATTAACCGTGTTCACTCTTTTTTTTGGTATAATCATCGGAATCATCGCCAACAGAAATATGTTCTTAATTTCTTATTAAGAGAAACCATCTTTTTCAATTTCGTAAACCGAATTCTATACCAAAGAATATTAAATTCTAAACGTGAGTGGATATACGTGATTTATGGGGAATTTAGTGATGCAAAATCAAATACTGGAACAAATTAAATCTCACTCGTTACTTGAAAGTCCACAAATCAACAGTAATAAATAACAACTTTGGATCTCAACAGATTGCACAGACAGGTAAATCCATTAATTGAAGGGAAATTTTACAATTTAATGTGTGATGATATTTTAGATTTTTTTTTTTTTTTGAGGAAAATGATATTTTAGATTTGGTAAAGGGAAAATTAAAATAAAAGGCATATGATTTTTGGTGGTTCCCATTTTATTTTGTGGTGCATGCTTGAATTTGAACTGATGATGAAGCTAGGAAAAACTGTGGAATAGCAGATTATGAGGGTCACACTAATTTTACGAGTTAATTATGTGCATAAATGCACTGTAAGTAGCAAATTAAATATTGAGATTGAGATTTACATGAAACAACAGTTATCCGCGAGGATCGGACGAATATATAGGGTGGGTTCTTTTTAGTTAATAAATTTATCATGAAAAAAAATGAGGGATAACAAAAAATTCCTTTAATTTCCTTCTTTATTTTCTCTCATTTTCTACAAAAGAGAATTCTACTATTTTCATCATCACAAATACTCATGTGCAATCGGTTGCACCACAAACATTTATGATATCAACCAAGTATAACACATTCTTAGATAATGTGTCTTTTAACTCATTCTTTTGCTTATCTTGCCAAAAAATATACTTGTGGATTATGTTAGGACTTCAAAATTTCTTCCAAACTACCGTATACCTAATCAAGATGATTAATTAATGGATAAACATTTTCTAAAATGAGATGATTAATTAATGGATAAACATTTTCTAAAATGAAAAAAAAAATCATATTCACTTTTGTTTTAGTAAGTAAAATTAATAAAATCATGCACGAGGGATGCAACCCATCAACAATACCCAAGGAAAGAATATAAACAAAAGGAAGCACACTATCCTAGCACGTCTAGGCAAGCAGAAGGATTGCAAATCCATTTGCCCAAACGATAACAAGAAAAACTAGGAGAAATATTAGAAATCCAAAACCAAAATCTAACTTTAATAATCTCGACCAAGTCATTGCTGCTGCCGGACAAGTTCTTGAAAATATGGATCCACAAATTCCACACAACACAAATCCAAAGAGCCTTCCACATCTCAGAGAAACTTTTCCTATCTTTGTTTGGCGGATTTTTAGTATTTATGTCCCTAACTTTCAACGTTTTTCATAAAATATCATCAATTTTATTTTCTTAGAAAACCTTTAACTTTCAGTATTTTTTTTATAACTATCTTGTTATACAAAATTCGATGACAAAAAGATGATTCATCTTTGCCGAAATCTATCATGAATTTTATTTTATTTTCACCTAATCATTAATACATCATTTTTTATGCTTAGGGGGAAAAGATAAAAAAAAATTCCATCTCCCGTCCATTTTTATTTCTATAATCTCATCAATGTCACCTTTCAAATCTGCAATCATCTTCCTCCTAAACAAAAAGGCAGCCGCTTGCCACTCAGTGGCGGACGCAGTATGGGGCGGTGGGGGTACACCTGTACCCCCAATTTTAATTTCATTTTAGTAGTATTATAGAAGTATTCAATACTGATCAGTATATTTTATTCCCCAAACAGTAGCTATAATATAAGCAACAACATATATTTCACTTGGGCTTGGGAGCCCAACTTTAAATTTTTCATTTTCTTTACACAAATGGCTTAGAAAAAACGGCTTTACTATGCATAGGTTAATTAAAAAAAATACAAACTAAATTAAACTCACAAATAGGCGAGAGTCGTGAGTCAGGTATAACTCCATTCCCACAGCACATTAAAAAATTAGGTTGTAAATTTGTGTGACAATTTTAAAGTTAAAAAATGAGTTTTATTATTTTTAAATTTATCGTGTTCTCGAATTGTCATGAAGAATTCGATTCTTTCATCTAATTTTAAGGTATTTTTTCGTACCCCCAATTTAAAAATTCTGGATCCGGCCACTGTTGCCACTGCCACCGTCGCGACCCTCATTTTCCCCCTCAATCATCTTCCTCCTAACTCTTGATCATACACAAAAATCCCAGAGATATCTAATATCTTCCTTTCTTCGGTCAAATCCACGATGCAACAACTTTTCTTTTGTTTTTCTCTTTATTTTGCAAGTTTTCTTCATTTTGGACTTTTGTCGAACAGGTGGTGTGTGCATAAATTCTGCTCCTGAATTCCAAATTTTGGACAATGCAATCTCGAGCAATCGGCAGACAATATTTGTTCCAACAATATGCTAATCCTGGAAGCATTTCTGCCGCTGCCTGTGGAAGACATGCTTCAATGGAAATTATTGTTCTACACAACAATCATTTTGCTGTGTGTTATTTCACGCCTTATAAAAATTGAACCGAGTAAATAGCTTATTGTCAACCTCGTAGGCATCGACGGGCATAAATGAAAACTGGCATTAATAGTGTTAGGTAATTCAGCCGTCCTTCACCTTCACAAGGGAAAATATTCTAATTTCAGCAATGTGCAGAAATTGAAGAAAAATGGGTAATTGAGTTGAATATTAACGCGTTTCATACTCTCTAAAATCATATAGTGTGGCGCGAACCGCTCTTTTCTTGCAACATTGATTGTAATGCTAGCCACACTTAAGATAAAATGCACCGACTCTTAAATTGAAATATTAGATTCTGACACAAAAAAGATGCACCGACTCTTAAATTGAAATATTAGATTCTGACACAAAAAAGGTTTTGCTGACTATTCGCATGGAAAAATTTGTGTTAGTTAATTCAATTCTATATTCGTTGATTTGTTTTTAATAGGGGTATTGGCTTGTACTTCCTCCATCTCACGAATCTCTATATGTTTGATTTCCGCACGGGAATTAAAGAATTGTAGATTAGTGTTTAAAGTGTGTAGTTAATAAAGTATAAAAGTGATAAAATAGGAGAGAGAAGGTAATAATTATTGCCTTATTTAAAAATGTGTCAACATTCGTGGGACGGCCAAAAAGAAATACGTATCAAAATTCGTGGGACGAATTGAGTAAATACTTGAACTTTTTCTATTTTTTGATTTTGCACTTCAATTTTAAAATTTGCGCATAAATGCCTGAATTTTGCGTTCTTTTTTTTTATTTTTTGCACCCAACGAATTTTTATTCCCAATTGTTACTGACATGGCAGCTGAATTTACATCTCAAATCCAACAATGACATGTTCTCGATTCAACATTGATAACAAACTTATTTGCTTCATTATGCAGCACTTCAAACTTTTCTCTCAATTTGATTGTCATGTCAGCAACGATTTTATGGTGAAAATTCGTCGGGTGCAAAATCAGAAAGAATACAAAGTTCAAATATTTATAGGCAAATTTTAAAGTTGGCGTGCGAACCCAATAAATGAAAAGGATTCGAGTATTTACAGGCCAATGCCCATTTTTAATAACTATATATACCATTTAATTATATTGAATATCCATCCAGTGTGTGTGTTGGCCTAACAGTAGGAGGTTAATGCCTAAGACTTGAGGTTCTGGATTCAAGTCCTTTGTCACGCTATCTTTAAATTTATTTATTTATTTATGTAATTTATCCGAAAAAAAAAGAGAATATTCATCCATAATATATACTATTGTCTTACATACTCTTACTTGAGGCCAGATTCTCGGACAGACAGTATTAAAAGTTTTGCTATAGTTATGTAGACTTTTGTATACGTTCAGTGGTACTGTTTTTTATTATACTTCTTAATATATACAATAATATGCTTTTATAGATATAATTAAAAAATAATAATACAAATTAACTTGAGCTCAAAGTTTTTTTTAGGTCCGTAACTTTGGCCGTTTTGCAAATGTAGGATAAATTTTTGTCCTATTTATGTCAAATTTTTGAAAATTTGTCATAAAATTGCAAAGTTATGGGCTTAAAAAAATTTTGGGCTCAATTAACTTTAAGTTATTAGAATAATATATATATATATATATATATATATATATATATATATATATATATATATTTGAAGCGTCACATTATCCTATACGTGATATGGAATATATAATATTCCAAAACATGTGCATTATTCTTGATCATACTCAATGTGGGACAACGTTATTTTATTACGCAACGGAATTTAATTTTGAACAAATAAATACAATGCGATCATCTGCTCAAGTAGGAATCAAATTGAACCGCAGTGAATAACATTGTATTAATTTATACTTGTTTAAATATTCGAATATTTATATTTGTATTCGAATGTTATTTGAATATTAAATTTTGAATTCTATTCGATCTTATGGACGAGTATATTCTTTCTTTAATGAAAATTAACATTATTGCTTTGTGCCCTTAATTAGTAGTTTAGTACTAGTTTTTTTTGATAAATTACGCAAGTAAATAAAGAATTTCAACGACTCGAACCCAGGATGTCAGGTCTTGAACCCAGGATGTCTCGAACCCAGGATGTCAGGTCTTGAACATTAACCTCCTACCGCTAGGCCAACACGTGCACACTAGTACTGGTTACAGTACATCTATGTATATAGAATTGCCTAATTTAATTTGAGATTTTGTGCAAGTGAAAAAAGTCATCAGCGTGCAAGTAATATCAAGTCGGCTTTGTCCACTAATGCACGTCATTGAAGAAATTGAAAAATGTATCAAAACCCAACAATTAAACAGGCCATCTGTATTGGTGGGGAATCAAAGAATTTCATAAAATAGATATAAACAAAAAAATAAAAGAATAATAAAAGTGTTAATAGATTATATCCATTTTAGTACTTGTACGTGATATTGTAGTAGCCGAACTACATTGTGATCTTCACCTTCTCCCTAATCTCTTCAAATTTATTACTCCTACTATACTAAAACATCTAGATTTCGGCAGCATTTATTGGGTAGGTACACATATCAACTGTCCAGCTATAATTATTTAAAGAAGTGAGACTTACATATATAGCTTACCAAATCCTTAATTTTAGAATTAAAATATTAAACGACGACTATATAAAGGAGCATTCACTTCCCCATACTTGACACCTCCCAATTTTTCTCATTTTCAAGCACTTGCTATATTCTTAATTATTTTGTAATGGAAGAAAGTAAAATTCTCCAATATTTTGAGGGCAAGACCATTTTAATCACTGGTGCCACTGGCTTTCTAGCAAAGAGTATACTCTCTCTCTCTTGTTATTGTTATTGTTATTGTTATTGTTATTGTTATTGTTATTTCCGATAATGCTGCTTGGTTCTAATTTTTTTTTTGGTTGGTGATTTGATTCAGTATTTCTAGAGAAGATACTTCGATTGCAACCCAATGTGAAGAAATTATTTCTTCTAATGAGAGCGAGCCCTAAAGTATCTGTCCAGCAGCGTTTAGAAGAAGAGGTACGAAACCAATAAAACTTTGCTTTAATTATATTTATTAATAATAAATATAATTATATCATTCATTTAATTGCATTAGTTACATCGTATGCAGTTAAATTTAAGCAAGGAAACGCCCACTATAAAATGTACTCTTGCATATATGCAAATAAATTCATTTCACTTTTTTTTGTGTCACGTTCGTTTATGTAATATTCTATTTTTTATATCTTTTTGTGTGATTAGTATACATTTTATTTGATAAAAGCAAAAAATATAGATATGATATTTATTATATTTAATTTTTTTAATTAGCAATTTTATATAGTTAATTCTATAAATATAGGAAAACCTCTTTAAAATAATACTCAATAAATTAATAAACTCTATAAACTATATAATATATAGTATCAAAAAAGATTTGGTAATGTAATGTAATTAATTAGTATATATTTTTGTAGTATTTTAATATATAATGAATTAATATATTCTTCCAAATATTATATAATATATATACATAATTACCCTTAAAATTAAATGCTCCATGTAAACATGTAATAGGGATATAATATGTAATCTATGTTTTATGCCCAATACACTTTTTGTATTAATATAGATTAGGCTTTATTATTCGTTGTCTAAGTTTGATTAGTTTAGTTGGACTTCTAAAGTTGTTAGTATATATATAGGATTCTTTTGTTTAGTAGTCAGGTGTTGTTTTATGCATTAAGAAAATAGGGTTTTCGATTTCCCAATTAGGCAATTCGTTGAGCATTTTCTTAGTTTCCAAAACATCATGCATGTTAGAGTTTTCGTAATAGGTCAAACATGCTAGTTGCAATTAATTAATTTCTCTAGAATATTTGACGAAGAAATAGATCGATTAATTTAATTTCTATTATCTAAACATATATAAATTTATTTATTTGTTTCATATATAGGTTGTGGGCACGGAGTTATTTCGAGTGCTAAGAGAAGAATGTGGGGAAGATTTCGACTCTATAATATCCTCAAAAGTTGTTCCAATATCTGGGGATGTTGGCTATGAAAATTTAGGTATAGTTGATGCACAGCTGCGACAACAAATGTGGCAAGAAATTGATGTTATCGTCAACTCAGCCGCAACTACCAAATTTGACGAGAGGTAGTATATATATATTATTAATTAATAGCATATGTAGTAGTTTAAATCAAATTTGATAGTACGAGAATTTTTTAATTTACTTTTTTTATAGTTGAGCTAACTGCGATAAATGAGACATATACTATATACTAATAAATTGTCGTGTGTTGACTTCAATTAAACATACAGTTATACACATTATACATGATTTGTTTATTTTGGTATTTTAAAATATAGGTATGATATAGCATTTGGAATCAATGCGTTGGGAGCCATGCACGTTCAAGACTTTGGCACAAAGTGTTCCAAACTAGAGATGCTTCTTCACGTCTCCACGGGTTAGTTCCATTCGCCCAAAATATAGGGTTTTAAGCAAATTGCTTAATATTTTTCGTTCGAGGTAAATATCATATTAAATCTTAAAACTCTAAATTATACTCGCTTTATTAAAAATATTTCAAACTATAAAAAGTATTTTTTAAAACTCCAAAAGTATTAGATTTGTATAAAAAATGTCTGCGTACATCCATTTTTCGGTCCCTGTAAATTACACCGTGGCATCCGACGAGGCACATCATGATTTCGGGGACCGAAAAAGGGATGCAGGACAATTAATTTTGGTACAAACCTAATGTATAGTTTAAGGTTTTTAAAAATGTTTTTTACCCTTTAATCTTTGTGGAAATATAATTATTATTTGATGAGTACTCTCTTAATTGCCAATTTAATTAATTTTTTTTAATGTATATGTAGCTTATGTGCATGGCACTAAGTTGGGATTGATGCCCGAAAAGGCTATTTGCATGGGTGAAACACTTCCTGGCGCCAAAATACCATATTTTGACATCAATGCAGAAAAGAGTGTAATTCAAGAAAGATTAAGATTGCTCCAATCGCAAAAGCTGTCTGAAAAAGAAATCACTCGAGCTATGAAGGACTTCGGCATTGAAAGGTTTATTTCATTTATTTTTGCTAATCTTGCATAATATTTTAATTTTTGCTAATCTTGCGAATAAACAACGAAAACTAGTGTTTCTATCAAATTTTGACTATTTTAATTTTTTGGAGTGATATAAATTAGTGTACACTAAAAAAAATTAAAATTTGAATTGTATGAGCAGAGCAATGTTGCATGGATGGCCAAATACATACGTATTTACAAAGGCAATAGGGGAAATGCTGCTGGAGAAATTCAACCAAAACTGCAATGTCGTTATAATTCGTCCAACTATTATTACAAGCACCTTCAAAGATCCATTTCCTGGTTGGATCGAAGGTCTAAGGTATAATACTTATTTTTTCATAATTAATTTCTCATCACTTTTAGATGGAAATTAAATCCTCTTGAAATTAAATATAATTTTCTCTACTATAGTACTAGTCTTTATTACAAAAATTATTCACTCCTAACTGATCTGACTAATGTATTTTATTATATTTTTTGTGTGGGTGGCCAATATATGTGACGACAGAACTTTGGACAGCATATTTGTTGCTTATGGTAAAGCGAAGATCAAATTCTTCGTAGGTGATCCAGAATCGGTAATTGACTTGGTAAGATCATACACTTCACCATATATTAATTAATTAATCTAGTATAAGAGTTAGATGTTTTTAGAACAATAACTTAGACTGATTCGGAAATTAGGACAAAAATCTTCGAGCTTGTAAAAGTGTGACACTATTTAATAAGCAAAGCATCTGCTGAACAATTTCATCTCAATTTAAGAGTTTCGGGCACTGTCACGTGCTCGGTCCGTGCCAGTAGTCCGAAACTTTTAAAATGGATCGATAATTGTCATGCGGGCGTATAATTAATTACTTATTAATCAGTGTCCTACTTTTATAAACTCGAAATTTTTTGTCATAATTTAAATTAAGCCTATGCGAAATTAATTAAGCCTATGCAAAATTAATTACTGCAGGTACCAGGTGACATGGTGGTGAACTGCATGATTGCAGCAATAGCAAATTCAATTAGTGGAAAAGGGAGTATAAGTGTATACCAAATAGGTTCATCGAGGCGTAATCCAGTGAAATACGATGAGCTTAAGTGGTTAATGCATCGTTATTTAATTAATAATCCATTGATTGATAGCTGCGGAAAACCTACCAAAGTTGGTGTTCCAGTTATTTTGAATACAATGGCCAGCTTCCACAACTATATTTCTTTCCACTATTTGCCATTTGTCCAGGTTAGTTTTTATTTACTATATTTCCTATCAAACCTTTATTAAATTAGACTGCACTTTTCGCATTCTCTATCACCGAATATTTGATCAACAATTAAAAATCAAGAAAGAAGAAAAGAAATCGATTGTTCCACTACTTCTTTAATTCTTGTAGAGTTAGAGGGGTTTTCAGGACAATAATTTAGACCGATTTGGAAATTGGGATAAAAATGTCCAGGCTTGTAGAAATAGGATATTACTAATTAATAAGTAATGCATCTGCATGACAATTCTCGGCCCATTTTAAGATTTGCGGGTTTACTTGAAATTAAAAATAGGCAGAAAATTAAAATATCGGTCTTGCGAGAATTATCCTGCAGGTGCATCAGTATTAATTAGTGTCCTGCTTTTGTAAGTCCAGAAATTATTGTTGTAACTTTCAAATCAATTTAAATTAATGTACTAAAAAACCCTCCTACTCAATTCTTATATATATGTATGTATGTATAGGATAATATTCATCGTACAATACATAAATTAAATTACAACACACAAACACACACACATTAATTATTATGGAGTAATAATATGTGGGTTGTTTTTCAGATGCTTAGAATGGCAAACATTGTATGTTGCAATCTTTTTGAAAGTTCATACACCAATGCAAAAAGAAGAATCAATCATGCCATGCGACTAGCTGACCTTTACAAGCCTTACTTGTTTTCACAAGCAATGTATGTATTTTTCAGAAATTCAATTCTCTAATTTTTTATTTTTATTTTATTTTTTGTTAATCTTATGTTTATGTTTTATTGGCAGCTTTGATGACAGTAACACTGAGAATTTACGAATGAGAATGAGAGGAAGCAACATCGACATGGAATTATTTAATTTTGATCCCAAATGCATTATGTGGGATGACTACCTTTTGAACACTCATTTTCTAGGAATAGCCAAATATGTCTTGAATTGCTAGTTGTGTAATTATGTATCTACTCTCTCTCTCTCTTCTCTCCTTGGAGAATTTGTAATATTATTTTCATACAATTAATTGAATGATATTATTATTTGGGCAAATATATTCATTTAATCTAAATCATACTTATTTAGGCTCGTTGGCATAGAATATGGAGTGGCATTTCTTTAATATGTAGGCATAAGAGTTTCATTGGGCTAAAGGATATTAATTAATAATATTATTGGACTAATAGAGCTCACAATCATGAAACATTATAAATAAACTAACGCCACACCACACTCTTACATATTTTTGCATTGAGTTAATCCCGTAATTATTGTTAGTAATATATGTAAGGATTAAATAAAAATTAGCTTGCCAAATAAAAATTAATTACATGCTTTCATAATGTTTGATAATTGAACAGTCAATTTATATGAAAATGGGTAATTCTATCCATAGCCTCATTTTTACTCTCCATAGCTCCGCCCCCAAAAAAAATTATCATTTTTTTTGTAAATATACTATTCTGCCCGGTGGCTCCAAATTAAAATGATAGGTTTATTCACATGCCCCAAAATTTTAAAAAGAAGAACACAAGCATAGTCCTATTATTTTCAAGAAGTTATGTTTTCCCAAATAAAATCCATTCTAGAGGGCCTAATAAAGATACTTATAGAAGGCCCAGTGTAAAGGCCCACTACCGATACTTGTTGAGTGCTAGCTCGAATGGGCTACATCCACAGTCCAATATCAATTTTTTTTAATGGCTACCTATCTATGTATATATGCATCTAACCTAATTTTTTTTTGTTTTTTTCGTAGCCTCAATTTTACTCTTTATACCCCCTATATTTAAATATCTAGTAAAAACAAGTTAAATTTTAAATTATTATTTTGGATAGTGGTTATAAAGAGTAAAATGAGGGCTATGAATAAAATCACCCTTAAAAAAAAATGAATCATTAATATTTGTGATTATATATTTTTACTCATTTTAATTGTGAAAATTCATTTCTATTTGCAATGGGCCTAAAACCCGATTCGGGCTTATCAGTTAAGACAGTTACCCAGATCGAATAGGGGTAATACCGTCAATTCAGATACCCCAAGCCTCGAGCGCGGGAAACAGATCCTCTGCCCTCACAGTCTCCCCGCTTCTCTCTCCCTCTCTTCACTCTCTTGTCCTGCTTTCAACTTTCTCTTTCTACTAATCCATCTCCATATTCTACTTCGTAGTTCTAACATTTTATTTTTCACACTTTTATTTCACTTGATTAATTTTCATTTTGAGATATACGAGTTTCCTGTAAAGATGATGAATGGCAGCGACAACAGGAGGAAAGATCGGTGGGAATCTCGTATTTCAAAGAAGCAGCAGCTGATTCTAAATGCAGAGGAGCAGCTTGAATCCAAGCTCGGATTCGATCTCTTTACCGAAGGCGATAAGCGCCTGGGCTGGTTACTTACTTTGGCCTCTGTGAGCATTCTCAATTCACCCAATTTCTCCTCATTTTTGATTAATTTTGGATTCATCTTTTGAGATTTGTTGTGGTTTCTCAATATAGTCGTCTTGGGAGGACCGGGAAACTAGTAAGGTGTACAGTTGCGTCGATTTGTATTTTGTTTGCCAGGTAAAGCTTTCAATTTTTTCAAGAGGAATTCTGAAGTAATTTGTTTGGAGTAAAATTTGGTTGTTTCTTATTTATGTCTATTGAATGTTTTGCGTGTAGGATGGTTCAATGTTTAAGGCGAAGTATAAGTTTCGGCCTTATTTTTATGCTGCCACCAAGGTATTCGAATGCTGTAAATAAGATTGCTCTAAAGAGCGACTTTCCTATCCTTGACTATCAAATGATAGGGTTTACAACAATGTTGTCGTAGGATAAAATGGAAACCGATGTTGAGGCGTATTTGAGAAGGCGTTATGAGGGCCAAATTGCAGATATTGAAATTGTAGAGAAAGAAGATCTTGATCTTGTAAGTAAAATATGACCTTTATTATATTTTCACAGATGTTAATTTCCTCATCTTAACTCGTTATGTTAGATATACAAACATTGCTTGTTATTATTCTCCCATTTGTTTGGAGCTCAATATTCTTACCTGTTCTGCAACCTTATCTTCATTAAGTTAAACATGTTTGTTTTCCTATCCTGTTATTACGTAACCTTTTTTTTATGTACCCAAGATTGAGTATGTACCATAATGTATACTGAAAATACTATGTTCTGAATCACTCCAATTGTCACAGAAAAATCACCTGTCTGGTCTGCACAAGTGCTATTTAAAGATATCTTTTGATACTGTTCAACAATTGATGCAAGTAAAGAAAGATCTTGTTCATGTTGTTGAAAGAAACAAAGCAAAGTTGGATGCCGAGGATGCATATGAGTCCATATTGGCAGGGAAAAGGTAATGCCTGTCTTCTTTTGATAAAGTCATAACAATGAGCACTGTCTGATCTGAAGATGTTTTGATTGAGCAGCAAACAACGGCTCCAAGATTTCATAGATTGTATCAATGATCTTCGTGAATTCGATGTACCTTATCATGTTCGCTTCGCAATTGACAAAGGTAATTCTATATACATATTTGTGGATTTTCTATCTTATTATCCGAGTGAATAACCAATTTACAAATATGTCACGTCTAATGCATTCTTGAGTTCACATGATTCAGATATAAGGTGTGGACAGTGGTATGATGTAAGTGTGTCCAGTGCTGGGATTTTAGTAGAAAGGAGAACAGATCTGTTGCAACGTGCAGAAGTTCATGTCTGTGCTTTTGATATTGAGACTACAAAGCTGCCTTTAAAATTTCCAGATGCTGAATATGATTCAATCATGATGATTTCATACATGATTGATGGCCAAGGGTACCTCATCATTAATAGAGAGGTATATGAGCAGACCAAATATATTTCACATCCATGTTTTTCATGGCTTATCTTAGGTTGAAGATAAGAGTTGTTCTCTTTCCCCCTCTCCCCTTTTTCTCTAAAGGGAGGGTGATCGAGGAAAATGTGGATCCTAAAATCTTATAATTGAAATTTGAAAAAGATTTTGAAAAGTATTTTAAAACACTCCAGTATTTCATATAAAAGTACCTAACTTCTGTAAGAGATGAATAGTAGTTTGCAAGAAATTCAAATAAACTGAGATTGTAATCTTGAGTTTTTACTAGAAGTTTGATCATAGTTATTGTTTCTGTTACGAAAATTAGATAAAGTCTGAATTCTGGAATCTCTCTTTTTTTTTTAGCAGTACCATCAGACTTGCTGTGCTAGATCTATGACCTTATTTCAATCGTACCCTAGTCCAAGTGCAACGCTTTAGTTTGTGAAAATATAAAGTGTTTTACACAAGTTAGCTTGTTAGCTGATTAATTTTTGTGATTGTGCTATAACTGACAATTAGTTGCATTGGCAAAATATTGCAGTGTGTTGGGGAGGATATAGAGGATTTGGAGTACACTCCTAAACCAGAGTTTGAAGGTTGTTTCAAAGTGAAAAATGTTAAAGATGAGGTAGTAATGGCTTTTGATGTTTCTATTATACATTTAAAACATATATATCTTTTAATTATCTATGACTCTGGGAATTATCACAGAAAGGACTTCTTAGCCTGTGGTTTGCCCATATGCAAGATGTAAAACCTGGTATATACGTGACATACAACGGAGACTTTTTTGATTGGCCATTCCTGGAAACCAGAGCAGCCCATCATGGTTACAACATGAATGAAGTATGTAGCTTATCACTGCTAGCCACATGAAACTTCTTAAGTTTTTTTCAGAATTTTCTGCCTATTAAACTTTTCCATTGACAAATGTGATTAATATAGGATGCAGAAATTTGTAATGCTCTGAAGCTCTATATTTATGTTGCATGGTCAATGAATATTGCATTCTGTCCTCTTACTTGCATGATTGTGGAGATGCTTAAATTAGAAATCACTGACTATTGTGTTTGCATTCAGTTGCACGTTCTCTCTAAAGCCTTAACTGGTACTCATTAACAACTAGAAATCACTTATTTAATGTTCTATAAATTTCAAGTACTGGTATCTGTTGTTTTAGCGGATTGATGGCATAGTCCTGATAGCTATTGCATCCATTTATTTGCAAGTTCATTTTCCCGTACTAAAAATCCAAGCTATTAGAGTCTTGTTTCTCTGCTCTTTTGTAACTTATGAACCGCAGGAACTTGGATTTCGATGTGACAAACTTCAAGGTGAATGTCGTGCCAAATTTGCTTGCCACCTGGATTGTTTTGCTTGGGTTAAACGTGATAGTTATCTCCCTCAAGGCAGCCAAGGCTTAAAGGTGCAACTCCCTTATTCAACTTCTGGTTTTAGATTCTCCCCTCTTGCCTTTTATTTCCTAATTGCATATGGTTTTCCATCTAATGGATTTATATTTTTATTTTCATCAACATTCTACAATTTTACCTGCCTTGCAGACATCCTTCTCTTTCCAGTTTTCAATTACTGAAATTTTGTTTTATTCCATTTTCCAATACATACCGTTTTATATCATAATGGCATCAGCCAGAGGATTTTTCTGATCATGATATAGCTAAAAATACGAGTTTTCTGATTCTGTACAGTCACCTACATATAATTAAAATGACACTTGTTCATTGTTTCTGGGATTTCATCTCGCGTTTATCGTGTTGAAACGACACACTCATGTGACTTCTGAATTTGAATCATGTAACTCATGTGATTTATTCTTCTTTCCATAATATGTCCAGATAACAATCTTAACTCTTTACCATTTCAGGCTGTGACAAAAGCCAAATTGGGCTACGATCCTTTAGAAGTCAATCCTGAGGATATGGTTCGCTTTGCAAAAGAAAGGCCGCAGGTATGTTCTAGTTGACATTATATACTGACACTATTATGTAATATTGATTGGAGAAGATCAATGTTGTTATAGAGCTTGTTTTTCAGCTTTAGCAATATAGTTTTTCAAAATATTATCAATAATGACTAAGACTTATCTGTAAATAGAGGAGAATTACTAGGTTCAGAGGTAGGTGGTAAATTTGGTGGAACTTTCTTGTTCTATTCTGGGGGCTGATTCTAGACAACACAAGTAGACACAATGCATGTGCATGCAACTGTATCAGTTGCAGACTGAAGCTGGTTTCACGTTCTGACGTTCATAACTGTTTTGATTTTTATTTTATTCGTAAAATTGTCAAAGGTGAAGCTGTAGTATCATACAATCGATTAAGTGATCAGATAGAGCTCTTGAGTAGCTTGATGGTGATTTCCTTTCATAAAGATTCTCTTTGGGTTAAAGGTGAACTACTAAATTGACAGTGATTCCTTGAATCTATGTGGTTGACTTCAAAGTTAAAATTCAACAAGGATCCCATCTGTTTCCAGTGCTGTTCTTTAATATTGAACTGTTACGGAACTGGACTAAAAAGATAAGACAGTACACTATTTCTAGTCAACAACAGCCACCACTGAACTGCTTAGCATACTTTTCTTAATATTTTTTCTCTATTATAAGGCTGGTTTAATTTTCTCGACAATGTTCAGACAAGCTATGTAAGCTTGTCTTGGTCTACCTTGTGTTTTTTTTTTTTGATTGGGCAGTCAAACAAATCTCAGGGACTTAAGGATTGTACTACAATCTCATGGATTTGGAGTTATACTACTTAAGTTTTTAGCTTTCAGCTTTGTGCTACCGTTCCTAGGTAAACCCATCCTTGTGTTCTTGATCAGTTAAATCACGAGCTAAGAATTTCCAGTACGTCTCAATCTATCTAGGTATTATTGACTGTTCTGCAATTTCTTAGAGGAACTGGCACCGGCATTGTTTCTGCCGATTGGTATTTGGTATATTTTACCCCCCCCCCTCCCCCCAAGATAACTGGAGGCATTTAAGAATCAAGAATCCCTTATTCGTCCATCCAGAAAACAATAAGATCAGAATCCTGCATAGGAATGTGCCTAATCAGTAATCAGTATTAGGACAAACTAACTGTGTTTCGTGTGGGATACTCCACTAATCCTCTTCTTTGTTTACATTGTTGTAACTTTGCAGATGATGGCATCATATTCTGTTTCTGATGCTGTTGCAACTTACTACCTGTATATGACATATGTACACCCCTTTATTTTCTCCTTAGCAACCATAATTCCGATGCCACCAGATGAAGTTCTACGAAAAGGAAGTGGGACTCTCTGTGAAATGCTTCTTATGGTCCAGGTGAATCATTGAAGCCCTATACATTATGCTTTATGTTGGAACTGTGGGTCCTTGATGCTTTCAGTTTCACAAGCTTTGTTCTTCATTGACTGGATTTCTGCTTTGAATTATTTGTCTTTTGTGCTTCTAGCTTCTCCATCTTCTAAAATCTTTTCCAACCCAATGAGTATCAGATAAAACAGGAAACATCAGATAAGCCGTTTAGCTCCCTTGACCTCTTTTAAACTATGCGGTGATACCTTTGTTTTTTTTTTCTTTTTAATCTTGCAGGCATACAAAGCTAATGTTATCTGCCCTAATAAACACCAATCTGATCCGGAGAAATTTTACCACAATCAGCTCCTTGAGAGTGAGACATACATTGGGGGACATGTGGAATGCCTGGAAAGTGGAGTTTTTAGATCTGATCTTCCAACAAGTTTCAAACTCGATCCAGCTGCTTATGAGGTGATCATATATCTCAGCTCCTCTCAGATATAAATATTTGTGTTCATTGTTACAATACCCCTTTATCAGAAGGGTGTCTGCAAAAGATGGAGCAATCTTAAGTGAAACAGTGCAATTCTTTTATCTGATGCATATCGTGAAAGGCAATACAGTCATTCTTTGGAATTCTGAACATTATTATATCTCATTTCTTGACTAAGGAAATGCCTCAGCATACACTTTTACAAATGTTGATTGTTTTCAAAATATTCTATAACTGATTGATTGAATATTAAAGTTACTGAATCGTCTAGTTTGGCTGCTGACTGCTATGTCTATTTAGAAAGTTGTGATATATTATATACATATGATGCCAAAAGAAAACATACTAGGAGGTGGATTATAGTTGTTGGATGATTTGTGCTCACTTTTCGAGTCTGCAATGGCTTGTAACCTGCAAGAATTTTTCCTTATAAATGTTACTGAAGTAGGAATAAATTATCCTTACAGCAATTACTAGAAAATCTAGACCGGGACCTGCAATATGCTATCATAGTGGAGGGAAAGATGGATCTGGAATCAGTTTCAAATTATGACGAAGTTAAGAATGCCATTTGGGAAAAGGTAATGTGTCCTTGTCTATGTGAAGCATTCTGTAAAGCAGTAAGACTGGTTTATTTTGCTTCATCCTTATATTTAATATTATCGAAGAGGAGAAGTTTGTCATCTGAGCTATTGTTATTTTAAGTCTTTTATCATCTGAACTATTCCTTTTTTCTCCCTTTTTTGCTATCACCATCTGAACTAGTCAATCTTTGTAGTCACTATCTAGAGCCCACCGCAGGTAGAGTATTCCATCTTCCCTTATGTGCACAGTATATTTGGTCTTAAAAAAAGAACGGAAAAAAAAGGTTTTGAAGGGGGAAGTCCAAAAGCCTCTATATAGTTTGGAATTACCTTATATCGATTTTCATCATAAAAAGTTAGATGCTTCCCCATGTGCTACAGACATACCTAGATATTGGGAGTTGTGCATGATCTTGTCGTAGAAAATATTAAAATTGTGCAAATTGAGATGGTTGTGTATGTAAAACTTAATACAAATATTGTGTCTGTGTGGGTAGGAAAATGCGTGTATTAATGTGTATGACAATTATGTGTTTGTTCAAATCTTCTGAAATCTCTTTTTTGCTATTATCATCTTCAAGTTTTTACCAAGTTGCATAGCCTATTACACTGCCATGTGACCTGCAAAGTTTTGTCTGCTTCTGTCCTTCAATGTGCAGCTGGTGAAACTGCGAGATGACCCAATATGTGAAGAATTTCCGCTCATATATCATCTTGATGTTGCTGCTATGTATCCAAACATCATTTTGACAAACAGGCTTCAGGTAATGAAAAAAATGGTTCCATCTAGCACATCTCTCATTATGAACTTTACTTCGTTGTGCAATTTAGTATTATACGCAAAGGAGAAAACATAGATGCACGGATCAAACTACATTTGATCCTATCATCTGAAGATGATCCATGACCAACTAGGTTAGTAATGTTCCATCCTATTCTGGGAAAATGATCTAATAACCAATTAGCTATGAAATGGAGACAAGCTGCCGTGTTTCCTAAGTCTATCATATGAATCATGAAATTCAAACAAAGCATATTCTTTTTGTTATAAATGTTTTTCTTATGTTATTTCTTATGTGCGCAATTAGCCCTCTCTGAAGCTTCCATGTTTTGAAGCTTCTGTATGGTAAATGCAGTATTTAATATTTTATCACAATATATTACACGATCTCTAATTTATTGTGTGGGTGCTATGCTCAAGAGCCATGGGAAAGTTTCTGTATGATGGATTCATGCGACAATAATTAACAAATGTTGCTTTCTAAGTTCATTTAGGTTGATATCTACTTTGTAAGCCATAATATGACCATATTATCATAATCAAGATGGCATTCGACTTAACATGCTGTTCTACTTATGTTTCTCCTCTCTCAAATTGCAGCCACCTTCAATTGTTACGGATGAAATATGCACTGCATGCGATTTTAATCGTCCTGGGAAAAATTGCCTTAGGACGCTTGAATGGGTTTGGCGTGGAGAGACATACACAGCAAAGAGAAGGTTTGATTAGTATTCCTCTATTATTTAGTGAATCAAGTAAAAAACTGTCATCATTAATTTTTTAATTAACTTGTTTGCATTATATTGATACCAGTGATTATTATCATATAAAGAGGCAAATTGAGTCTGAGTTTGTTGATGGCATGAATGGAAAATTATCCAACTCTTTCCTTGACCTGCCTAAAGCAGAACAACAATTGAGACTAAAGGATAGACTAAAAAAATACTGCCAAAAGGTATGTCTTTATCCTTGCCCACATCCCTTTATTCGGCAAGTGCTTGTAAACAGATTTTAGAGATAGTTTTTCTTCATCTTTTAGGCATATAAAAGGGTGCTGGATAAACCTATTACTGAACTTCGAGAAGCAGGGATCTGCATGCGTGAAAACCCATTCTATGTTGACACTGTCCGCAGGTAGGTGTCTAAAATATTCTGTCAAAATTCTTTTTGAAAGTTTCAATCCACTATTTCACACGTACTCTTTGAGGAGCTTTCACATCCTTATTAACCTTATGATGGAAATTTCAAGCCAAGTTGCCATACTCAAGATTGTACTCTTTTATTTTTGTTTTTTGGTTAAGCTTTCGAGATAGAAGGTATGAATACAAAGGGCTTAATAAGGTTTGGAAGGGAAAGTTGTCCGAAGCAAAAGCCAGTGGGAATTCTATCAAAATCCAGGAAGCACAAGTATCTATCTCTCTTGGTCCTGTTTACAATAATGTAAAGTTGTTGTGGAAGTAAGACTCTAACTCTGATGCCATTATATTTTCAGGACATGGTTGTGCTTTATGATTCATTGCAACTTGCCCATAAGTGCATTCTCAACTCCTTCTATGGATATGTTATGCGCAAGTATGTTGCTAGACTGCCATTTTATTGGATTCCTGTCTTTCATATAAATCTTCTGTGCTCTTACATGGTGAAACTCTAAATTTCCTAGGGGTGCAAGATGGTATTCCATGGAAATGGCTGGGGTTGTTACGTATACTGGAGCTAAAATAATTCAGAATGCACGCTTACTGGTTGAAAGAATTGGGAGGCCTCTTGAGTTAGACACTGATGGTATTTGGTGTTGTTTACCAGGATCATTCCCAGAGAACTTCACATTTAAGACAAAGTATGTTTAGTTGTAGAAATGTTTGACTGCTTTTATAAATTCACCTCTCAAAATCATTTAATTTTTGAGTAGATGTGGATGAATTGAAGTTGCAACATCATGTTTGAGTAGTTACTTGCTTATGGTGTGGATCTTTTGTCAAATTATTTTCTCATGCACAAATGTGGTTCCAAGAGATGCTGACCATATTTTTGGAACATATAATCAGAGACTCAAAGAAGAAGCTGACAATTTCATATCCCTGTGTCATGCTAAATGTGGATGTGGCTAGAAACAACACCAATGATCAATACCAGGTTAGTAAATAAACCTTCACTTTGTATTTCCGTAAGTTCTGTTATAACTTTGTAATTTCCTAATGGTTTGTCATTAACGTTGGGCAGGAGAAGTAAAATTCATATAACTGACATAAGAACCAACTACTGTTTCTTGCAGAATCTAAAAGATCCTTTCAGTAAGACATATACAACGCATAGTGAGTGCTCAATTGAGTTTGAGGTGGATGGACCATATAAGGTGATGCCGAGTGAACGCATGAAAACCATGAATTTGTGCTCTTATCTGTGATTGTATCTGTTAACTTGTCTTATTATATTACTGAAGAACATCTGTAAACTTATGCTTATAGGCAATGATTATACCAGCTTCCAAGGAGGAAGGGATTTTGATTAAGAAACGCTATGCAGTTTTCAATGATGATGGTACCCTAGCTGAACTCAAGGGTTTTGAGATCAAGCGAAGAGGTGAGCTGAAGCTCATCAAAGTTTTCCAGGTAAATCCGTAAGCAGTGCAGTGGCCCTTGCTATGATATTTGGAGAAGTAGCCTATTTTTCTCCGTTTCCCCATCATCCATGTTGATGCTTTTGTGGTAATTTATCCTTAGTCGTGTCTAGCACCTAGGATTTTTCGTTATCTTAATCATGATGATATGTTATACCTTGTAGTCACTTTATTTTTAATTATCTTAACCCCTCCCAAACCCCAAGCTGTTTTATTTTTAAAGCAGCTAATTTTCATCCGTTCCTGAATTTTCTCCGAGTTAACTGAATTGTTTTACTTTTTGTAGGCTGAGCTTTTTGATAAGTTCCTTCACGGGGGAACATTAGAAGAATGTTATTCAGCTGTTGCTGCTGTTGCAAATCGTTGGCTTGACCTTCTTGATGTATGTTACTAAGTTTGATAATGACTTCTTTCAACATGTTGAATGAAAGACTGCAATATACATTTCCAACATGGTTATTTATCAAAGTTTTATCTCAATCTAATTATCAACATGGTTTACCTTACTTTCATTTTTTGATGTTTTGGCTTGTTCTGAATAGTATAGACTGCATTTCCTTTGAGAATAGGAAAAGTACTCTGGAGTATGTTTGACATATTTCAAGTACAGCAAAGCATTGTCTCGAACATGGTGTAGCTTTTATTTTGACTTTATTCATCAGCAACTGTGTATTTCTTCTCCTATATAACTAAAAACTCAGCTGCAATTCCATGAGATTCATCATCTAAATATCTTATAATTTCAGAACCAAGGGGAGGACGTCGCAGATATTGAATTGCTTGATTATATATCAGAATCAAGCACAATGAGCAAGTCCTTAGCAGACTATGGTCAACAAAAGTCATGTGCAGTAACCACAGCAAAGCGGTTAGCTGATTTCCTCGGGGATGCAATGGTTAAAGATAAAGGATTGCGCTGTCAGTATATTGTTGCGTGTGAACCAAAGGTACAAAATTCGTAATACTAATACTATGAGATGGCCTTCAAAACCACAAAATGCAGCTTTCTGTTTCTTGTTCTCTTCATTATATTTAGCTTCTATGAGACGAAAAAAAGAATAGCATTTTAGGAATTGGTCTGAATGCAATGTAATATTCTAATGTGCTTTTGGATAGATACTTATTAATTGTAAAGAATAGCTTTTACTCAAGAATTGGTCTGAATGCACTGAATAAAACATTATTTGCTTAAAAGATTATTGACACGCCGCCACATTGAACAGGGAACCCCAGTAAGTGAGCGCGCTGTTCCTGTTGCAATTTTTGAGACTGAACCAGGTTTGATATTTAGAGTTTTCTCTTGTTAGTTTTTGTAATTTAATCTCTACACAAAAGAAGTGCTTAGCTGGTATAAAAATGGGCTACAGAAATTATGAAGTTTTATGTGAAGAAATGGTGCAAAGTCTCATCAGATGTTGGCATCCGGTCAATCATTGATTGGTCATACTACAAGCAAAGGCTTAGTTCAGCTATTCAAAAAATAATCACAATCCCAGCTGCCATGCAAAAGGTGATACTAGTTACTGCTGCTGAGAAATCTATTTCCCTTTTTCAAACCCGCTCCCTTTTCTGAGCTGGAATCTCATATTTGTCAGGTTGCAAACCCTGTCCCAAGGGTTGTTCATCCTGATTGGTTGCACAAGAAAGTTAAAGAAAAAGATGACAAGTTTCGCCAACGAAAGTTGGTTGATATTTTCAGCCGGAAAGAAAAAGATGATGCTGTGGGATTGAGCGGTAATCCTCAAGCTAATGGTCACTCTACAGATGGACAGAATATTACAGACATGGAAGACTTTAGATCTGGAAAAACTCCTCGCGTGAGGCCTCAACCTATTGTTCGTTCATATGCCATCCATAATGAACAGCATCAAGTTGAAACAAGTAATCTTGTAGAAAGTGCGCAGCAAAATGATAGAGAAACTGGGCATAAGCAGTCAACTCATCCATTGCAAAAGGCTCCTGAAGAGACTATCGATAGAGATGTCGACTATCAAGGATGGTTGGAGTCAAGGAAGAGAAAGTGGAGAGGGACTCGGGAAAAAAGGAAACGTCAACGGTATTCTTCATCATAACTAATGCTTTATATGAATTCTTCCTGTAACATTTTCATAATGGGGTTGTAAGTAAGTTCTAAGTGTTAATTCACTGTTGATTTTGTTTGTTAAATTCTACTTTGGCAGGTTAAATCTTATTAATAATGCGGAGGTTCCCAGTAGCGCTGCCAATTACAAACAGGCTCCAGGTGTTGGGGTG
Source organism: Salvia miltiorrhiza (assembly GCF_028751815.1). Classification (NCBI taxonomy): domain Eukaryota; kingdom Viridiplantae; phylum Streptophyta; class Magnoliopsida; order Lamiales; family Lamiaceae; genus Salvia; species Salvia miltiorrhiza. The sequence continues at coordinate 4,571,675 of NC_080394.1, read as the reverse complement.
AATTCATATTTCCAGAGGCATGACTTAGCGCTCACCCGTTGCTATTGGCAGGTGATGCATTTTTTAAGAATAATTTGTTTTGTAAATTTTCAGTTGCTTTCTATTTCCCTCCATTAGCTGAATACGATCCTTCTTTTTGTCAGATTATTCAGCTTGAACCAAGTGGACAACATGGCCATTTTGTTGCTTGGGTAGTTGTAGAAGGAGCAATGCGTAAGATCCCCATATTAGTTCCCAGAGTATTCTACCTCAACTCTAAGGCGCCTGTAACAGAAGAATTCCCCGGAAGGCGTGTAAACAAGATTCTTCCCCACGGACACCAAAGCTACAACCTAATTGAGGTACACCTTCTATAGTTTACATGAGTGATGTTCTACTAACAGAAGTCAACTTTTAAGTAATGATGTTGTATTGTAACATTGCATTTCTTTTATAAGGTCATAATTGATGAAGACCAATTTAGGACCGAAAGCAAGAAATTGGCCGCTCACCTTGCAGATCCTGAAGTTGAGGTATCTTTTTTCTAGTCCCGAATCATTTGCTGCTTGCTCCCTTGAAGTACTTGTCCAGACACTTCAGTGCAAGATGTTAATGCTAACCTGCACAATTTCTCTGAACTTTGAAACTTCTTCTGAGGTCTTTTGACTTAATAACATTTCACTAACATCAGAGATTCCCTACTTCTGTATTTATTGCTATAGAAAGATAAAAAAAAAAAAAATCAAAATTCTCAGAGGATCATATAGTCACTTAATGGTTAAAGGAGTCAATTGCATCAAAATAACTGTCTGGATGTGATACTTACAGTTCTCCCATAGCGAGGCCCATTTCATATTACGACAAACTTTCTGCTATATCAAACAAAAGCACACTTTATTTGCAGTCTCTTGTAGGTTGAAACTTGAATAGAAATCCACTTTTCAAGTTTGTTGTATGGCTTCATTATCTACTTAGACCACAATACCACACATAAAACCTCAGGATGAAAAGTTGCAATTACAATTAGTTTTTTCATCCAACTCTCAATTTTAATGATATCCTCATAGCAGAAGTAAAAATTGTATTCATTCCTTTTTATGTACTTTAGCATTTTCTAGAAAGTAGAGGGAGAGAATTGCTATTCTAGTCATGACAACATCATATCAGGCACCTGCTCCAGTGGAGCTGTTTTTATTTATTTATTTTTATCTCGTAATTTTGGTGGGGTTGGGGGTTCAACAATTGTACACTAAGCCTCATTTAATTTGGTGGATAAGGGTGGATTAATAGAATTTATCCAACTTTGTTATGTTATGCCTATGGAAATTGCAATAACCTTATTTGCCTGCTCATAGAGCTAGTCTGGATTTTTCTTTCACATTATGATAATAAGAATGTGAAACTTCTCAGGGAATATACGAAACCAAGATTCCACCGGAGTTTAATGCCATCCTTCAGATTGGCTGTGTCTGTAAAGTGGATAAATCAGCCAAAAAAAGAAACTTCCAAGATGGCTGGAGTATAAGTGAATTGCATATGAAGACAACAACTGAGTGCCCATATATGGAACTTTCATATACTTTCTTCTACTTGTATCATAGGTAAGTCATTGAAAAATAAGTTATATGGCCTAGTTAATGGAACAAATGTGCTCTAGTTAAGGTAATATTGTTGCTATCCAAGTCATGATAAACATTGTGGTTTTCAATTTTCTTCAGCATCTGTGACAGCCGCGCCACGTTTGTTGCATATTTTCCTGCATCAAGCCAAATAGCTGTTGTGGTTGTCAGTCCTTTCCAGAGTAAGGAATTGTCCTCTCAAATGCTAGATAGACAATTTCGTGAAGCTTGCCAAGCATTATCCTTGCAAACTCCAACAAATGAAGGCATTACATTCAAGGTAAAATGCTTGCCAATGCATTTTTTTCACATTAATATATTTATTATTTTTTATCATGTTCTTGCACTCTCTCCTAGGTGGACTATGTTGGGCATGTCAAAGATGCTCAAGGACACTTGCAGAGGATGATAACTGAATACAGGTCTCTCTCATACTCTAATAATCTCAATTCTCTAACTTTTAGGTGGTATTTGCAATCAAGCTTTTTAGTAGTTATATATTCTTCCACGAATAAGACATGCTCGTAACTAGTTTTGAAGAGACCTGTTCCTGTAAAACAAAAGATTTGTATGCTCTAACTATTGAAATGGAAATATTACTGATAATCTTGCATGAAACACAGAAAAGAAGAAATGCGATATTAGCTATCCCTTGTATGTTTTTGGTTATTACAACAGAACATCGTTGGTACCGAAGACCAAAATGTCCAAGTGCTATGCAGGCCTTACATGATGATTATATATTATTTGAATATATATATATATATATATATATATATATATATATTATATATATATATATATATTCACCTCAGTAATAGCCTATAGCCTAAAAGGTTCGGCCAATATATGGCAATGTCTGCATGTCACTAGGACGAGGGTCGGTGAACATTTGCAACTTTTCTCCTGAACTTTTCTTAGCTGTATTTCAATGTATTGATATTTCCCCTATGTGTACTTTCTTTGGCAGACATAGGCATCATGGACCTGTGATCGCTGTTATAGAGTGCCCTAATATTCAGTTATTGAAGTCTGGCATTAGGTCATTGGAAGACTTTCCTTGTGTAACCATACCATCCAATGCTCGTGATAGCCAATATCAGGTGAATCTGAGCGTTGTCTTTGGTTTGTGGGTTTTATTATGTGTTGGTTGTACTAACATTACGCTGCATTCTTTACTTACATAGGCTATTGGTTGGCAAGTAATTGCTGCTAAAATTGGACTACAACGATGTGCTGCATCATCACAATGGTTAAATGAGAGAGTTACACTTTCACGATATGCCCACGTAAAAGCTGCTTCACTCATTACTTGATATATGCTGTATTTTAGTATATTATGTTTTCCAGTTTCCTTATGAAGACAATTATATCTAAACAGGTTCCATTAGGAAATTTTGAAGTTGATTGGCTCATACATACCGCTGATATTTTCTTCTCGAGAGCTTTGCGTGATCAGCAACAGGTTTTTGCCTTCTTTATCTTTGTTAAGATTTACTTTCCTTTCGACCTTTAGTAAAGATTGAAAGAGATAATGAGCCACTTTCCGTCTTATATATTTCATCCTAAGTTCATCGTCATGAAATCTAATCCAACAGGTTCTGTGGATATCTGATAATGGCTTCCCAGACTTGGGAGGCACTAATGAAGATGTACCCTGCTTTATAGATGAGGTAAGTTATTTAGACTTAAGACTGAGTTATATTTTGCTAGAGGGTGGAATTATTTGTATTGGCCAAATTTGGTTAGTGATATTACAGGAAAAATACATCTTCCATTGTTAGATATCAGGGAGTTTATAATGATTCATGTAACCAGGTCAATCAACCTATCCTCACTTATCCTGGTGCATATAGGAAAGTTACAGCTGAGCTTAAGGTATAATTTGCTTATCTCTCGTTCTCCCTTCTTTACTTCAGTTTTCCCCTTTCTCCCTCTGTGTGATTAAAGTAATCTGTGTCTCTTATTTTTTAGATCCATCACCTAACTGTCAATGCTCTTCTCAAAAGTAACCAAGTGAATGAAATGGAAGGAGGGGCATTATTTGGTTTTGACCAGGACATGAATTCATCTTCATCTAATACAGAGAAACAATATTGTTATGATGAGGAAATTTCATGTGCTCCTGCATTTCGTGTTCTGAAACAATTAATCCAAAGATGCCTTGCCGATGCAGTTACATCAGGAAATGTCTTTGCAGATGCTGTATTACAGCATCTCTACCGATGGCTTTGCAGGTTTCTGACTGAACTTTATTCCTACGTATATCATAGTTTTTATACTAACCTCCTTTCACAATTTGCAGTCCGGTATCTAAACTTCATGACCCAGCTCTCCATCGCATGCTTCATAAGGTGATCTCTCTTTCCAGGGAAATAAGTCTTGTTCAATTGATAAAGAAATATGATGGGTTGCATATGAGTCACAACACTGGTATTATAATTTTAAATTGTTTTTCCTATTTCTCGTGTTTTAAACCTCAGCAACAGTGTTCAGCTGACTGCTATTTTTAGGTTTTACTTTTAATTGATCTTTATGTTTGCTTCAAGGGATATTGCATTGCATACAGTTGAGATCTCTTCAACAGTTCCTTTTAGCTAATTTAACTGATGGGTGTTTGCCAATCCAGTGATATCTAAGTTGAGTTGTTGGAATCCACAACTCAAAAGAGAAAATAGATGCTGTTTCACATACTTCAATTTGTGAAAGCATGTTTGTCCATTTTGTAAGGTGCTCAATAAATCTTTACTCAGTGAATAGATGATATCTTCACTGACAGGTTATGCAAAAGGTGTTTGCTTTGCTTTTGGCGGAGTTCCGCAAATTAGGTGCAACTATTGTATTTGCAAGCTTCAGCAGAATTATAATTGATACTGGAAAGTCAGATCTATCTGCCGCAAAAGCTTATTGTGAGAGTGTACTTAAAACTCTTCAAACAAGGTTCGCCTCAACATGTGTTTTGGGACTTATTATATTTATGCGAGTATGTTTGTGGAGGGAGGTGGCTGGGTTGGTGGATTTTGTATATGTGGGCCTCTTTTAAGGGTTGTTTTCTTGGGTGGTGCATGTCATCTCAAACTTCCTTTGTAGCAGGGACTTGTTTGAGTGGATTGAACTCGAGCCTTTCCAGTTTTGGCATTCCTTACTCTTTATGGATCAGGTAAACAATCCATCTTAGTTTGTTGAGAATAAAACATTGATTATTTCAATATTGTAAGATCATGTTACATCTTTGATTGATTGTTGTGATATTATCGATTTGATTGTGGAGTGATTTTCTCTTTTTCTACATTTATCAGTTTTATTTCACCTGAATAGATAGCTGCTCAGTGTAGACTTAGGTTACGTTACGTGAGAATAATATAATTGTTATAGCCCTTGGCATTTGAATATGCTTCTAAAAAATGATTATTACTTCCTCATAGAGCCAAGACATGGAGAAAGCATAATTTGTTTGCCTTCTGAAGAGTAAGGACTTGGACAAGGATTTAAAGCATTTGTATGCCACCAAGTGATTAGGCACCTGGAAAGTGTTATATCCAGCATTTTTAACATGCGACAATATTACAAGAACATTATTCTAGCAATGAACTACCAATTTTAGACACCTATTTAAAATAGGTGTGCAATGCCAGTATTTGTGGGTTAGAAATCAGTGTTTACATCTGGAGATTGATAATATCTATTGTGCAATTGTTTTTTTTTTTTTTTTTTCCTGATACATTAATTTCATTGCCAACTTTTTGTTTCTCAACCTTAGTACAACTATGGTGGAATTCAAGCTAGATCAGAAGATAGATCCACAGAAGAATGTACTAGTGCTGTTGCAGAAAGTGTGTGTGCTGACTCTCAAGTAGATATCGTCTCCAACTGGGCCATAGCTGAAAACTTGACAAAAGCAACTCAGGTAGGCTAATCATCCATGTGAAAGTTAATACTTCTTTATCTTTTCAGGATCAAATTGTCCATCTTTACTTCTGAAGGTTCTTTCGCATCAAAACTTACTCAGAGTTCCCAAAAGAGAAACAAAGAAATATATTAGCCACGAACAGTGTGGACGCTTTAGCAGCTTCACACTCGTGTAACCATTGTTGTTAACAACAACACTACAAATACGTTAGACCAGAAAAATGACCTTAATTAATATCTATCCTTACCTGTTCCCTGAACCTCCTTTCAAATGAAAATATTCTTAGCCATTTAGTTAGGCAAAGACGCTGTCATGCTAGTCCTAAATGAATTCCAGAGTTAGTATCAGCTGCATAATCGTTGCATGTACTGGCGTACTACCTAATCAACTATTTGTCTTTTGTGCAGGATCACTTTATCTTAATTGTATCAGAATTTTTGTATTTTCCATGGAAGTTTGCACAAGAAGAAGCAGAAAAGCGAGCATCTGGCACGGGAGACTTGTGCACTCCATCAATTACAGCTGCAACTGCTGAGATTCTTGAATCACAGAAAACAGAATTCCTGAAGAAAAAGGTAATACTTAATTCATTTAAAGTATGTTCTAAATCCTAACAGTCTAAAATTTAGGACTTGATGATCTAATTCTATGTTCTATAGATTGCATCTGACTTTACAGATAAACTTCTCAAAATTGTATGTGATCCACATCTTCACATAAAAGGAAGAAACAAGTCTGAGAGTGATCCTCCTGAAGGTTTGCATTCTTCAGCCAATGTCCAAAAGGGGGACGCTGCTCTGGATTTCATCAAGTATGTCTGTGCAGTTTTGGCACTTGACCAAAACGTTCAGCATGAAGTTCTGGTACAGACTATCTCTAACATTTTCCCAGTACCAAAAATCTATAAATTTATTATGTATTTCGCTTCTATACTGATCCCTTTCATCACTTCGCTGCAAAAGTACATTACTGCTACCCATCCGTAGCTACTTGCAGATTGCATTTTGGACAAAATGATGTATTATATTTTTAAAAAATGAATGTGCAATGTACATAGGTCTAAGGACATTCGATTTAGAAAATAATTAGTCTTCTATATTTTGCTTTGAATTACAAGGAATACTTTGCTTGATCAGAAGATGTTATTTTTCTGCAATATTTCATGGTTTTGAGAGACAAGGAATCCTTTACTTGATCAGAAGATGTTTTTCTGCAATATTTCATGGTTTTGAGCATTCGCGATTTTATTGGGCATCAGCTCCTTTGATGCCAGATGTTATATATTGTATATTTTCCTTCTTAGCAGGTTTCTATCTGGTCATTTAATCTACTTGCAACTTTTTTAGCACGTTATGCAAGATTCGTATTGTAGCCATCTCTACTTCTAAATAAGTCTAGCTGAACATTTTACATGAGCAATGTCATACATGCGATAGTTGTATATATAGTTCAATTTAGCTATAACAAAATAAATCAGTTGTGATTTCACATGTTTGGATTCATACATGCTGAAGAGCACATAGGAATTATACTCATATGTAGCTCCTCTAGTGATTCTTTGGTTGTTGCAGAATGAAGATGTCTTATTTATGTAATTTGTTTTCTTGGTTTTTGACAGGTCATGAGAAGGAATCTTCTGAAATTGGTCCGTGTAAGAGAATTCGCTCCGGAGGCTGAATTTCATAATCTACAGACATCCTTAACTTTACCAAATGTCATTTGCAGGTAAAAATGGCTGAAGGTTTATGGTTCTGTCGTGCGTCTCTTCTAATCTATAATATCTTTAGAACTGCTGTTTAATGATTATTGTAGTGGTTGAATTGGTCACAGCAGACAGTACTACATAAAGATCTAATATTCCTTAGCTTCTAGTTTTTGAAAAGTAGCATTCATGCTAAGCATCATACCCAAAATTCCTGATTCACATCATTCTGTATGCAGTTACTGCAACGACTGCAGGGATCTAGATCTGTGCCGTGACAGGGGATTAATTGGCCAGGAATGGCGTTGTGGTGTGGCTCAATGTGGGCAAGCTTACGACCGTGAAGTGATGGAGAATGCTCTCCTCCAGATTATTCGCCAGAGGGAAAGGCTGTACCACCTTCAAGACCTGGTGTGCCTCAAGTGCAATCAGATCAAAGCTGCACATTTAGCCGAGCATTGCTCGTGCGCTGGATCATTTGTTTGCAAGGAAGAGTCAGCTGAGTTCTGCAGCAAAATGCAGATTTTCCAGAATGTGGCAGTGGATCAGAAGTTTCAGCTCCTCCAAGAAAGTGTGTCTTGGATCTTACAAACCAAATGGCTGTGATCTGTATATTCTAATATAAGCTTTGGAATAAATTTCAAGAGAATTATTCAGATTCTCTACTTGGAAACTCAAGTTTGACAAGATGAATATAATTCAATTCTAATTGTGTATAAAATTGTCATGTAGCATTGTAGCGTTGGTTGATACAATAGGAGAATACTATTTCGATTCTACTTGTATATAAAAATGTGACACTCTAGTTAGTCTTGTGATATAAAAGCATTATCTTATGCCATTTCATTTGATTTGTGCCTATGTATATTAAAATATTGAAGTGAGCTCCAACTTTAAACCATATTGTACATTTTCTTTTCTTCCACACCCAATTTTGTTTCATTCTTCATATCGGAGGCATTGTATTGCCGAGTACGTTAATTAAATAGAGATTTTCATCAATAATTTTAGACAGGTTGTATGATGATTGTATCATAGATTCACAATTAAACCATATCGTATGAACCTAAAACTTTATTTCTCTATAAATAAAAATTTTATTTTCATAAGAATTGAAGGGTGGCAATCATATAATTTTTGAACTCTCTATCATGTGAATCGAAAATGTTGCGTTTTTTAAGATTTGAAGGTGGGCAAATTTCCTTTCATGAAACTTTTTACACAATTTTGGAAGGTTATTTAAATAGAAGTGATTGATTTATTTAAATAAAATATAATTCTTCATTGAAATGTTGATATGTCCTTTTCAGCTTTCAATAAATTTTATCTTAATTTTTAAAAAATATATATACATGGTTGAAGGTCAAATAAAATTTTTTAATCGTGAGAACTGTGAGATAAATGCACTTAATGGATAAATAACATTACGTATTTAATGCATTTTCATAATATAATTATTTTATACATTCAGTGCATATATTCTCACGATGGTAATTTTTTATTTTTTATTTAACCTTATTACAAGCTATGCACCCTCTCTATTAAGGTTTGGGTTCAATCCTCAATATTCATCTTCCACCAACTAAAAAAAGAAAAGAAAAACTTTTTTTTTTTTGAGGAGAAAAAAGAAAAATATTGAAGTTGGCAAAATGACCAAACTTTAAAAGGGTGATTCTATTCATAGCCCCCATTTTACTCCTCCTTATAGCCCCTTTTAAAATATTATATAATAATTAATTAAAAATTTACTATTTTACCCTAGATTGTATAGCCCAAATTTTATTAAATTTCCTTAATAATTCTCAGCCCAAGAAATGGACATCTCTCTTCTCCCTAACACCCACTGCTGGAAAAGCCCTCCTCTCTCTCCCTTGCGTTTTCCACAACACAGATCAGTCGCCTCCCCTCTAACTCACAAGTTCTGCCGCTGTGGCTCGTCTGAAATCCGGCGAACGGTTCCTCTCTCTGAAAGCGCACAAATGAAGGGAAAAGTCGAGCCCTAGCTTATCCGTCTGAAATCGCCGCTCCGCCGCCCTGCAATTTTAGGCCATCAACTGTTTTACTACAAAGCCAATTGAGCAATTCCGTGTTAGTTAAGAATTCGATTTGTTGATTTCTGCAAGATGTGGCTTAAAGAACGATTGGCACATACTCAGATGAGAAGTTTATGGGAAAATATCTGCAATCTATGATAACTGGGAGAGGCTGGTGGCTGCTGCTGTCAAGAAACAGGAGATATGGGAACTCTGTCATCAACCTTCCAGGAGCACGAGCACTCTCTCTGACTTCTTCCTTTGGTGATCTGACCTTTGACATTTCATGCCTACGCAGTTCATCAAGATCACATCCCAATCTGCTTCTGCTTTCTGAATTTCGCCCTGATTTTGATGTCAAAGATGCAAGCTTGGCTTCTATTGAGTTGCTTGGGGTGGGAACCTTTGGAAGTGCGTGTGTAGCCACAACAGATGCTGAACAAAGATTTGTGGTGAAGAGACTCAAGTCTGCGCCTTCTCTCCGGTGTACATCGATGTCTCGCACCGGAGCTTCTCTCAATCGCTCAGAATTTCCGCTCATAATAGAGCTCGCTCTCTTTTCCCGCGGATTTCCGCCCTTCTCACACCACTAAATTTCGCCGCTTCCATTAGGCGCCGCACCTACTCCTACACTCGTCTGAATCTCTAAATCCTGGTGCAGACACACGCCGCCGCGACATTTCCGGCGTTTCTGGAGACCAGAGACCCTGAAAGGAAAGGGTCAGCTGGTCGGACATCGCTAGTCGGCGGCGTCAATGCTGTCGACGGAGGGGCTATGAAATCAAATGGCAAATGGGGGTTATGAACGCAAATGGCAAATGGGGCTATGAAGTATGAATACAAATAGGGGCGATCAATATTAAGATAGAAAATAAATAGTAAAAAGAAATAGAAATTGAAGTGATGAATTAATTTAAAATTTAATAAGTAAAATTTAGGGGCTATACAATATAGGATAAAATAGTAAATTTTTAATTTATTATTAATAATATTTTAAAAGGGGGCTATAAGGAGTAAAAATGGGGTTATGAATAGAATCACCCCAAATTAATTTGTGCGCGTTTCAAAATTGACTAGGAGGGTGTTTGGCTAAGCTTATCTTGGAACTTATAAGATGTTTCAAGAGTTTATAAAATATAATTTTTAAGAGCTTATAAGTTGTCAAAGTGTTTGGATAATTGAGCTTATAAACTAGAGAGAGAATTTTTTGCTAGAGAGATAATATTTTTTTAGAGAGAGAAAATCGAAGAAAAATGAACTTGAATGATATATGATAAAAATAATAAATTATAGTTGAAAAATAATTGTAAAATGATTGTTGCATATGAGATTATAAAAAAATAAGTTGGGATAGATGAACTTATTTTTTTGAAACCTTATAAGCTCCAGCTCTTGGAGCTTATAAGCTGTTTAGGAGCTTATTTTGTCAAACACTTTGAAGGAGCTTATAAGCTCAGCCAAACATCCTCTAAGTGTTAATTCTATTTTCTATGACTTAGGAAACCATCACTTTTAGTATAATTCAATTCTTTATAGTTTTAATCATTTTATTCTTTAATTGTAACTTTGAATGCTTTAATAAGTATAATTTTAAAATTGTTAATTAGACTTTATAATTATTTTTTATATTTATTTTACAGTTTTTATTTGATAATTGATTATTAGAATTAATTAATTAATTCATAATTAAGGTATATATATATAGGGTTGGGTTCCGGTGGATCCCTATGCTTATAATAGATCCGTAGATCCAAATCTAGACCACACATTTATGACATGTGGCGCATCAAGATGGTGACACGTGGCAAGGCATTTCAAGGCAAAATCTGGAGAGGGGTAAAATTGGAATGTAATTTTCGAAATTCAAAAAAAAAAATTATATTTTCTCAAAATATGTATATTTTAGATGCATAAAGTTTCATACGAGAATGCATGAACTTTCATATAAAAATGCATAAAGTTTCATATAAATATGCATAAGATTTCACCCCACCCCAACCCCACCCCCCACACCCCAGAACCCCACCCCACCCCAGAACCCCACCCCCACCCACCCCCTACCCCCCCACCCCCCCAAAAAAAATTTTTTTTATTTTTTTAAAAATTGATTTTCTGACCACTGACCCACCCCTACCCCCACCCCCCCACCCACCCCCCCACCAAAAATTATTTTATTTTATTTTTTTATTTTCTCAAAAACTGATTTTCTGACCAATGACCCCACCCACCCCCCAAAAAAAAATTTTTTTTTTGAAAATCAGTTTTTAAAAAAATAAAAAAATAATTTTTTTTTGGGGGGGGTGGGGGGTGGGGGTGGGCCAGCAATTAGAAAATCAGTTTTTGAAAAAAAAAATTTGGGGGGGGGGTGGGGGTGGGGGGGTGAGTGGGGTGGGGGGGCAGGGGTGGGGTGGCGAAACTACCAGATTTATTAAAATGAAATGCATTTTTTGTATAATTTAATGCATTTTTATGTGAAAACTTTATGCATTTTTGTTTGATTTTATATGCATGTGAAACATGCATATTTTTGGGGGGTGGTAATGGGGAGGGTTGGGGGGTGGTGTGGGCTGGATTGGGGGGTGGTATGGGGTGGGGTGGTGAAATACCAAAAATGGAAAAATTAAATGCATTTTTCTGTTCAAAGTTATGCATTTCATGTGAAAATTTTATGCATCTTTGTGTGAAACTATATGCATATAAAATATATCTATTTTGAGAAAATCTAAAAAAATATATATATTTTTTTAATTATTAAATCCGAAAATTATATTACAATTTTACCCCTCCAGATTTTACCTTGGAATCCTTGCCACGTGTCACCATCTTGATGCGCCACATGTCATAAATGTGTGGTCAAGATTTGGATCTAGGGATCTATTATAAGCATTGGGATCTATATGATCCCATTCCTATATATATATATATATATATATATATATATATATATATATATAGGAAGAGGTTCTAATAAAAACCTCTGTTAAAATGAGAACTAGGAACCTAATCTTGACCTTTTAAATATTAGATCTAATGGTTAGGATTTAGTCAACAAAAGAAACTGTGCATCTATTATATTTTACTGTGCACTTAAAAAATATGCAATTTATGCAATTGAAACCAACAATGCAAAATACTCAAGCAAATAGAAATTGTGTATTTATGCAATTGAAACTGTGCATCTATGCAATCGAAATTGTGCATCTGTAGTTTAATCTCAGCCCTCTATTTTATTTAAATCAATGGCTTTAAATTGGTTCCTAGTTTTCATCTTAAGAGGGGTTTTTATATTAATCCTACCATATATATATATATATATATATATATATCAAGTTTTGAATTTAAAAAATAGAAACGGTTTTTCATTCTTTTTTCCTTATTTCTTTCCACACATGCACAATCAATGGCGCGGGCGAGAAAGATCAGTTCTTACTCTTTTTAGTCTTTTAATTTATTTAATTAAATATTATATTTTTTATTAATAGAAGAATATTGTTTCCATCGAACCTTAGCTCTCCCATAAAAATCACCGCTGCCACCACTGCATGGGTGCAGGGACGGATCTAAGAATTTAATTAGGATCGGACAAGATTTCATCAGATGATTTTAATGAATTTTTAGTATAAAAAAAAAACAGACCAGGCGACCGCCGAGATTTCATCAAAATATATATATATATATAGGTAATTAAAAAAAATTGACTGGGCGACCGCCGAGGCTGCCCGGCCTCTAGATCCATCTCTGCATGGGTGGAAATCGTTCCAGACTCGCCGCTACACACACGTCCTCAGCCGCGTTGTCACGTTGTAGATCCTTGACTTGAGTCGCTGTTGTGTCTTTCTTGGTCGAGGATCGTCGCGTCGCCGTCGCTAGGGCAATTCGGGGGTGGGGGTGGGGGGAAGGCGACGCTAGGAATTTCGCAGGAGAGTGCGGGGAAAATGATGGTTTTAGGTGTTGGCATAGGTGTTTTTGAATTAATTTAAAAAATATATATTTAATTTTCACTTTTTCACCTACCACTCTTAACACACAAAATACTACTAACTCCTTAGAACCCGTGTCGGAAAGAAATTGCTCAAGCTTTGCGGGACGGATGGAGTACAATTAAAACTATTTGCAAACATACACTTTGAGTCCCTCATCGAACAGTGTAGATTTTTTCTCTACAAATGTGCAATGCACTATAAAAAGAGAAGGTACATTAATTTTATTTTGTATTGAGTCACACATTAAAAAATGTAGGATTCTCCACAATATGTAATGCACTATAAAATGATAAGTTATATTTAATTAAAATTAAAATTAAAATAATTTTTAAGCAAACTTTCTTTTAAATGAACACGCCTGGCTCATATCCCCTCCCCCTCCCCCCGACTCGTTGGGTGCCGGCTCAACTTCCTGGTTGAGCCCTGTTGCAACGGTTGTTAATGCTTAATACCTTTTTATCCTCGCCTTCATATTACGTACATCTTTATTAAGTGCTCGTTTGGTTCAAATAAAGGAATGGAAGAAGAATGGAATTAAATAAATGAGTGGAATAGTAACAATAATTATTATTTTTATTGAGTGTTTGATTTCACAATGAAAATAAATTATTTGTAAAGAATTCTCTTTCTTTTGTTTCCCCTCAATTTTGATGGCTAACAAAACAGTGGACTAAATTAGTGGTCTAATCTGTAAAAGTCCAAAACAGTGCCGCAAATACTATCTAGTGTGGTGTAGTAATAATAAATTTTCTTATGTGTTGGTGGTGTTTTAATTAGTTTGTGGCTATATGAATAGGAATGCCAAATTTTAGACGTAAAAATACTACTGAAATGTAGGGATGTTTAAAATGAACCATTACAATAAAATGCTAATAAACATCGATTTTTAACCGATATCATAGCCTGAAAATTAGTGATTTTGTAGTTTGTGGTGTATAAGCGTCTAAAAAAAATTAATAGACACCGATTTTTAACCAGTATTGTAAATACCTGCGATATGACACTGATTTAAACAGATATATATCTATTAGCCTCTTTTTTTGGAACCCCTATAATACCACAAGCTACGAAATTATTAATTTTCAAACTACAATATCGGTTAAAAATGAGTGTCTATTAGCATTTTTGTTGTAGTGAAAATATTTAAACTCTTATAAGCCCAAATTGCTATTGCATAAATTTATTATCTATAATAATAATAATAATTTATGAGAGTTTAATACTAGTTCAATTATGTCAAACAAATATTTATGATCTACTTAAGTAAGTCAAACAAATCAGTGTAGTACACACTAGCTAACTTGCTGTATTTAAATAGCGAGAGGTGTGAGGCATATATGGCAAGAGCTAGAAGAAAACAAAGCAGAAATAATGCAAGTCTTGATCGTTGTATCCCTAGCCTTCGTCGCAGCATGGGCCGTCTACTCCAGGTGGTCCGGCTCGCGGCGGCGGACAGGCGGCGAGTTCCCCCCGGGGCCGCCTGGTCTACCGATCATCGGCAACCTGCTCCAACTCGGCTCAAACCCCCACAAGTCCCTCGCCCACCTCGCCAAAACTTACGGCCCCCTCATGTCCCTCAAGCTCGGGAATCAGTTCGCCGTCGTCGCCTCGTCGCCGGAAATGGCCAAGGAAATACTGCAAAAGCAAGGCAATGTTTTCTCGAAGCCCTTCAATCCCATCGCGGGATGCGTGGTGAGACACGACGAGTTCTCGGTGAAATATCTGCCCGCATCCTCCAATCGATGGAAAATGCTAAGGAAAGTGCAGAGAGAGAGACTCTTCTCCCACACGGCTCTCGAGGCCACTCAAGATATCCGGCGAGAGAGGCTGCAGAAGCTCACCGACTACGTCACCGAGTGTAGCCGCGAAGGCCGCGCCATGAACGTGGGAGAAGCCACCTTCACCACCATGACCAACCTCATGTTCGACACGCTTTTCTCGATGGAACTCGGCGCCAATCGGAAATTCAGGGAGCATGTTAACGCCATCACTAGGAACTTCGGCGTTTCCAACGTTGCGGATTTCTTCCCCATCTGTGCCCCTTTGGATCCGCAAGGGCTCAGACGAAAGCTCGCTTATCACTTCGGGAGTTTGCTCGAGTTGGTGCAGACCCTCATCGACCAGCGCTTGCAAGCACGAAGGGCCTCCGATTACCAAAAAAAGAATGATTTTCTCGAAATCCTCCTAGACCTCTCCCAAGGAAATGAGTATGATTTGAGCATTGACGAAATTAAACATCTGTTTGTGGTGAGCATATACTTAATACTCCCTCCCTCCCTCCCTGTCCCACTGATAATGACCTATTCCAAAAAAGAAAACCACATTCTCTCACAAAAAGTATCAATGAGACGGAGGAGGGAGTACTACACTTTCCTTTAATATATATTTCCATATTTAGACTCATGATCTAATGTTAATGTATACGTTAGGACACGATCATCGCAGGGTCAGACACGAGCGCAGCCACGGCGGAATGGGCATTGGTGGAGTTACTCCTCCACCCGGACAAATTGGGGAAGCTGAAAGCGGAGCTGAAGAGTGTGGTCGGAGAGAAAAGCATGGTGGAGGAATCCGACATCGCGAGGCTGCCATACTTGCGAGCCACCATCAACGAAGTGTTCCGCTATCACCCCGCGGCGCCGCTGTTAGCTCCTCACGTAGCGGAAGAGGAAGCGCGAGTGAACGAATACATAATCCCCAAAAACGCAAAAATATATGTCAACTTCTGGGCCATCACTAGAGATCCAAGCATATGGAAGAATCCCGAGAGTTTCGAGCCAGAGCGATTTCTGGATAGCGATACAGATTTCAACGGCCAACATTTTGAGCTGATTCCGTTCAGTTCGGGGCGAAGGATTTGCCCCGGCATGCCGCTGGCTAGCCGCATGCTGCAATGCATGGTGGCGACTCTGTGTCATAATTTCGATTGGGAGCTTGAAATAGGGACTGAATCCAAACAACTCCAAAGACAAGATGTGTTTGGGTTAGCACTGCAGAAGAAAATCCCCCTCAAAGCTACTCCCATCAAGGTTTTTTGATGCTCATTATATCATACTATGATGAATTAATGATGACTTATATGTACTTCACAGGTTCAAGTAATAAATTGGGCTTCACGTGCATGTCGTGGCCCACAAGACAACCTGTAAATAAGTAATAATTAAAAATTTACTTCTAGCCTCAAATTAAATTAAATTTATAATTAATAAATTAATAGTTTCATTAAGTAATTCTGAAAGAATAAACACATAACACTTTCAATCTTAATCTGAAAAAAAATATTTATAGCCCACTATAAACTCTAATCTTAATCTGAAAAAAAAAATATTTATAGCCCCCTATAAACACTACAAAGAACTGTATATATAGCTTCCAGCTAAGGGTGGGAATCGGGTCGGGTTCGGGTACCCTACCCGAAAAAATCGGGTATCCGAACCCGAAAATTGACCAAAACTCCTACCCGATCCCGATTCTGAAATCGGGTACCTTAATACCCGAGTCGGGTACCCGATTCGGGTATTCGGGTACCCTAAATTACCCGACTAAAATGAATTGAAATTAGACTCCTCAAAGTAAAAAATAAATTCAAGAGAAATCCGCAAAAAGAAAAAGGAAGAAGCAGGGAATGGGGGCGGATTCGGCGGGGCGCGCCGCTGTGAACTGGCGACTGCTCTGCTGTTCGAGCTCGGAGGCGGGGCGGTGGCCGGTGGACGCCTGGAGTGCTAACTGCTACGTCGGCTGTGGGTGGGATCGACGGGGAGTGGGAGGCGCGCCGCTGTGAACTGGAGGCTGGTGGACTGGAACTGGAACAGAGGGAGGCCGAGTGGTGGCGCAGGAGGGCGACGACGGGCAGGTGAGAGGCGCCGGCGCGCCGCTGGGTGGGAGGCCGGAGGCGGGACGGGAAGGCAGGGAATGGGGGCGGATTCGGCGGAAGTTATGGCAGTACGCAGGGAATAGGGTTTGGGTTTCAAACTTAATTGATTCAAACTTAAATAATTAAATTTAATTCAATAATTTAAAATATATTCTAATTTAAAATCGGGTATTTCGGGTATACCCGATACCCGATTTTTTTACACCCAAACTACCCGAACCCGACCCCGACCTCTAATTTTTCGGGTATAGGGTACCCGATACTCGATTTTTTCGGAACGGGTAATCGGGTACCCTATACCCGAACCCTATCTTCCCACCCCTACTTCCAGCTCAAAATTCTACTAGATGGAGGATCTGCTACTTGTCTCGTACTACTTCGTCGCCATCATGCGATTTTATTGCGATATATATTTAGGTAAGTGGTAGGAGAGGAGTTTTGGTTTGGGAGAAGGGTTTCTCTAGATTTTTTTTTATATATATAAGAAAAGATTCCATTAAGAACAAGAAAACGATACGGGAGGTACCAGGATCATAATTACATCAACCATTTCGAAAGTTCACATGACATCCAAGTAGAAAAATTCATATCAATCTCAAGAAAATTGAAAATCTTGTTCCAACTCCACATCCTCGCCTTCACCTCCGTGATCGCGTTCTTGATATCCCAATTTTTGTCTTCCCATCTGCTCTCATTTCGCCATTTCCAGATCAGCCAACAAGTGCAGCTCCACAAGGCTTTTTACATCTTTTCCGACCTCTTCCCCTTTCCGACCTTCACAAGGCTTTCTCTAGATTTTCTATCTCTAATGCATTTTCCCACAAATTGGAGGTCTCTGCAAATACGGACCTTTTTCCGGCGTCGTGTGAGAGGCGAACCCACCTTCTGAGAAATTCATTTTTGTATCAATATTTGTTATTGTGCTTTGTAAGACAATCACTTTTTCTGTGATCGACATAATGCAGTGGAAATATATGATAACATTAATCAAGAAATTATGCTTCATTCCACTATGGAGTTAATTGTTGGTCAATTAACTTCTTTTTTTCTCCTGCTAAAACAAAAACTGAAATAAAAAAATCCCAAAACTCTTCTCCTCAAAATCAATTAGACGAAGTCTGATTGCCGAAATCCCAAGAAAACTCTGGCCGCACTCTGCTAGTGTTATGCATGTTTATTGTTTAAAATTTATTTTAATGAAATTGTTAATTTATTACTATAAATTTAATTTAATCTGGGGGTTATGGAATATAGGATAAAATAGTAAATTTTTTATTATTTTTAATTTTACTTTAAATAGGGGGCTATGAAGAGTAAATTGAATGCTATGAATAGAATCACCCAACTTAAAATTACTAGCAATATATTTCATTTGTAGTCCAATCGAAGGCCCTCCGAAATCAAAGGCCCAAAACGTAAGCCCAATGCACAAACCCAATCAAACTAACCCTAACACCAAACAAACCACGCACGTATATATAAATCAATCTTGTCGTCGACTTCATTTCTGAACTCAAAACCCTAGCTGCAGCTGCACTTTCACTGATCTACGCCTCCCGCGTCCCGCCCTCTAAATCACAAGTAATTCTCAGAATTAGTTTTTCTTCTTTTAGGTTTTGGCCTTGTTTCGTGTTTCAATTTATCTGTATTGCTTTCCTTAGGGATTCCGAAAAGTAATTTTCCACTTGTTTTGTGATTCTGATAGATATGAAGGTTGTAGCAGCTTACTTGTTGGCTGTGTTGGGCGGCAACGCCTCCCCCTCTGCCGATGATATTTCCGATATCCTCTGCTCAGGTAATTTCTACTTTAAGCTTGCATTTATCTTAGGGCTGTTTGGATCTGCACCTAGAGTCCAGGACTTGTTTATATCTACATGTGTTTAGTTTTGAATCGCATTACGATATGTTTATGCCTTTGGTGTGTTAGAGCTTGTTACGGCTTTTTGAAACAGATTAGGTGGATGTTTGCTCATTTTTTTCATTTGTAATTGGGTCAATGTTGAGTGGTAATATTTTGTTTGTTTCACTGAATTCATGGTTGCATTTACATTCATCAAGGTTTTCAGTTGATGCATATTTCAGAATATATACTTATCTACTGGCACTTTTGCCTTAATTGTCGATGAACCATTGTCTTTTGCAAGCAAAGATCAAATCTTGTTATTGATGTCAACCATGATTATTGGTGGGTTTTATTATTACTGTTTCACATATGACTATCTATGTGTGTGAAGTTGTTCATACTGGTGATGGTGTGGTGTGTTATAATTTGACATAGTTCCTGTTTATGAAGAAGCCTTTGAGGTTCTAGAAATTTCAATTCTTATGAGTTCCAGGGATACAAAAATGTTAATTAGCACTTCTAAGTAAAGATGCATCATTGAAGATTTATGTGATTGCATTTTTGAATGACAGTAACTTGAGTTATGTCCTCTTTGGTTATCTTTTCATTTCTTTTTATCTAGGCTGTTTATTGTCAAAGAAGTTTTTTTTTTTTTTTTGGGCCTCAGTGTTGTAGATGTTGTTCTCTAAGACTATTTGTGTTTCAGTTGGAGCTGAGGTCGATCAGGAAAGAGTCGAATTGCTTTTGTCTCAAGTTGCCGGCAAAGATATTACTGAGTTGATTGCTGCTGGAAGGGAGAAATTGGCTTCCGTACCTGCTGGAGGTGGTGCAGTTGCTGTCTCCGCACCTTCTGGTGGAGGTGGTGGTGCTGCACCTGCTGCAGCTGCCGAGGCAAAGAAAGAAGAGAAAGTGGAAGAGAAGGAGGAATCCGATGATGTAAGCTGGCAAAACTTGAATACTTTTCCAACTTTCTTGATGCATATAGTATTCATGTTTGCAATGTTCTGAGAGGTTTACCTCCTGGACTAATAATATCTATTTCTTTTGCAGGATATGGGTTTTGGTCTCTTCGACTAAGAAATTTGCAAAACATTTGCAATGGCAACTGTCTATCTTTGTCGTAGTAGAGAATTCTCTTTTTATGATTTTGACTTAGTTTTTAGTTGGAGAAGAATTTGTTGCTTGAATGAGTCCAGTTGCACAATGAAGATATAATACTCTCAATTTTGAATTTCATGTTGTGTTGGATTAATGTACCTCTACTTCTTGATTAGCTCCTATGTTTTTGCAAGATTGTTTTTCCTTTAGAAAAGTCTTATTTTGATATATGTTAGTTTTGCATTAAAAAAGAAAAGATAGTTCTCATTGGTGAACCTCAGAACTGCAACAGCCCTTACCTTGGAATAATTGATTGAATGGTCAAATGGAATCTTAAACGTGTAGGATTGATTACTTTGTTGCTAATTTTCTCGTTATTTCTTAGTAGTTGTTTTTTTCTAAATAATAAATCAAACTGTTTCTTAGTTTTTATTTTGTTGCGGGGTATTTTTTTGGGGTTTACTGTCAACTCCAATTTGAAACTGATATGGACTTTCCCAAAAGGTTCAAAATCAAAAGCTAACTAGTGTAGTTTACGAAGTATATGAGCCTCCTCTTAATTGATTCGTTGTTTTAATGTAGAACTCTGGAAGCTCAGAAATTTGAAGTAATGTCTAATATTCTATATTGCATTTGCGACTTACCTACATAAATGTAGGCTGGATATGCAAAAAAGTGCTAAGATTTCCCCCAAAATTATGGATGTCACTCGCATTTTAGACCTAGACCATAACATGAACAGAATTGGGGCTCTACTATTAGAGATTATATAAGGGAAATAGAATTAGGGCTCTACTATTAGAGATAATATAAGGGAACCCTTCTAGTGGTAGCCTTTATAGCGTATAGCTCGCTTTACTCACTGTGTGCAAATAGACTCCCAAAGTCTTAAAAATCGCTCAAATACACCCTTTTGACTACCGGAAGTAAAGTTTTACTTCCGTTAGTCAACCTTTTTTTTATTTTTTAATTAAAATATGGGGCTCGCGCCCGTGCGCCGCCGTCGTGGTCCTTCACTCCGCCGTGGGGGGCCGTGTCCTCCTCTCGAACCTCTCGAACCCCACCCCCTACGCCTAGTCTGGAGTCAACTGCTCGCCCGTCAATTCCTCTATCGTGGAGCTCCACTCCCCCGGAATGGGGCTTTTCAGCGAGCTACGAAACATGACCAATCTGCAGACGTTCAGCCTCCACAACAACGCCCTCTCCGGGCCGCTGTCGTCGGACCTCTTCACTTTCCTCACCTCTCTCCGCAATCTCTATTTAAAGCACAATTTCTTCACCAGCCAAGTCCCTGAAACCCTATTTTCTCTCACTTCGCTAGTGCGGGTGAATTTAGCTTGTCCTCTAGGCTGATTTCCCAGGCTTTAGTAATCTGACCCGTTTAGGCACGCTCTACTTGTAAAGGCAAGGGGCGAGGGAAATGGCCAATCGTTGGCTCTACGTCGGAAGAGCAACAGTGGCGGTCGGAGATACGAGAGAAAGGGGGGGGCCGGAGGCGGCGGCGCCTCGCCATCGCCAAGAGGGAGACCGGAGGCGACGCGTTCGTCGATATAGAGTCAGTGGATGGGGACTTGGGTTTAGGTGGAACTTCGAAAGAGAGAGAGGAGATGGAGGCGTGGCTGGCGGCCGTGTCTCTGCCGGAGGCGGCGACGTTGTGCTCGTTGGATTTCGGTGAGTGGTATCACCGACGGCCGCTGCAGCGCGTGGGTCCCACATTTTAATTAAAAAAATTAAAAAAAAAGTTGACTAACAAAAGAAAAACGTCTGTTAGTCAAAAGGGTGTATTTCAACGATTTTTAAGACTTCGGGAGCCTATTTGCACACATAGTGAGTAAGGAGAGCTATACACTATAAGGGCTACCACTATAAGGGTGGATCTGCACCTTTTCCCATAATATAATATAGAATTTTACATTTTCCTAATATAGTTGTCTTTGAGCAAGTATTATGTCGTGTGTCTAGTCTATATGGCACCTAAGATAAATACAAATATATGATACATTCAAAGTCAAAATTTGGTGTTGCACGAAACATTATCTCAACGTTAAACGAGTCAAAACACCCACTGATAATGTACGCTTGCTTCATACTCCAGAAACCGACGATGGAAAAACTGCTATCTATTACACAACACTGTGTTTCTTGCCTCTATAAATCAATTAGCTTTCGCGTTAAGACCAAACTGGTCCTCACCCTTCTGCCTCTACACATGCATAAGCCTCGACAAACTTCTGAAGATAATCCAAGTCTGCATTACTTCTCATAATTGACAGCAGCAATAACACAATCGTCGTACAACCAATGCTTATAGTTACTACTAAGGTTAATGAAGATGAAAAGAGCGATATCTGTAAATATAGAAACATTTGGTAAGAGAAGAGCCTCACACATCTTCATGGATTAGATGATCCAAATGTTTCAGTTCGGGATAGTCACGTTCAAGATTTTCACATCTTGATATGGCTTGTCTGCCTTGTCTGTCTTCACTTTCTCTATACCCTGTTTAAGTCAAAGACTAGTGAGCTTTCAACCAAAATTTTAGAAAACATAACTGAACGAAAAAAAGGAAAGAAATATAAATATTTACATATGTATATATTTATTAAACATCGGATAACAAAATTGCATTGATTCAATTGCACCTTAAAATTATAGTACTCAACAATAATATAACTGTAAAATATGAGAGCTATTAATATAGCATTACCAATTCAAATTTAGGAAAACACAATTTCACGGTATATGCATACCCTTAAATAGCGAAATGGAAACTGAGAGAAATGCTTTCAATCCTCTAAGATGCCATGAGTAGGCCTATTCAATCTATGTATTAACAATTTGAAAGTTTGAAAGTTATCACATCAGCAGGCTTATCTAACTTGATACTCAACATTTTGTTGCACTTACGATGCACATAAGAGTTGCAAAATAGCAGAACTGTTTAAAGAAAGACGAGGTAATATTCTGATAACTTAGTGGTACCTGTACAACATCCATTCCTTTAACCACTCTACCAAAAACAGTGTGTTTGTTGTCCAACCATGGAGTGGCAACAGTGGTAATGAAAAATTGGGAGCCATTGGTGTTCGGCCCAGCATTAGCCATTGAAACCGTGAAGGGCCTGTCATGTCGCAAACTGCAGAAACAATAGCATCTTTATGAACATTGGATATATATTCTTTTTAAACTGGTAGTAGTTATTCAATCCACGGCAAAATACAACAGCAAGGTTTCATCAAACACCAAACCACATTTCCAATTCCACAACCAAGATGACACTATTAGATTTGTCATAGATGCACAACCAACAACCACCTTTTTCAGACCCGTGAAGATTTAGAGAACCTCATTTAGAAATCACGTTGTGGTAGATGGATGGAAGCATATTAGATATAAGCTGGGTTTAAAAAAGCCCAAGGCGCACGAGGCGCAAACATGCCCCGGAGCCTAGGCGCAGGGCTTTAAGCTCAGGCGCGGGCTTTTCGTAGGCGAGGCGCACCTAAAATATAAAAATTCTAATATATTTATCTATAATATATTTTCTACTTAAAATACATACTTAAAACACAAATACATAAAAAATACAAATACTTAATTTAGAACAATAAATAACACCATATAAAAAATATATATATATACATTATGGGTTTATACCTCCATATATTACTTAAGAGGCAAATACTTTGTGTATTTGTGTACAAGTTGCAGCTGGCCCCTTTTTATTAAAAGTTGTGGCTGAATGGGGTAATAAATTAATAATATATGTGGCTAAATGGGTAATAAATTAATAATAAATTACCTCCACTCCATATAGTATTACTTAATGGCATAGTTAAATTTGCGGCTGGGTCCCATCATTTAAAAAGTTGCAGCTGCCTTTTAATTAGGCTGCTTGAACGGGTCCCACAATTTGTACCTAACCCTAATTCTACATAAGGCGGCGCCTTAGTAAAACTGCGCCTAGGCGCGCCTTTCGCGCCTTATTGCGCCTCTGCTGCGCCTCTTGTAGGCTCCAGCGCCTTGCCTAAAAAAACCCCCCCACCCTGCGCCTCGCTTAAGGCGCGCGCCTAGGCGCGCCTAGGCGCGCTTTTTCAAACCCAGGATATAAGCCATAGATGATCAAATGAAGCAGTCAAAAGCATGCTGTAATTCTGTCAAGGATCCAAATATTTAGGCAACTGCAACCAAGGACCTTCAGGTAACAAGTCAATTTGATATTGAATATCAATTGTCAGTACCCATGAGCATGAAAGGTCCACTAAAGCAGATGGACACTAGCAGGTCACTAAGATATCTGCTATTCTCCACAGTTTAAGTAGATCAAAAGCATGACAGATGCTTGTGCAGGTGCAAAGAATATACTAACAGAATCAGAAATCAAGCATACCTTTTATGAAACTCATCTTCAAATTCTCTTCCCCAAATAGATTGTCCACCAGTGCCATCTCCTAGAGGATCTCCTGTCTGAATCATAAATCCTCTGATGACCCGGTGAAAGATCAGATTGTCATAATAGCCATTTCTACAGTGTGTTGTGAAATTTTCCACTGTTCTTGGGCATTCTTCTGGATATAACCGCATGTGGATATCACCCATTGTAGTATGCATGATCTGGAAAACATGGGGTGGATGATTAGCTACTATTCTACATTGATTTTCGGAAAACACAAGAGGAGGTGGAGGGAGAGAAACTAGCTAGCCCAAAGGTAGTTAGAAAGGCCATTTTTAACTATAGGACATTGTATGGGAGAGAAGTCGTAAAAAGAAATAACAAGTGCTATTTAGAAAGGCCCTTCTTAACTGTATGACATTGTCTGGGAGAGAGGTTGTGAAAAGGTACCCAGTTGGGGAACAAAAAGGTACAACACTCACCACATTGTCTGGGAGAGAAGTCGTAACAGCTTTTCCAATTTCTGATGCTGCCAATAGTTCATCAGCAGGTGGTTTTTCATTAAAGACATCTCTTCCCTTGGTAGCATCTTCAGCTTCCTCAGGTTCTCTCCGGCTAAAGAAGCAACAACAATCATTTGTCCAGGTTATAAAAGGAATTCATAAGTATAATATATAGACACAGGTTTTCTACCAACTATTAATATGAATTAGTGTCAGTAATTTACAAAGTAAGAATATCCATAAAAGACCATCAATGAAATAGAAGAGAAAGGTTGTTGATGCCCCTAAAAACATAACACAAAACATGTTAATACACTGTTATTAATACCTGAATAAGTATATCCTATGCTTCTTGAAAGCACAGCACAAGAGGGTAGGATCTATAAATGGATCTTTGCTTTCATTGGCATTTGCAGCAGCAGCAGGGATTTTTCGAGCTTTTTTACTGCTCCTTTCACCTTGATACAAGGCTATTCTTAGGAATCTATCATTGTTCTCTACCTTCCCTAGGATACGGGAAACTCTGTTGGTATGCAGATTTACAACCTATAAAAAACCAAGAGGAATTACCAAATTAGTACCTTATAAAACTGAAAGCACCGTCATAGTTTGTTAATATAGGAATACAGTGATATGAGCATCAGAATATAATCCATGCACAAGCCCAGTGTTAACACTTTCGTGCCAAGAGGACATCTTATATCTTACTTTAATTCCAAGAAGAGTGGCATATATGAGGAAGTTGGAGCTTTCATCAAAAACTGCATTAGGCTGTGGTACATTTTCTGTTTTCTCAATTTCTCTCTCTACAGCCATTCGTCGTCCAAAATCAATAGCCTCAAGCCTGTAAAGAGGGACATCTTTCCTCTGGAGATCTTGTGCAACCTAAAGAAGTAAGATGTAGTTTATATAACTACGTTCAAAGTGGATTTAAGTCGAAATATATAGGGTTAAGTAAATAATCATTACCTCAAGAGATTCATCGTATACACGCCTCAATTTTCCGGTTCTGAACCAAAATACACGTATTCTACGGTCAGGAGATGTGATTGAAAATTGCTTCCCATCTGGACTGACCTAGAAAAGAGTTAGAACAGGCAGTAGAGGTAGTAAATAATGGATAAAAGCAACTAAACTTCATTTGTATATGCAACTCCAATGACAGAAGAAAGACAACACAAAAGATAAACCACAAAAAAATACAAAATATATTACCTCAATAGAAGAAACGGCAGTCTTGGCTTTTACAATTGCGAAAAGGTCTGTATCACTTTTAAGTCTAAAATTCACCCTGCATGTTAATGTATAAACAAAACACTATAACATACAGAATTTCAGAATAACACATTACATACAGAATTTAAATTAAGGCGAAGCGGTGCTGACTTCTTTTTGCTGTGCTGACTTGTTTTAATGGCTTTAATTAGTTAGCCCATATATCATAATATATTAATTAAAAAGGCCATGCAATACAATACTATATTGTAACCCTTAATTAACTAATTAAAAGTGTAAATTAAAAGAGATTTGTTCATGTCCGCCTTGCGCTGCTCTGCAAAGTCAGAAAGGATACACGCTGACAATAGCACTCTCTCACGTAACTAAAAGTATAAATCAAATATTTTGATTATTTTATTTTGATGAACTGGATACATTTTTTTATAATTATTATGATTTTTTTATTTTTTATTTTTGTCTTTGGAGTGAGGCTTACCGAGGCAAAACGCCTCAGTTCCGCCTTAAGCTTTTCACAACATTGGGACCGGTAACTCGCATCTTATTAATACTAACCAATCAAGGATTTTTATATCTACCGCAATAATCCAAGAATCCAATGGAATATATAAAATACAAAAGATAATTAACGAACCAAACTGGATTACAATCCCTTAACTCTTTCTAATCTGTTCAAAATGGCAGTAATCCAAGTATCCAATGGAAGTTTTATATCTACCGCAATAATCCAAGCATCCAATGGAATATATAAAATACAAAAGATAATTAACGAACCAAACTGGAATACAATGCCTTAACTCTTTCGAATCTGTTCAAAATGGCAGTATAGAAGATATAATCTAAACACCAAACAGACTCCAATACACCCACCATAAGGATACAATTGTCTTAAAATGTAACATATAATTTAAGGAACAGGGACAGGATCGAGAGAGAGACAGATAGACAGACAGAATTCCGATATCTGGATACTGAAATCATGCGCATCTCAGACATAGAAAACTTACCCAGTTTCTGGGAACTGAAGCGTAGCAGGACTCCAGTATTCAATGACTCCTTTGTCGTCTGCAGAAATCGCAGTATCGTATTCATGGTTGTACTTCATAGATTTTATCGGTCCAAGGTGTATCTGCTCAACAGATTTAGCACATGATAGTTCGTTCCATAGGCAATCTTATCAACAGCCAATCTCAGCTTCACATTTTATTGTTAAAAAAAGAAAGAGGAAGATACCTCTCTAGATAAAATGGAATCATTTGAGCCCGATCGAGCATCATATATGTGAACAGAGGGAGAGTCACGATCACTAATTGCTAGTTTTGCCTTTACATCCCCTTGTTTGTAAACCCATTCAATGCAACCGGCCACAAAAGGAAGACGTATCATAGCCATCATATCATAGTTAAATACATCATATATTTTCACAGAGCGGTCATTTGAAATTGTACAACAAAGAGCACCATCTACACTAACCTGCCAGACAATAAAGTAATAGGATGATCACTGATATGAACAGATTGGGTTGAAACTAACAAGGCATATCCAATAGGCACAAATGAAGAAAATTATTACAGAAGCTAGAGAACAATGTAGGTGATCAAATTCCAGGTAAGCTGTGCAAATTAGAGTTATATCTTGAAATTGTTACTGTTACTTGGACAAACTACAAAGTAAGTTCGAGACGGAGAAGGAAAACCACCTGATAATAAAAGTCTTAATAAAGCATGACACAAAGTGAAACTCACCGCAAGGCCTTCAATTGGACCAAGATGCGACCTAAAATGTTTAGCAAACTCTATACCAGTGGCTTTTTTCTTCCAAAACTTTATATGGCCTGTAAAAAGACTAATGCTTAGTACAGTGGTGGCAGCCTAATAAATGAAGAGCTACAAAGAAAGGCAAAAGTAGCTTCGTACATATGTTGTTCCCAGTAGGTTTTAGATCATCATCTACAAAACTAACCAAAAAACTACAGTTTTACGCATTTTTAGTACAACAAGAACGGTTGATGGCCAGTTTGAACTTTGCTATACTTAAAAAGAAGTCAGAGTGACCTGATTCGATGACAATTTCAAAATGAAAATATCATTCAAACTCAGATTTTACTGTCCCTATTTTGCTGGAAATGTCTATTTTTTGAAGAAGTCTGGAACAAGCTTCTGTAGGAAACTTCTTTACCAGAAGGCCAGCAGGACCAACTGTCCAACGAGAGGAGATGATTTCTATTTCCCCTTCACTTCTTTCTTTCTCATGAATCAACCGAAGTCCCAAAATTTCAATAACTTACTTTTCAACAGTTTCCATTTAGTAGTTTTCATGAATCAACGGGCATTATTTAAGGAAATGAATTACAAACACTAGCAAAGTCCAAACTAAGTATCCGAACTCAATTAGCAACACAAATTTGCAGCAAAAAAATAACATCTAAGTAACTACAGGGCAGCTAAAATTAAGCTGAATATCATACCATCCGCACTCCCAGTTATGAAAAATTCAGCCGCCGAAACAGCTACATGCGTAACCACATCGCGGTGCATATAACTCTTCTCATACCTGCATTCAATTCAAAAACAAATTATTCCAACATAGTTTTCTTTTGAATAACCACACATTTTCCCCGACACGGCAAAACTCTGTTTCTCCTCAAACCAAAACCCCAAACCCTAAACCCCCACATACGCAAATAATTAACACGACGCAGGCATGGACATACATGTTGGCGGAGGGGAGCGAATCGAGATAGGCCTGTTCGAACTGCAGAGGGCGTTTGGGTCGGGCGCGAGGCGCCGGGCCGGGCCCAACCATGGGCTCTTCCTCAGCGGCGGCGGAGTCACCGTTGTCATTCTGAGCGGCTTCCATTCTCTTCTCTTCGAGATTACTAGCAACGGAGTTGGATTCGAATTCGTCCGCGCTACAAAGGTTTAATCTTTTAGGCAAAATATGTGGATTTCTTCAAGATTTAATTTGGGTTATAGAATTTCACTACTACGCTAGTGTTGAGGGACAATTTTTTGGGGGTTTGGAATACTAATCTTTTTGTACATTTGAAATTGTGTATATATATAAAAATACCCACCCCCATAATATGTCTATGAAAATTACCCACCCCCTAGTAAGGGGGTGAGTATTTTTCATATACATATTATGGGGGTGGGTACTTTTAATTCCACCCCTTTGAAATTTAGTTAGTACTTAGTTAGTACTATTAAGATCGTTCGAGTAGTATTTTCGTGTCATTTTAGGATGTCTCAATTTTTATATTTTTACATTTTATCATGAACTCTTTTTTTCACTCATAATACAATTAACTACATTCTAAGTGGAAACATTTATCTCTTTACAATACATTTAATTATTTTATTAAAATAATTTATTCATCTATGTTTGAACTTTGTAGAATCACAAAAAAAATACCCAAAGAAAACTGAAAATAAGGGTCAAACAATATGAAACCGACAATCTTTAACCGACCCCTCAAGTACCTCCGTTCAGCTTATTACAGTTCCAATTTTGGAATCGTGGCCTAGCAATTTTCACTCGTTAACAACTCTGTGTTGTACTTCTTCCGTCCCATTTAATATGGTTTAAAAGTCACTTTAATGACCCAATTTCAAAATAGAAAAAAGTTTGTGGCTTAACATTATGTTGAGTTGGTGGTGCCATCTATTTCATTCATAATCAAGTCATTTTTAATATACGTGTCAAAATATAAGAAATCGTATTGAATGAGACAGAGGAAGTATATCATTTTAAAAATTATAGTTTTTTTTCTTTAATTATATTAAAAGGCAAAATGCTCGTAACATTTATATATAGATCGAAATTAATTTATATTCATTGTAAATGTAACATGATTACATTGAGAGTTTTTTATCTGAAATAAACAGCATTAAGAACATGTCCAAACGAAATATTAAAATTAAAAAGAGAATAAGCGATGGAGTCGCCACAGAAACTGGAGTGTGTGGTCTATTGGGATTCTTACAAGGCTGCCACGCCAACCTACTCAACAGAGGCAATCATAGAGTTGAAACTTGGGAAGAAAGTCTGGAAGCCGTCAAAGCACGGATGGTACAAGGTGAACGTTGATGCCCTTTTTGACGGAGAGAAGAGTAAGTTGGCATAAGGATTATTATTCGGGATGAGAGAGGAAATATTAGAGTAGCCTGCTCTAAACTCATGAACCTGCCCTCAAACTCTTTAATGGTTGTGGTGCACATGATTATGGCTAGTATTGAGCATGAGATCTGGCCGGTGGAAGTGTTCACTGATTCGATGTTCGCGGCACGCGTCATGGCCAACCCTAATGAGGACAACCTACTACTCCCGGACGATGTGAATGAGATTCTTTATGGCGTACGAGAGTGCATGCTTAGAGGTGTTTTTCATATTTTTAGATCGGTTAATCAAATCGCCCATTATTTAGCTCAATTTGCTAGGAATATAGAGCAGCCTATGGTGTGAACTTTAGTATTGCCGAAATGGCTTACCGACGTTGTTGACCATGATATATCATAAATAAAGTTCTTCTTCCACCTAAAAATAAAATAAAAATTAAAGCATCAAAACAAAGAAATGAAGAAGGAAATAAAAGCAGAACAAAATAAAAAGAGAAAAATTCGGACCACGGAATTTAGTGATAATGATGGGCCGGTCATCATGGGCCCTCAGGCCCAATAATGTGACACACGGTGCCCAAAAGTCCAAGAAGAGAATAACATTTCCATCAGTGTGTCATGTCTTTGTAAGTATAGAAGATATCCATATATTTTAATTGCTATTAATACGCTTTGGTCATTTTATAAAATGTCAATATGCATGTACAAAATATTTAATGTTAGTTTTATTATATTACTCTATAGCGACATATCTAGTACTGTGGATATGAAAAGTAATGGTTGATCTTATTTTTAGGTACATATCTTTTGTTATTAATATGGTGAACTTGATGAGGACGATGGTTTTTAGCTGGACGCCTCGCGAAGAAAACGATATTGCTGATGGGCTTGCTAAGTTTGCTTTAGTTAATTTTTCGTCTTTTACTTCTTCTGGGGTGCTTCCCTTTGCGTTGAACAATGTTTTGCTTGAGTAATGGCTATTTTTATTTTCCCCTCAAAAAAAATATGGTTTAGATACTTTAATAATTTTTTTTTTGTTTTCGAAAATAATGGTTGATTTTATTTTGTTTAAAGACGAAACGGGGATTGCTCTTGACATCTCATTAATTATACATAGATGACGTATCATGGTTTGGTGTATTGATGGGATTTACTAAAAGAAATCTGAAATCGAACAGAAATGGCATTTTTAAGTACAAAATGTACAAGCAAATTTCTTTATTAAAAATTTTCATATTTTATATACAATACAAAGTCGAATGATCTAATCTTTGAATATTCAGAATATGTAAACTTGTTTGCTGTATATACCTATAGAAACTCTTGAAGAATAAACAAACAACCACACAAAAATTTTAGTGGATTTCCGATGTAATGGTTGTCGCATCAAATATTGTTTAGATGCATTTTGTCGACATATGATAGACATTAATACAGGCATTGACTTAGATCAAATAAACTAAGCTGTCACGCCTTATAAAATATAAATATAAATAAAATAGAAAACGAAGTTTCCTCTGTCCCCCTATAATTGCAATAAAGCATGGGCTATCAAACAAACGAGTGTTTTTTAATTTTTGCGGTTAATTTGTTGTGAGCAATTTTTGGGTCCTTTTCAATGTTGGCGCCACATGTATTTCAAACAAACATTCGTGAAAGCTACCCTTTTATATCCATTTTGCAGCCTAATATTCCTCATTCCAAATCACAATTTCTCATCAACATTCTAGAATATATATGGGCAGATATGAGATTATCTTGATCTATATTTGTGGAAAATATTTTTGATTTGAATTACACATTTTATGAAAATTATTCAAAAGTAAAATCATGAAAAGATTTACGAGTTGGAAGATTCATTAATACATTCTAGGTGATAATTAGTTAATCAGAAAACTAATATCATTATAAACTTTTTGTGAAGTATTTTATTTTAAATAATCGTGGAGGATGAGGTATTGGAATCGCATTAAATGTATAAAACCAAGAATAATATTAATATAAAGTAAACTTAAATGCGAGAGGTACTCATGTAAAGTGACTATTACATGACTCATAATAATAATATCCCATAGTATATGTCGACGTAACCACTCCTATCAATATAGCCACAATTATTCATGAAAATAGTCCGCCAAAAAAATGATAAAATTAATGAGGCAGAGCCGAAAATTACATAATTTTGTCTACAAATTAAATTTTTTCTAAAATTAATTAGGAGAGCAACCACTCCGGCAGCCGCCCCTGACAAGATTAGTGCACAAGTGGCTCAATGAGATGGGAAAATTCGTAAGAATGTTTCACAAGTTAGACATTTACGTAAAATGTCATTGTCTTACAAAAATAAAGTTAATGTTAAGTCTAAGTCACAAAAACTATAAACAACATGTTTAGTTAATGTTAAAAAATATACTTTATCATTCTCCCAAATTATGACATTTTTTGTAAACGCTAGTTCTAAAACTAATAAAATTATCATATTTTTTTATGGACGAATAGAATAAAAATATATATAGTCAAATATTGACCGCCAAGTAGTACAACAATTTATGCACGATAAATTGATTTTATAGCAAAAAAAAATTGCAATAGTTTCTACAATAATTAATTAGCTAGATTGAATTCATATTGCAAAATATCTTTGTGCTAGTAATAGTCGACAATGTTGTCTTGATTAGTTACAACATCTCTCTTAAATGGAGGAGGAATAAAAGGTGGAGATGCACATCTCAATAGCGCCCAATTGACTCCATGGAAGAATGGGTGCTTCTTGATGGCCGACGCGCCCATGGTCGAACCCATACGTCGGGCCGGGTCCTTCACAAGCAACTGTGACATCAAGTCCTTGGCCGCGCTAGGTATGGCCGGCTCCTTAGGGAACTCGAGCGCCCGAGCCATAATATTCGCTAGGGTTATTTCATGGTCCATTCCACGAAAAGGCGTCACTCCATAGAATAACTCATAAATGAATATCCCCATCGTCCACCAATCTACCGCGCTACCATGCCCTTCCCCAGAGACTATCTCCGGGGCCAAGTACTCGTGGGTCCCGACAAATGACATCGAACGGATATCTATCGGCTCGGCCACAAAAGAGGGTCCAGAGTGGCGGTCCGGCTTCTTCTTACGCTTGCGCCTAGGGTTAAAGCACGACACGGACGGAACTATGCAATTTGGAAGGATGCAAGAGGCGGAGCGGAAGGGCAGAGCATCGATAGCGTACTCGCTCGAAGACGGTGCATTTGGCTGATTGTGGCTTGATATTATTTGAGCAGGGGTGGACGTAGAGTCATCACACATCAAAGAGAGATCGAAATCAGTCAGCATTATATGACCGTCTGATCGTACCAATACGTTCTCCGGCTTAAGATCGCGATATACAATTCCCATCATGTGAATGTACTCCAAAGCTGCCACAACTTCAGATGCATAAAACCTGATTAAATGACATGGCATCAAGACATTGATCATCAAGAATTAAAGAACTACAACCAAAGATTGAAAACATCTTTACTTTAACTAAAAATATTAGAACACTATTATTGATTATTAATAGTTGTCGCAGTTTAGCAGTCAATGCTCGAAATCTAGAAGACAAGGCTGTCCTAACAATGTTACACAAGATTAGGGGTGAGCAAAATATCCGAAATCCGAATATCCGATCCGAACCAAACCGAATTTTAAAATTTGGTTCGGATTTTTCGGATTTTCGGATCGGATCGGATTGAAGTTTAAGCAAATTTCGGATTTTCGGATCGGATCGGATTGGCACCTTAAAAATCCGAAAAAATCCGAAATCCGAATTATATTTATAATATAATTAATATTATAATATTATAAATAAATATATATAATTATTAGTTTTTAAATAGTTAAATATTTCTAAATTCTAACCTTATACTCCCATTTTGGTTGATTATAATTAATGGCTTGTTAATTATGACCTTAATTTGATTGTAATTATCTAATATGTTAGGTTGACATCTATTTCGGATTTTTCGGATTTTTTCGGTTTTCGGATTTTTTTTTGACATTTCGAATTTTTTCACATTTCGGATTTTTTGGTTCGGATCGGATTTTATCCGAAATTTTTCGGATTTTCGGATTCGAATTTTCGGATAATACGGTTCGGATCGGATTGAATTTTAGGAAAATTTCGGATTTTCGGATCGGATCGGATCAGGCAAAAATCCGATCCGAAATCCGAATGCTCACCCCTACACAAGATCGTTAAAAAATTGAGGATAAATGGATATGAAACTATATCTCAACTCAATCATGTCTTAAATCATATGAGGAATGGGCCAATGACTAGACCCCACCCCCACACAAAACTTAGCTTTTAGTAATTCCCATGCAACAGAGAAAAAAAAAAAGATAAAGGAGCTTTTGTGAGTTCCTTTGCCCATTTCTCTAAATTTTCAACATTTCGTACTGCTATTGTTCAGTTTTTGTTGTCTTTTTATGACTGCTTTCAAGAAACGGTAAATTTGAATATGGAAAATATCGTGGTAATAGTACTCTGTCCAAAAATGAAACGATAATAAAACTGGTATGCACCAAAATACTTTGAAACCAACCTTTTTCATGAAAAAAAAAGGAAAAGATAATACATGTCAAAACGACAAAATACAAAATTAATTTATCTTTGTTATGTGGTATGGATGGACTGGCCAAAAGATTAGATTTGGATTTGGTAATTTAACTTGAATTACTTTATCACCCATCATCTTATAGCTCATCTCAGCAATCAACAATCAACATCATCAACGCATAATGTCGAATATCCAATCATGTAGGGGCCACACAGTAATTTTTCTAAACCTATGGGGTATCCAGATAATTACTCCCTCCGTCCCGCGAGTCTTGACACGTTTGGGTTCGGCACGGGAATTAAGGAGTTGTAGATTAGTGTTTTAAGTGTGTAATTAATAAAGTATAAAATTGATAAAATAGTAGAGAGAAGGTAATAAAGGTGATAAAGTAGGAGAAAGAATATAATAAAGGTGATAAAGTAGGAGAGAAGGTAATAATTATTGCCAAAAAAGGAAACGTGTCAAGATTCGTGGGACGGCCCAAAAAGGAAAACGTGTCAAGACTCGTGGAACGGAGGGAGTATATAAAAAAAAAATTCCAAGAAAGGAAGGAAACGGATAATACGGAATCCCCTAAATTCCGCAAGAGTTAAGCCAAACACATTTCACTCGATTTTGTGGCATTTTCCCCTCTTTTCAAGGATCCTACATACATATATAGACAAAATAGAAAATTCTCCCCCAAAAAATCCTCTTTTACCACAATATTATTGCCTTGGTCAAATGCAATCTCATTCAATTGTGCTAATCTAAAATTTAATAATAAAAAATTATCATATTCAATACTATGCTTCGTTTATGTTTGAATCCGAATTTTCGACCAATCACATATATTCTTTTGCGGTGTATTGAAGTATAATAATACTAATAGTCCTTACTAAATAGACTAACAATTGACATACTTAGGAAAATAAAGGTAAAGTACTATTCAAATAAGTAGCATTAATTCACGAATTATTAAAAATAAATAAATTCACGGACCACGTGAGTTGGCTGCAAGTTAATAGGTCAACCATAATAAGTAAATATTCCAACTAAAGTGATTGATAATCAGTAAATAGTGTCTTAACTACAATAGTCTCTTTGAGCTGGCGATTCACTTTATATAGGATAAAAGATTATTGGTCTAGATCCAGAAATTAAATTATCATCATAAAGCATTTATAATTATAACCAAAACGTACTTACACAAACCACGTACGACTCCCTCAAGAAAACACTTCAAATTAACTAATACAGCTAATCAGTACTCCCTCCATCCCACGAAGCATGACACAGTTTCCTTTTCGATTTGTCCCACGAAGCATGACACATT
This sequence comes from Salvia miltiorrhiza, assembly GCF_028751815.1. NCBI lineage: Eukaryota > Viridiplantae > Streptophyta > Magnoliopsida > Lamiales > Lamiaceae > Salvia > Salvia miltiorrhiza. The sequence goes on along the minus strand of NC_080394.1, from coordinate 4,535,477 downwards.
TTTAAAAATGACAAAAAATTTATCATTTATTCACATTTTCATTTTTTCACCTACCACACTTAACACACAAAATAACAATTTATTAATTCACGTGCCGAAAAGAACTGTGTCATGCTTCGTATAGTTTATTTATGGGACGGAGGGAGTAACTACTATAGTTCATTTTAATTAACTAATTGACTCTCCTAATTGTTTATTTAGGGGGTGATTATGAATTTTGACGATGCTTTCCATCACGTGAGATAATAATTACTCGTCAGCTATCACCATTTCACCGTGCAGAGTTTATCTCTCTACAGTAGAATTCTGTTTTCTCTCACTAAAACCGGACAGTGAGTTACCCACAGTCCTGGGTCCCACCACCTACGTAACGCTACCTCTTCTGTTCTGCCTGCTGAGGGCCCCACTTCATCGTATGTAATAATCCAACAGTATGTTATACGGTATACTTTTATAAAACCCTCCTTCACTTTTCCCTTTAAAAATAATTTCCTTACATTTTTGGACTATAATGAATTTTTTTTTTTGAGGGGGCACTATAATGAATTAAGTAACAAATAATGTTAAACTAATAAATTTATCCATCCCCATGGTCGAAGAAGTGCGTGATTATTTATATTTCTTTTTGTAAGTGCAAGTAATTTTATTTTATTTCGAAAAGTTAAAAAAATATTGCTAAAACAACTAAATATGATGGTGATTTCACTAATGATATGTGCGGGAGGCGTGAGGATTGTCTTCAGAGAATGTATGATTTCGTATTCAAAAACGACACACATTTTGGTACATGCTAGTACATCAGAAAATGCAGAGTGCATCGATTATAATTAAATAGAAATTGTAATTATTAAATTTGAACTAATTGAACCCTAATTAGAGCGGAAGCGTTGTGCATGCAAGTGCGAGACGGCGGAGATGGTGGTGGAAAATGGTACCTGACGGCGGAGTCGGGGAAGCGTTTGTAGGGCTGGCGCTGGCGGAGGACGTGGAGGTCGCCGCCGGGGCAGAACTCGGTGAGCAGACAGGACCATTTAGGCGAGTCGATGGCGGCGTAGAGAGTGGGCAGGAAGGGGTGGTCGAGCATCTCGAGAATGTCCCTTTCAGTCGTCGCCCTCCCTTCCTTGTTGCGGCTGGCCAGCTCCTTCTTGTCCATCACCTTCGCCGCGAACAGCGCCGGCGCCTTGCCGGGGAGGGGCGACTTGAGCTCGGCCAGGTAGACGGAGCCGATGTCGCCGGCGCCGACGCGGTGGAGGAATCGGAGATCGGAGAGGGAGACGGAGGGGAAGCGGCGCGCGGAGTCCGAGCCGGAGGGGTAGGGTTTGGAATTGGGGGCGGAGGAGGAGGATGTCCAGTCCGAGCTGGAGCTGGTGGACCGGTGGATGTCGGTGGCGGCCGTCGTCGTCGTCGAGTTGAAGCTCATGCTGTCTAGGTCGTTCGCTATGTCGTCCATTGCGCACTTCTCTCACCGCCGCGCGCGTGTGCGTGTGTGTGTGTGTGAGAGAGAGAGAGAGAGAGAGAGAGGATTAATTTGAAGAGACGGATTGGGAGATGAAGATTTTATTGGGGAAGAATTTGCAGAGGAGAGTTGATTATTGACGATTCAGTACAAGTGTAGAATGTAGGACGGTGGATTGGGCCCGAGATATATGGAATTTATTTACTAATTTTTTGTTCTCTTAAATAAATTATTTTACTACTAATTTCTTGCGATTATTACATATAGTTTTATTTGGGCAATAAATATGGTGTCTTTGTCGAGTTTTTGGGATAATATAGATAAACCTTATGACTATTTAGATTAATTGTAATGGACATTCGAAACTATCGATTGGACTAAATTAATTAACTCAATTTCACGACTAAATTAATAATAATAAAAAAAAAACTTTAATACTTTTGTTTTGTTTTATCAATTGATGAGAGTCATTAATTCGTACCATAATGGTAACAACTAACAAGACTTCGATTTTCGCAACAGAGATGCACTATTTTGTTTTTTTTCTCATAATGGGTACTTGTATATTTAGTGAGTATAAAAAAAATTAGATAAGTTAAACCTAATACCCACAAAGTTAATTTAATTAGATCGTGACAACATCGGTTAAGTATTTTATTATTCTTTTTGATGATTATAATTAATAAATTCAAAACATATATGGTGTAAGGACTTGGTTGATCAAATCATCTGAAAAAGTTATGGATACAAATTATATAGAAATATGACCTATATATATTTATATAATAGATAAATTTAATTTATCACAACACTGAGTATATAGAATTGAACATCTTATTAGATACAATGGAAATAAATTTCAAATGGAAGAAAACATTATAAGAAGGGGTTTTGGCAAATAAAATCACGAACTATTACGAATTTGTAATTTTAACGTGACTTTTGAAGTGTTACAAATTAAATCACCACCTTTTTAATTTTTGCAATTCCATCCCTCCAATTTTTTTCGATCGTCGTATTGTTGAGTTGGAGTTTACGTAGATTAATTCTCCATGTTATATTCATGTTACGACGTCGTTTGGAATAAAATTACTAAGTATTGGAAACTATGGTGCAAATATAGGATATAGTCCCTATCCCTTTATATTTTGGATAAATTTTTAATTGAAATTGTATGAAACGACATCATTTAGACCTCACAAAAATAATTTCGTCTTTACTAATTTCCATAAGCTCCAATTCAATACTCTGGCCACCGAAAAAAAAAATGGAAGGACGAAATTGCAAAAATTAAAAAGGTGATAATTTAATTCGTCACATTTCAAAAATCGCGTTAAAATTACAAATTCGAAATTGTTCGTGATTTTGTTTGCCAAAACCCCTTATAAGAAAGAAGAAATATTTTTGTTGCAATTTCATTTGATGGAGTTTGGGAAATGGAGGGGTGTGATTTGAAAGTTGAAAGGCATTTATAGATTATTATGAGATGTAGCCACAATATTTCTGCACCATGTACTTGAACGGTACACAGTACACATGATCTGAATTTTCTAGCACTAGTATTATGAATATCTATTTATGTCAATTTATTGGGTAGATGCACTTTCTTAATTTTCAAGAAACTTATACAGCAACAGCAGTACCTTTTGGAACATTTAAATAATTAAGACATTTTATATTAACAATAAGATATAGAGGTTAAAGTCAATCATCCTTATTTTTTGAATGGTTAATTGCATCAAAATACCTGACATTTTTTCAAATTTTGGTTTTTTGATAAACTTTTTAATTGTAGCAAAAATTTTAGCTACGTTTCAGTTTATTGCAATGTCCGTCCTGCGTATATTTCCGGCCACATCCATTCATTTTCGGCCAATTTATTTTAGCTACGTTTCAATTTATTGCAATGGATTTGAGACGACAATCTTTCATTACCCGGCACGACATGCCACCTAAGCTTTACGGAGGTCCACCTCAGCATAGATTTGGCCGAAAATATACGCGGGACGGACATTGCAATAAATTGAAACGTAGCTAAAACTTTTGCTACAATTAAAAAGTTTGTCAAAAAACCAAATTTTGGGAAAATGTCAGGTATTTTGATGCAATTAACCCTTTTTTGAATTATATATATATATACAAGAGTTCAAAATAATTTTTCATTTTTATTTGAGTTAATTGCAGCTTTTATCCATTTTCAAAGACATAAATAAAAGAATATTCACACAAACTAAAACATACAAATAATACTCCATCCGTTCCATTCCAAATGTCCCATTATTTTTTGTCACGAAAACTAAAAAATGTGTAGAAAGTAGATAAAGTGTGTTGGTGGAAAGTATTTAAATATTAGGTATAGAGAGAGAGAATATTATCCCATCTATTTTTGAGTGGATAATATTATCCATTGTATAATATTATGGTAGATAAAGTGTGTTGATGGATAATATTATTCCATCTATTTTTAAGTGGATAATATTATCCATCCTTGAAGTAAAAATAAGGAAGGGAAAATGGTGAACATCTCTTTTGTGTGTCAAATATTGAAAAAGAAAGAAGACATGTCAAGGTATAAATTTTTGTTATCCTTCATTTTTTATGGATAAATTTATCCATCAAAGTAAACGCATCCTAAGGAATAAGGGAGTATTCGATAAGTTTTTTTTTAAAACTATATTTAGGTTGCATTGTATATTTTCTACCATAACTTCTAAATGCATAAATATAATCTGGTCTAACCAATCTTGTTCCCAAATAATAATAATAATAATAATAATAATAATAATAACTGTCTTTTTTTTCAAAATTCCAACTATAACCCTATATATATAAAGGCTGGTTCAAATTCTACCTTAGCCTCGTACATTTATTCATCTGAGGATAGGCCCAATAATTCTCAAAAATAGTGATAGGCCTAATAGTGTTTTAAAAAAAGTGAGAGGCCCAATAGCCACAGGGGCCTAATTCAGTTTTTCTAGCCCAATCTGCGTGGATTATTTCCCAAGCCCAATTCTTTAGCTTATTACTCCAGATTATATATAGCAGATTTTAATTTTAAAAGCTGAGTTTATTTTCATTTACAATTTTCGTTGCAACTCATATTAGTTATCTAAGTCAACACATTTCAAATTTAGAAAGAAAGAAAGAAAAAAAAAAACATTTATTTCGTGCAAATTCGACATAGTTCCAAAATTTTAAGTAATACCAAGTGTTATAAATTGTACCCGAGAACTATGAAACTAGAACCATCCATCACCTCCACATTTGAAAAAAAATGTAATTTTTAAAAAATATTTATCTCTCCTATTCAAAAATGCACAATCATAAATCATGTATAATAAATTCAAATTTTAAATTGATAAATTTTAATTGGAGATTACTAAACTCTAATTAAAATATTTCTTAACCTCTTATCAACCCATTGTCAATGATTAATTAATCATTGCAATGCCCTGTGTTACTAAGCATTTTTTTTAGAATTACGAGAAATATTTATTATATAATCAAATAAGCAATTCGCACGTGGACGAGACCTCTACACCACACAAAGGCGGAAAAAGTTCATGTGTTGATAAGCATTTGATTGCATTGATAAATACTTTGTGCAGAAAAAGTTCATGTGTTGATAAGCATTTGATTGCATTGATAAATCTATTTGAGGAACTATGATCTAAATATTTTGGGCTACCTTACGTTATTGGAAAATATTGAGTTATTGACACATTTAATCTAGTACAAATTATTCAATTATAGATGGAGATTCTTAGTACTTATGTTTATCTCATAGAACTGGATAATAATTTGTAATTATCAATTATTGTACTTTTATTTTTTTGATACATTAAAACCCTGCATAATTTTTTCTTTAATAGATCTTTGTACTTTTATTTCTTATTTTATTTAATCATAATTTAATAGATCTTATAGATTAATTAACTTTTTCATTATCTACATTAAATATATCATCATTTATATTATTCAATAAATAGCACATTATACCTTATTTGTAAATTTTATATAAAAAGTATAAAGAAAAGTGGAAAAGATTCTTGTCATTGAAAGGGAATTTTGCCATTCTTATTTCTTATGAAGTACTTAGCTCCGTCGCATTAATAATCATTCACTTTCATTTTTGGTGTATCTCATTAATAATACTCGTCATCTAAAAAATTTATATACTATATTTTTTATAAAAAGTTGTGCGCTCCATTGTTTTTTACTTATCATTTTTATCCTTTAATCACAATTTTTATTAAGATTCGTGTCCAAAAATAAATAATTACGGGACGAAGAGAGTAATCAATAGTAATGACAAATGATGAGAAGGTGTCTTTTACTTCACTTTTCGGTAAAACACCCGCTGTTAAAAGTTTCACAAAGTCTTTGCCATCATCATTGGAATTGTTTTACTACCATTTTTCTACGGGTGATTTTACCCCATGAAAATATATCAGTGTGAATAATAAGAGGGTGTTTAGCTAGCTTATCTAAAGAGGTTATAATTAAGATTCGATAGCTTATAAGATATTTTAAAAATTTATAAGATATCATTCAAGAGTTTATAAATTATCAAAATATTTGAATAATTGAGCTTATAATTTAAAAAAATTTAAAAATATAACAAAGCACAAAAAAGAAAGAATAAAAAGAAAAAAGTTGCCTTTTCCTTTTACTCATTGATCCAATTGGACATGTTTGTTGAGCATATAGTTACATGATGTAGAGCATGATTCAAACATCATTTTCCCCTCTAATCAAATACACTAATATTATAGTGGCTAAATGTGTTACATCATTTGAAAGACATAACAAGAGTGTCCAAAAACTGAAGGCTAATATTTTTGATATAATTGAGGGAGGATAATTCTCTTAATACATGTAAATATATTGAATACTCCATCCGTTTCATTATAAGTGAGACCTTTTTTTTGGGCGCGTAAATTAAGAAAAATGCATTTTGTATGTAAGTGAAAAAGTGAAAATGTGTTTAAAGGGTAAAACTTTTACCCAAAAAGAAAAGAGTCTCACTTATAGTGAAACGGAGGGAGTATAATTTTTGTAATGCTTGCTTGAATAAACTTTTGGGACATCAAATTTTACAAATGATAAATGGCTAAATACATTTTAAGGTTTTTGTACATACATTTTTTTTTTGAAAGGTTTGTACATAGATTTTTTGTTTCCGTAGGTTCTTGTACATATTTTTTCATTTGATTAAGTCCTTTTTTATCTTCTCTTATGTGAAGTTGGACAAAACTAGGTTCATTAATATAGAGATAAAATATTCATCATAGGAGACTTGTTCGTATAGAATCGTTACACACTTACACTCATCTACTCAAAATAATAGCAATATTTAGAGGGTGTCCTAATTTCCAATCTTGTAATAGTGAGAGAAAATAATTGTGAAAATATCGCTTTGCTGGATTTAATCTCGCCTGTGTATGATTAATTTTTCTATTTTTTGTGAGGGTAGTAGTTTCGTCTGCGTACGATTATTTTTTCACCTTTATGTAGTGTAGAGATTTCACCTATACGCAAATGACTTATTTAATTATATACTCCCTCCGTCCCATTAGCACTTTCCTTTTTAGGTTGTCCCATTAGTAGTGTCTCATTCCCTTTATGACAATATTATCTCTTTATACCTAATATTTAAATAATTTCCACCAACTCACTTTATCTACTTTCTACACATTCCTTAATTTCGGTGCCCAAAAGAAATGAGACACTATTAATAAGATGGAGGAAGTAATAAATAGCTATTGCAATTCTTAAAAATAATTATCTTTATCGATAATAGTTGCGAAAATATGTAAAGTGGGGTATTGTTGTAGTGTTAAAACAAGTCGCGTCAATCCATAAATTGTGGAGGAAAGTAACGTTATTCAAAGCCTAGTATTGTATAGGCATATAAAGTCGTAACTCGTCACCTCATTTACATAAGATATTATATTTGTTTGCAAATGTGGATAAATTGGTTTTTCAACTCGAATGACTACTTCTCGACGCATTTAATAATATATGAATAAAATTTGGCGGGTTTGGGTGATATGTGAAGTGATAGGGAGTATTATTATTAAATAGACACTATTTTTCTTTGAAAGGAAAGTTTCATTATTCAAACATCAAAATAAAATAAACCAAACTAGGAAATTTTCTCTTCATAAAAATCGTGAATTTATCATGAAAAAAAAAAATCTTTAAATTCCTCTTTGTTTTTCCTTCATTTTTTTTTTACCTTTTTTATTTTGTCCTTTTTACTCTAATGACTTATCCCTCTTTTTAATGCTACATCTGGTTGAAAATAATAATCTGTCTTCAATTTTGATTCATAACTTTGAATCTCCGACATTGCAAAAAACAAAATCACGTTTACAAGTTATACATTTTTCTGTTAGTAACATTTTAAGTCCTCAAAATTTAAATCAAATACTATTCTTCTGTTGAAAGTAACACTACAGAAGTCAAGATTTGCATTCTACAGAAGTCAAGATTAGCAAGCGACAAAAGTCAGAAAGAGGAGAAGCGTGCCTTTATTTGTCTGTCAAAGATTTACCACGGATCCCTTAATCAAAGGGATCCTGGTATGACTTTAATATCATGTAATACATTATAAAGGATGATAGAATTCTTCAGAAAACATCAAGCAATAAAATAACAATCATTTTCTCTATCTTTTATCTTTCTCTATGCATTATGATAATTCCATGTTTTAACATGGTATCAGAGCAGGTTCAATCCTAGGAACTCAGAAACGAATCATCATCGTTCATAATCCAAAACCAAAACCGTTCCTAGCCAATTCACCAAATCAAGGTAGTCCCTGTTCTTCATTTCCTTAAAAAAAAAAAAAATGCCAGGAGAGATTGAAACCATAAACCAAACAGATTCAAATAACCCAAATCCAAACAGAATCCACAGAATGGGTCGAAGAGACCCAAATCCAATCAACTGCAATGAAGAAGGGATTAATAAGCACCGAAAATTAATCGGAAATTGCCGATTATTTCAGTTCCTCCCTGGATTAGATGGGAGATACGACAAACTTTGTCGGGACATTCTCAAGAAAGTTCCCGTTCCCTCAGCCGAGTCGGCATTCTCAAGAGTGAGATGGGAGGCCGCCCGGCTACAGCCGGCAACCAACCCGGACCCTTCATCATCGGGAGCCATCGGGACCGGGATTGCCACCGTCCACTGCCATACGCCATGGCCGGAAGTCTGCTTTCAGCCAACCACCACCGGCAGAGAAACTTACTGCTCATCTCAATCCCAAATCTCAAGAACCTCCAGCTCAACCAGCTCCAATCTCTCCGATCTCACAATCGGCGACTGTTTCGAATTCGAGACGAAACCGCACATTGCGATGAGAGAAAAGGCGAAGCCGACGCTCAACATCGCCATTCCCAAAATGAAGAAAGCTTCCAAAACCAGCGGCAGCGGCAAGCCCAACGCCCCTCAGCTGCGCAAGGACCGCAAGTCAGGCTCGGGCCTGCTCGGCTCCCCTAAGAAAGGCGGCCATGGCGGCAAGTTCACGTGGGCCGGCGACGGCTACTCCACGGTCGAGCTGGGCCGCTCCGACATCCACCTCGCCGGCGCCGCTGTAGAGGATTCCGGCGACCGGAGGCACTTCAGAGGCGACGGCTCAATTTACCGGAGTATGCTTCATAGGCTCGAGATCGGCAGTATGGACCAATCTGCGATTGAGGCGGCTGGAGGAAATTGGGGAGAATTAAAATCAGGTATAGGGTTTGGTGTTTTCACACCAAACCCTCCATCTTTTCCTAATTCTCATAAAGGACCCCATTTTATGCAAACTACCCCCCCAAGTTCCGAAATATTACGAAAGCCACCCCTTGATTGCTCTGAATTGCAAAAATTACCCCATGATATACAATCTGCCCCACTTGATTTCCAAAAATTACATAAGTGTCCTAGTATTCTACATAATACTAAAAGCACCTCTCAATTATGTAGAAAGTCACTAAATACTTCCGCTGCATATCAAATCTCTAGTGATAAACAAGTTATTTAGAACAGATCTGATATTCTTTCATCAAGTAACATCTCATGAATAGTTGCAGGGATATATTGTGTAATCATTTTTAAACAAGTGTTACGTTTTGATGATTTATCAAATTGAGAAAACTTGATTTTATTGCATCCCAAGAGCTAGTATTACCGTATTCATCATCATTTGCATGTTTGAGGCTTTATCATTTTCTTTTAAGTTATTGAAATTTGGGGTTTATTATTGGGACTACATTTATTTGTAGTCTAGCTATCTGCGGGTGTTTTAAACAGTAAATTATCTTTACTGTATTGTGGTCTTGAATTGAATCTTTACTAGATTTCAAGGATATAGAGATTGCATTATGAGATGCTAAACATAGGAGACAATCGTGTAATTGCAAATCTGGTTTGAACATGTCTGCCCGACAAAGAAAGGCCTCTCATATTTTACTAATATATATGTGCTTAAGAATTTTTGTAGCACAGGATAAACAAATTTGGGGAATGATTTGAACAATTATGGTAAATACCATACTGTAAAACAGGGTAACCCACTAGTAAGTGATAATTCAGGTATTTCGCTGAACTCTATCAATGGGAGGAGCATGATTGGGATATGTGATATTTTATCACTTGGGCAAAATCATGATTTATATGATCTTTGATGGAATTTGAAAATTTGAATGAATATGGGAATCAAGTTGTGGCAATGGATTATATAATCTAGGGTTCGAATTCTCTTTGCAGCCCTGTCTTAAAGGGGCTTTCATATTTATACTAATATATGTGCCTAAGAGATCTTGTAGCACAGGGAAATTAAATTTGAGAAAGCTTTGAACAAAATATGGGAACCGCCATAACGTGAAAACGGTAAACCACTTGTAAGTGGTAATTCAGGTACTTCGCTGAACTTTATCTCGTGGAAGCATGTGAGCATGATGGGGGAGTATTATGCTTTATTACTAGGCAAAATTATGTTTTTAGGGTATTTTTATGGGAACATGTAAGTATGACAGGGATTTGGGAAATATTCTACTTCTTTACTTGGGCAAAACCATGACTTATATGATCTATGTTGGGATTTATGCAATAATAATTATGTCTTGGAAGCTGCACACCTTCTGCATATGTGCCTAGGGCTGGATTATGAATTGACTAAGTACACGAAGCTGCACACCTTCTGCATATGTGCTAGAGCTTGAATTGCAACTTGAATTATGTTACTTGGGAATTGTAGTTATGATAATTTTCTCACAATCATCACAAGCATGAGCACCAAACACACACACCTAACATGTTCATAACAGAGTATTGCACATGTCACCAGATGGGGGAGTAGGGTGTATACCCGTAGTCCCTAATTTTTAAATTCAAAAATTGCTCCTCAGCAAGTCAAGGGGAAAAGCAGAGGAATCACGCTGCAAATCAGAGGGAAGCGCTCGTAAGCCGCGAAAGTTGGTTGTGCCATCCGGGCCTTCCATGCTCCGCGCAGAGGGAGGGAAGCTATTTAATCGTAAGCCGCGAAAGTTGGTTGTGCCATCCGGGCCCTCCATGCTCCGCGCAGAGGGTTACTATTTAATCGTAAGCCGCGAAAGTTGGTCGTGTCATCCGGGCCTTCCATGCTCCGCGCAGAGGTTGCACATAATCGTAAGCCACGAAAGTTGGTTGCACCTCCCGGGTCCTCCATGCTCCGTGCAGAGGTTGCACTTAACCGTAAGCCACGAAAGTTGGTTGCACCCCTCGGGTCTTCCATGCTCCGTGCAGGGGGTTCTTTGAATCGTAAGCCGCGAAAGATGGTCGTGCCATCCGGCCCTTCCATGCTCCGCGCAGAGGTTGCACATAATCGTAAGCCACGAAAGTTGGTTGCACCCCCCGGGTCCTCCATGCTCCGTGCAGAGGTTGCACTTAACCGTAAGCCACGAAAGTTGGTTGCACCCCCCGGGTCTTCCATGCTCCGTGCAGGGGGTTCTTTTAATCGTAAGCCGCGAAAGTTGGTCGTGCCATCCGGGCCTTCCATGCTCCGCGCAGAGGTTGCACATAATCGTAAGCCACGAAAGTTGGTTGCACCCCCCGGGTCCTCCATGCTCCGTGCAGAGGTTGCACTTAACCGTAAGCCACGAAAGTTGGTTGCACCCCCCGGGTCTTCCATGCTCCGTGCAGGGGGTTCTTTTAATCGTAAGCCGCGAAAGTTGGTCGTGCCATCCGGGCCTTCCATGCTCCGCGCAGAGGTTGCACATAATCGTAAGCCACGAAAGTTGGTTGCACCCCCGGGTCCTCCATGCTCCGTGCAGAGGTTGCACTTAACCGTAAGCCACGAAAGTTGGTTGCACCCCCCGGGTCTTCCATGCTCCGTGCAAGGGGTTCTTTTAATCGTAAGCCGCGAAAGTTGGTCGTGCCATCCGGGCCTTCCATGCTCCGCACAGAGGTTGCACATAATCGTAAGCCACGAAAGTTGGTTGCACCCCCCGGGTCCTCCATGCTCCGTGCAGAGGTTGCACTTAACCGTAAGCCACGAAAGTTGGTTGCACCCCCCGGGTCTTCCATGCTCCGTGCAGGGGGTTACTATTTAATCGTAAGCCGCGAAAGTTGGTTGCACCCCCCGGGTCCTCCATGCTCCGCGCAGAGGGTTACTATTTAATCGTAAGCCGCGAAAGTTGGTTGCACCCCCCGGGTCTTCCATGCTCCGCGCAGAGTGCTCAAGCTTGGATGGGAAGCAGCAAAGGAGGGAAGCAGCAAAGGAATGCATACAAAGGAGGGAAGCAGCTGAGGAATACTCCGCCGTGATTTCACTGCTCTGCCGTGATTTCACTGCTCTACTGTGATTTCACTGCTCTGCCGTGATTTCACTGCCCTACCGTGATTTCACTGCTCTGCAGTGATCCTAATGCTCAGCCACCGTCCGTGATCCCAATGCTCAGCCACCGTCCGTGATCCCAATGCTCTGCCGCCGTCCGTGATCCCAATGCTCTGCCGCCGTCCGTGATCCCAATGCTCAACCACCGTCCGTGATCCCAATGCTCTGCCACCGTCCGTGATCCCAATGCTTTGCCGCCGTCCGTGATCCCAATGCTCTGCCGCCGTCCGTGATTCCAATGCTCTACCGGGATCTCAATCCTTTGTCGGGATTTTAATGCTCTTCCGGGATTTCAATCCTCTGTCGGGATTTCAATGCTCTGGCATGATTTCAATACTCTGCCGCATTTCTCTGCTCTGAAAGGGCTGCTCTGAGGGACAGTTCTCTGCTCTGAGGGACAATTCTCTGCTCTGAGGGACGTTTCTCTGCTCTGAAAAGACATTTCTCTGCTCTGACCGGGCTGCTCTGAGGGACAATTCTCTGCTCTGAAGGACAGTTCTCTGCTCTGAAAGGGCATTTCTCTGCTCTGATCGGGCTGCTCTGAGGGACAATTCTCTGCTCTGAGGGACAATTCTCTACTCTGAGGGACGTTTCTCTGCTCTGAAAAGACATTTCTCTGCTCTGACGGGCATTTCTCTGATCTGATATGCATTTCTCTGCTCTGATCGGGCTGGGGTACTTCTCTGCTCTGACCGGGCTGGGGTATTTCTCTGCTCTGACCGAGCTGCTCTGATGGGAATTTCTCTGATCTGATAGGTATTTCTCTGCTCTGACCGGGCTAGGCATTTCTCTGCTCTGATCGGGCTGGGGTATTTCTCTGTTCTACTCTACGGGCTACACTATTTTGCGCCTCTGCTTTATGGGTTGTTTTGATCTATTCTAATCACTGCTCAGCGAGAAGTAAGCCGCCTCTTGGGCGTGCCAATGTTATCTATTGGTCTTCTCACGCGCTGGATTTTTTATGCGCTCAACAACAGGGTATATTGTTCAGACTCGACAAATATTTATGACGGGTTTTCTCACATAATCAGAGTATCATATTTCTAAACTTCGACACGGGTCTTCCTATGTCATTCGGGTATTCTTGCAGCGGTCTTCTGGTTCATCCAACACAAAGCATTTATATTGCTTATCTATGCAAAGTATTCAATATGGGGTATTCTCAGCGTTGGTCTTCTTATGTGCCCAAAGAAATGGAAATTATTTATCTTTGTCAACATTCAACAAACAAGAAGGAAATCTAACTTGGAACTACAATTCCAAAGTCAAGGGGAAAATGTTTATCTTTGCTTTCTAACAGTATTAAAACTCTTATGTCTTCATGATTTGCAGGGATTAAGGAAAACAGCACAGCGCTGGCTTTAACAATACTTCGCTGGCTGAACACGAAGAATACCCGGTTCAACCAGACCAGGGGGGGAGTAGCTGATGAGGACTGAAATATGCACCAGCGCTGTGCACTATATAATGAGAACATTTCTATTTATGCTTATGATTAGTGTTATTATTATTAAGCTAACCAGTGCAGGTTTAATTGAAGACTTGGGATAGTAAAAGAAATAATAGAGCTTCCGGCGTAGTCAAGCAAGCATAGGCGATTCAGACCAAGGTCAATGTATTAAAGGGGCTTAAGCCCAATCATCTTAGTAAATGGGCTTGAGGCCCTAGGGCTTATTTACATGCTTATAAATAGAGACTTAGGAGTGGGTTAGAAGAGGATCATCTCATTATTCATTCATAACTTGTAAAGTGTAAAACACTCTCTCGATTATAGTGGAAAAACCCCCAAAAACCCCGTGGACGTAGGTCTTCTCGACCGAACCACGTAAATCTAGTGTCGTTTACTGCTTTTTAGTTTAGGTGTTGGTTTCTCGTTTCACCACAAGATATAGATAAAAGATGGATTTTTTATTGTGGGGCCACAGATACAAAATAGCCCAATTTGAAAATTAAAAAAAAAAATCAAATTCAAAATGAAGAACTCCTAAATACGAGTATAAACTATTTAAAATTTCAAAACCAAAATGAAGAACTCCTAAATACGAGTATAAACTATTTAAAAATTTCAAAATCAAATGAAGAACTCCTAAATACGAGTATAAACTATTTAAAATTTCAAAATCAAAATGAAGAACTCCTAAATACGAGTATAAACTATTTAAAATTTCAAAATCAAAATGAAGAACTCCTAAATACGAGTTTAAACTATTTAAAATTTCAAAATCAAATGAATCATTTGATTTTCATGCATTTATCGACCGGATATTGCATATGCTGTTGGGGTTGTGAGTCAATTCTTGCACCAACCACAAGCCGACCACATGGAAGCTGCGCTCAGAATTATGAACTCCAAGAGTTTTTCAGAAGTTCTTGGCAAGTTGAATATCGGGAATCCCGTTACTCAACTTGAGGGGGAGTGTTGAAAGTAACACTACAGAAGTCAAGATTTGCATTCTACAGAAGTCAAGATTAGCAAGCAGCAAAAGTCAGAAAGAGGAGAAGCGTGCCTTTATTTGTCTGTCAAAGATTTACCACGGATCCCTTAATCAAAGGGATCCTGGTATGACTTTAATATCATGTAATACATTATAAAGGATGATAGAATTCTTCAGAAAACATCAAGCAATAAAATAACAATCATTTTCTCTATCTTTTATCTTTCTCTATGCATTATGATAATTCCATGTTTTAACATCTTCATGTTATTCATCAACATTGTACATTTATTACGTAAAATTATTTTTGAATAAATCATGTAAATTGCATGATATTGAATTTGAGTAGCGTTTTGAAGCATAAAGTAGGTCAGTACTTGCTTTACGTTTGTTGAGAAGTAATTTTTGCATTCAATCGATTACTTTCGTATTTATTCGTGATCACCTTACAAAATTAGGGACATGTATAATTTAATGTTTGAACATGACAATTAAAATCTCATGATCGACCCTAGAGATATAGGAAAGGACTTGAAATCAGTAACAGATCCATGAGCGAGCGATATTTCATTAAAATTTTATGATCGAGCGAATTTATATATATTTTTAATCACATAAAATATACAATTAATAAAAAACTAGTATGCCCGTCCGTGCGATGCACGGCGAACATAGAAATTAAACGATATATTTAAATAAATAAATAAAAATATTAAAAAGAATTAAAATATAAACAAATAGTAAATATATTTCAAAACTAAAATAAAATAATCAACATCAATTAATCCAATAACTCAAATTTGAAAACATTAAATTTCCAACTTTATATAAAGTGTAATGATAATTATAGTTATTAAACAATTGAAAATTATTTGATAAATTAGCATTATTATTATTATTATAGAGTATTATATGTCATAATAAATCAATAAATATTTTCATACACCAATATATTTTCATTCACCTTTGTTAAATTCTAAACCATTGTAATTAAAAAAAATATGTAAAACACAAAATATGATATCTACTTATTTTAACTTTAAAAACAAAAAAATATAATATATAGATAAAAAAATTGATCGGGCGGCAGGCGAAGGTGCCTGGCCTCTGACACCTCCCATGCTTGAAATTAGAAATTATTCTACTTACTTGGAAGGTGAAATAAAAGGGATTTTTTTTTTTCAAATTAACTTAGTGAGATTTGATCAGTTTAATTCCCATTGAAAAAAAAAGCGAAAATTTAAATATGACATCAATCTATTTTGCAAGTGTAGGAGCCGTTGTGAAAATTTGCGAGTGGTGCCGGTTGTTGCAGCATCCCAAACCCAACCAACCTTCACCCACTATCAACCCACGCCACATCAAATATTCTCAATAAATAAGATTTATTACTCATAAATAAGATTTATTTAGGGCTAATAACTTTTTACACGATACTAAAACATGATACAAACACATATGATTAATGATTTAATGTCCACCATATCATTATTATATCAACACGACAAGGAACACAAAAAAATTATATAGTGTTGATATTAGATTTTTGTGTCACCTTCGTATAACACCTTAACATTTATATGTAGTCTAATTCTACCATACACACACAGAGGGAGAGGTTCAAATAAGAACGGAGAACCATTTTAAGCCATTCGATCATCAAGATCTACGGTGAATGCATCATCTTGATGGATGGATGCAGATGCTGGGTTCGAATCCTGAAGAGAGCAAAAAAATTATTTTTTTCTAATGCATTAAATTTAATAGCGGATGCATTATTTTGTATAGCAGATGCAGTAATTTTATTGGTTCTTATGTTCTCACGATAATTGTGGTTCTCATTATAACCGCACCCCCCCACACACACACACATATATATATATATATATATATTAGTTTTTTATATTTTATTTTTATTATTGATTTGTTTCATAGATATAAGATTTGAGTTTATTATATCGCGTCAAGTGTCAACACAAACAAAGTCATGTCGTCTTCGTATTCATATCGTGTCATGTTCGTATCCATAAAAACGTATCGTATTTGTATCGAATATATCTTTAATGAATCATGTCTCATTATCTACGATAAAAATCCAACACGCACAAATTATTGTCTTTAAATTGATCATAAATACACTAATAAAGGATATAACCACACCACAAGTTACCCCACTCCACATGTTATTCATTTAAAGAGAATTACATCATATGTGATATGTTAATACTCTATTGAGTCCGTAAAATATCATTTTTACTTTCTCTTTTATCCGTTCATGAAAATATTTTTATACTCCTTATTTGAATATAATTTCATTAACTATTACATTTAAATTTTTTATACATTTACATATATTATCACTAATTAACATCTTCTCCCCTCACTAAATATCTAAATTATGGAGGTTTTTTTCATTCACCAAATATATAGTTAATTTTTTTAAATGAATATTAAAAAGATATTTTATATATGGGGGTATAATATTGAGGTAAAATGGGATATACCCTTTTTAAAAGATGAAATATAAAATATACTCACTTTTAAAAAAAATAAAAACTCTAGCCATTTAGGACATTTTTACCCTTATGCGTAATTTGTGCATTGCTCGACACTGAAGCATCGAGCATTGAGGTGTCGAGTAATAGTACAAATTAAACTATTGCTCGACACCTCGAGCATCGCGTGTCGAGCAACTGAGAACTGTCGAGCGTCGAGTATTGAACTGTCGAGCAAGGCGAGCAATAGTTCAAATTGAACTATTGCTCAACACCTCGATCATCGAGCGTCGAGCATCGAGTGTCAAGCATCGCGTGTCGAGCAACTTAGAACTGTTGAGCGAGGCGAGCGTCGAGCAAGGCGAGCAAGGGGATTTGTTTGGTATTTTTTTTTGTCTTAAGGATATCGCAGTCCTTTCAACTTCAAAATAAATATATTTTATATATATTTTTTTTCATAGTGGGTATATTTTTTTTTATCTTTCAAATAGGGTAAAACTTACCATTACCCCAATAATATTTTGGATGCAGTTTATGTATCATATATTCAAGGAGACAACATAATAAGTTTTTGTTTTTTTATTGAAGAAACACAACATAATAAGTTAAGGTGGTTGAAAATCGAAAAAAATCTTTAAGAGGATGTAAGTTGCAGAAGAGAATGACATCCACATCAATGGCGTTGATTTCACTTTGACACACACACCTACGCAGCAACTGCTACGTAAATCGACATGGCCTCATCCCCTCTTTTCATAGTCGAAGAATTCTTGAATTTATTATCCAATTTTCTTCAACTCTCCCTTATCCGCCATTTCAGTACCCACGAAAAAGTAGACTAGACTATACTACTGTTCATCATCATCATTCATAACCAAAAAGGAAAAACGCCGCTTCTTCTCGTGATTTGCATAAACAATTCCCCGCTCCCTCTCTCTCTCTCTCTCTTTCTGCTTTACAGTTTTTACTTGTATGCTGCCCTTTTACTCCGCCACTTCAATTTCGCAAATTGCAATTACACCGACCCTAACTTTCTCGTGTCCTTCTTGAGGGGTAGATTGAAATTTCTGATCCTGTATATATTTCTTCGAATATACTTTGTGGGGTTTTGTTGTTTCCTCCTTTTCTTTTCTTTTTTCTGTTTTGAATTCCTTTATGCTCTTTTTTCTTTCCATTTTGAAAATCTTTTAGGAGAGAGAGAACCTTTGTTTTTGCACTCATCTTGCTGCTTTGATCCTTTCAACAGGTACCTTCTTCTGCATTTTCATGGCTTTTTTTGGGTATGCTAATGTTTGAATTCTGTATTTATTTAGGATAATTTTGGTTCTTTTATCTGTGGTTGGATTGTAGTGGAATGAAGAGTGGTCCAGCTCTTTGATGTATCCTTGTTATTAGTCTGGAAATGAGAGAGACAACATGTAATCAATGAGATTCTTGATCAGTTCCTTTCATCTTTTCTCATCCAATTTACTCAATGTGGCCTTTATCTTATGAACAAGAAAGAATTATTAGGTTGTGCTAATGGCTTATGCCTTTTACTCTTTGTGCCTAAAAGGTGATCTTTGGGGCTTTCAAATTCAGTGGAAAAGCTGAAACTTTTTTTTTTTTCATCTGCAGTTTGTAAAGTTCCCAGCTTTTTTTTTTAATTTCCTTTTTCTTTCACTTCCAATGATTTTCTTGAACTGACTCATGTGGTCTCCATTTTGTGTAATCTGTTAGTGAGCGTAGTTTTTTGAGGAGTTGTTGGATTTTTGTATGAAACAATTCCCAGATTCAGGTATGAAGGAAATCAAATATATAGAAGAAGAGAAGTAGGATGTTTGCTTGAACTTTAATTTTTGGATCTGCGTCTTTGTTGTCTAAAGTTATGAGATTTTTGCAGACTACTTTTTCAGCACAAACATTTATAACTTAGTGAATGAATTGCCATCACATTCACAACTGACACAATTTCTGAGGAGCTCATTGCCTAAACATGTTTAAGTTGTGTGGTTGTTTCTGCTTTCTCCGTTTTACTTTAATGTCATAAAGGACCTTTGTTTATTAACTCAACCTGAACTGTACTGTGTTGGAAAAATCGTAGAAACGACTCGTTATATTGTTAACTGAATACTGGTTGGTAATTTCTTGGATGTATAGCTGATATACTTTGTCTTCTGTGAAATTCAAGGTAATTTGAATGGGTGCAAATTAAACTCTGGCATGATTGAAGACTCACCTGCGATTTGCCTTCCACGATCATGTGTGCGTTGCATGGTACTCATGAAATAATAGAGCTGACAGAAAGCTACGACTCCGAATCTAAAATTAGCAGAGACACTGGAAAGCATTGTTTGGGGAAATCTCTTAAGAAGCCTAGTATTGAGGATGACATCAACAAAATCTTTGAAGCAATTGAGATTGGGAGCTCTCGTCGAGGTATTGGTCAATCAGAACGGCACAGTAGAGATGCGTCACACAAAAGTGCCATGAAAAGGCCAATACAAGTTGGCCCTTCTCTTGCTTCAGGTATTGGAATTTCGGAACCAGTGAGTTTGAAGCAGGCCCTGCGAGGGTTATGCATCTCTCAAGCATCGGAGATGGCTGCAGTGAAGAAGCGCATGCCAAGGCCGTCGGCTTCTCCCGGGATTTCGGAAGTAGGAGCCATCAAAAAGTTGTATAGGGCTGTAGTTATTGAGGCCGGAGCTGGTCAGCCTCGTGATGATGTTAAAGGGAATTTGATGGAGATATCATTAGTACCTGAAAGGAGCTCGTCGACTGTATCACACGTGGCTGTTGAATCTACATCTTCACCATCGAATCATGTGAAAACCAAGCAGATCAGAAGCCCCAGCAAAGGTTTTGGTTTACGTGAACAAAATTTAAAAACCCAAAGCATTGCCAAGAAGAAGATTGTGCAGAAGAGGACCTTTACTACCAAGAATCGCAGTCAACATAGTGAAGGACCTAAGAATGGTAATGATTACGAGACCAGCAAACTAGCCCACCAAACACCGGACTCTGTCCTGGAAAAGCGATGGGAAGAATTGGAGAAATCATCCCCATCATCGAGCACAAATAACGCAGACCTTGTAGTCAGCTCGAATCCCTTAGATTCTAGTTCTAGTAAGCACTATCATGTTCCACATACCTTTATTAGCAAAACGAAGAGAGATGTGGCAAAAGCTGATGAAAGATTGAGATCAAGGGAAAAAGGAGAGTTCTCTCAAAGTTCAAAAAGTAGCATAGGAGAATACAGCAGCACAACAAGCTATAGTGATGAGAGCTATCCCAGTGGATCTAGTCGAAGTGGCTATCAGCCTCATATGTCGAAGGACTTGAGATGGGAAGCCATAAGCTCTGTCCAGAAGCAGCATGGTAAATTGGGCATGACACATTTTAAGTTGTTGAGGAAGATAGGTGGTGGAGATATCGGCACTGTCTACCTCTCTCAGCTGATTGGCACGAGCTGCCTCTTTGCCGTGAAAATTATGGATAATGAATTTTTGAGCAGCGGAAAGAAAATGCAGAGGGCTCAAACTGAAAAAGAGATCCTCGAAATTCTGGGTCATCCTTTTCTTCCTACACTTTATGCCCATTTTACAACAAATAAGTATTTGTGTTTAGTTATGGAATACTGTCCTGGGGGCGATCTGCACGTGCTTCGCCAAAAGCAGGTCACTAAGAGTTTTCCGGAGAAAGCGGCCAGGTAAATTGTTCAGCTCTGCTTACGACTAATAAGTTTCACTTTTCAAGACCTCTCTAATATGATCAGCTGAAAAAAATCGGATACTTGAGAAACACTTTAGGTGATTTCAGGTTCCCACCAATATAAGCTCCAAAATTTGATCTGTGATCTAGGCAGAAAAAAGTAAAGAAGGTTAGTAATATATATGTATTCTCCGCTTCTAGGAAGATATTTTCAGCCTTCCTTGTTAATACTAGATTAAGATTTTTGGAGAATTTAAGTCAGCATGTTTAGATTAATCAGTTTAAAAGTTTACGGGGACAAGACTTTCTTATTCGAAGTAGTTATAAGTTGTAAGTTTGTAACGATGTTTTTCTGAAAAACTGACGAAATCTTTAATACGAAGATCAAGCAAACAGTTTTGAAATACCTGAAGGGATTATGATATCGGAAGATGTAGTCTTTCTCGAGTTTTTGGATGTCCTTGTGAATGCCTATGAATTGCTTAAATGAAGTCTGATTCGACTCTCATTTAAGAGTTGATACTCAAAAATTTGAATCTCTTGAAAATGCTCTATTGGACTCAATAATCTGAATGAAAATGCAGGTTCTACGCTGCTGAAATACTCCTGGCATTGGAGTATCTTCACATGCTCGGCGTGGTGTACAGAGACTTGAAGCCCGAAAACATTTTGGTTCGTGAAGATGGTCACATCATGCTGTCAGACTTCGACTTATCCCTCAGATGTGCTGCGAATCCTATGCTCCTTAGGTCGTCTTCTCGTGTTGCTGAGACACCGAAGAAGATGTCCAGTCCCTGCTCGGATTCCAGCTGCATACATCCCTTCTGCCTCCAACCATCATGGCAGCTTTCATGTTTCACACCCAAGTTCCTAACCGCTGCAGCCAAAACCCGCAAGCTGAAATCTGAGCTAGCCGCTCAGGTCATCCCGCTGCCACAGCTGGTAGTCGAGCCTGTAACTGCACGATCCAACTCCTTTGTGGGGACACACGAGTACCTGGCTCCGGAGATCATCAAAGGGGAAGGCCACGGGAGTGCAGTGGATTGGTGGACGTTTGGGATCTTCCTCTACGAGCTTTTATACGGGAAGACGCCCTTCAAAGGGTCCAGCAACGAGGATACTATATCGAACGTGGTGTCACAGTGCCTCAAGTTTCCACAGTGTCCGATGGTTAGCTCTCAAGCTCGAGACTTGATCAGAAGGTTGCTGAGGAAGGAGGCGGAGAACAGGCTCGGGTCTGCAAAGGGTGCTGCGGAAATCAAGCAACATCCGTTTTTCGAGGGCCTTAACTGGGCGTTGATCAGATGCGAGACGCCACCGGAGCTGCCCAAGTTCTTTGATTTTGGTAATGTTATCTCCGACACTGTTTCTCACAGTAAAAAGAGCAAGCTCCCCACGGAATTTGAGGAGAGGGGAGATGGAATGCAGTTTGAGATGTTCTAGCAAAATGAGAATGTGGTAATCAACACTCAAATAGGTTAGTGTTTAGTGTTTTTGTTTTCTTCCTTTGCTGTTTCTAACTCGAGATTTCCTCTTTCATGTAACTTATATATAGAGAGAGAGAGCGTATATGTAAATGTGTTTTTTATTTTTTTGGAAGTTGGCAGCAGATAAACAATGATAACGTTGTTGAGGAATACAAAGCTATAATAGATGCATATATCTGAAACAGACTCTTGATTCTGTGTTACGGGCAATGTAAATGTGACACCCTAATTTTCTTGTTTGTTAATTGTTAGTATGAGACCTCATTTTCTCAAAAAAGAATACGGTGTCCCCTTGGGATGGCCTAGTGGTTGGGGTGGTTGCCTGTTGTTCAAGAGGTCACAGGTTCGAGTACTCTCGGCAACAATAATCACTAGGTGGGGTGTGTGTGTGGTTTGTATTATTTATAATGTAATTTTATCAAAAAAAAAAAAAAAAAAAAGAATACGGTATGAGAGCTAATTAATAATTTCATAAACTAGGAGTAATTATTCAAAAAAAAAAAAATTAATAATTTCATAAATTATAGGCCCATTTTTTTCTTTTTAAACTTGAAGGCCCAATTTTTTCTAATATAGGCCTCTATGATAATGATAATCGAGACAATGGGCTATTTTAGTCCAGTTCAAATAGCCCAATTTTTTGGGCTGGCAAACCAAATGAGAGAGAAACTCGAGGCTATCATCCCAAATCACCCAAGATGAACAATACTAGGAGTATTAATTAACATCAGATAACAAAAGCTTTTAGATAGTCTAAAGTGTGAGAATCATAATTTTGGATTCAAATTTATATTTAATAACATATTAATAATCTATTGATATTTTGATATTGATTATATTTCAATCTTGAATTCTTGATATCCGCCCAATATTCACGAATCACGATTGTTCGGCAATTGAAAGTATATATTCATATATAAGCTATATATATATATATATATATATATATATATATATATATATATATATATATATATATATAGGGATAGGATCCTGTGAGAATTTATGATTTTGTGAGAACTAAGAACCATTCTAGTCCCTAGATTATTATTAATCCTACGGTTTAGATTAGTAGTTAGGCGCTAATATTATAATTACCATTTTAATTAGAAATCAGCCGAATCATATGAATATGGGTAATTTGGGTATTTAACTAGAAGTTAAAAACCGTGTGAATTGAAAGATTGGGTACAATCCCACAATTATCGCTGCCATTTCTAGCCTATCACCTGTAGTCATATTCAAGTCTTTTCATTATCTACCATTAGAGAGTGAAGTTTCGGCTATTCATTGTCACCGCCGGACTTCTTCATCTAACGCAATGAGAAGGATAATAGAGAGCAGATCGCTGAACATCGTCGACCTCGGAAAAAGGTTTGTATCATTTTTTAAATCTCGTCGGCTTATGTTCCGATTTTTTTTAATTTCACGAAATGAACAGCCGGCGGAGTTTCCGATAATGTTGAACAAACCCTTGGTTTTCCAGCGCTTTCCGGCTAAGCGTCGAGAATGTATGAACATATCTGATTTTTTGTTGGATTTTAGATAATGTATGTGTTGAATTTTATCTCCCTAAAAACTGTGAAGCATATGACAACCCTTGGTTTTCCAGCGCTTACTGGCGAAACGTCGAGAATTTATGAACATATTTGATTTTCTTTTGGATTTTTGATAATGTATTTGTTGGTTTTTTCCATAATTTTTTCCACTTTGTTCATGAATTTAAATGTATTGTTCATAGAAATGAACGCATGTTAGGTAGATGTTATTCATGTGTGTGAGACGTTATTCACTTTGGAATATGTTCATTAGATATTGAAAATTATGCATGGTATATGCTCATTCATTCAATTAGTGAAATGTTCACTTGAATATGGTTATTATTCACGACAGTGTTGGTTTTGTTCAAAGTGTGATGTTAGATATTATTTACGGTGTATGTTAATTCACGTCAGTAGTGAAAATGTTCATGGGATATTGTTCACGGTATATGTTCATTCATGACACTAATGATATAGATTCTGACACATGAATATATGAAGTGAATAATTCTACAATGATGAAATCAATGAACATACTTATGTTATTGGATGAACAATGTGTGGTTTGGTTGATGTTTGAAATTGTTCATTGATTATTCAGTTGTTGTTCATATGCTTCATATACATGTCATTTGTCTGTTCATATGCCTTAACATTGTTGTTCGTGAGATGTATTATTTAATAATAATGTATTGATGTTCTAATAACCTTATGAATTCATTCATTAAGTGTTGATTCTCGTTCACTACTATGTACGTTGTTTAATAACAGTCTTATTTGACTTACAGATCATTGAAACATTCGACTAAATATTAGGACCGTCTCTGGATTCATGTGGAAGAGAGCTATGAGATTACAACCTTGTGCATCGATTCTATATTGTGACTACAATTGTGTCAAAGAAGAAGTCGCGTAATCCGCAAATGTGAATTATCGCAAACTGTGCATGGATCCTAAGTTTTGCTATTGTTTTATTCATGAACATTGAACTTTGTGAACAATACAACATTGTCATATTTGAGATTCTTATTTGTTGTGATTGTTAATCTTATGTTCGTACTATGAGTTTGAACTTAAATCTTCAAGTCAGTAAATTGAGAGTATTATTTATTAGATTTATTAATGGGGATTTGGTGTGGGAGGAGGACGGATTGAGATGTGAAGGGAGGAGGAGGGCGAGGACAGGGTGGTGGGATCTGATCGTGAAAGCCGAGAATGGGATGATGGGTGGCTGGTTTGAAAACAACATCTCTCGAAGAATAGGGGATGGAAGGAATACGAGGTTTTGGACTCATAAATGGGTTGTGGATAAACCTCTTTCTCTCGGGTTCCCAAGATTGTTTAATCTTTGCGAGAATAAAGAGGAATTGGTGTGCGATTTGGGAAGATGGGTGAATGGGAGATGGGTTTGAGAATTTAGATGGAGACGGGAACTTTTTGAGAGGGAGAAGGAGAGCGTTAACACTCTACTGTCTTGTCTTTCTGGATGCGTTCTTATTGCAGGCAAAACGGATGGCTGGATCTGGAAAGAGACTAAGGATGGAATTTACACAACAAAATCTACCTATTCCATTCTCCAATCTGGAAGTTCGGAGAGCTCGGCGCCAAATGACAGAGTGAAGATGACAGCAACGGTCTGGGACATTCCAACCCCACAGAAAGCTAAAGTCACGGCATGGAGAGCGCTCTAGAGATAGATTACCGACGTGCGCAAACTTGAGAAAAAGAAATGTCATGATCGATGAAGTTGAGATGAACTGTAACGCATGCTTCGAATCAGTTGAGGACCTTAACCATACTCTTCTCCGCTGTCCGAAGGCTTCGGCAATTTGGGATGGTATTTCAAGGTGGATTGGTTTCCAAACGGCCCGACCGCAAGCTGTGCAGGATCACTATTTTGCTTTCTCTCATTTGGGCAAAGGTAAGAAGAGTAAGAAGTTCTTGAAGTCTCTTTGGGTGTGCACTGTGTGGATTCTTTGGAGACAAAGGAACGCAAGCAGATTCGACCGAAAGGGGTGGGACATCCCTGGTACAGTGGGGGAAATCATCACTAGAATGTGGAGCTGGAATAATATCTTTAACATTTTTGTTTGGGATACTTCTTTTTCTTCTTGGTTCTCTCTTGGCCCCTCGGCCTTCCTCTGTACTTAATGGTTTGTGGTACCTCTGGTACCTTCGGTTCTATTTTAATCTACTTTCGTTTTTCTGATAAAAAAAAAGATTTATTAACAATGTTCAATGATTACATTAAATGGGATTGTATATTCTATCTATATGAAATTACTGTTCATAAGCTTATTCATTTAATATTTTATATTTTATTATGTTTATTGTAAAAATTGGTATTCATGATATTATATTTGTGTTCATCTATCACATGTGGGCTGTTCATTTCTTCATTAAGCATTTGGTTTTTTATGGGAAATAATAATCTACGCGTTATAATTTTGTTCACTGGTTAATAAGATTTGTTCATGCCTATGTTCATTTTCTTCATTTATGTTATTATTTTGTTCAACAATTTGTGTTTAATTTCAAAGTATATGACATTATTGTTCATAAGGTTATTCATTTGGTCTTCATTAAGAATTTGGTCTTTTATGAGAAAAGAATAAATGTGTGTTATTAACTTTTTTGTTCAACGGTTTAAGTACTTTTGTTCAAGTCTATATTCTCTTTTGTTCATTCATGTTATTGTTCACGGGTTAATATGGTTCATAGTCAAATCCTGCAAAACGAAAATCTTAATTGTCCGTGAAGTGCAAACATATTGATATGGATTCAATGACATAAAATACATATTATCTTCAATTGTTTAAATAATAAAATTATACTACTAAATTCAAACACATGAAATGATTGAATTGTTAATTTATAAAATAAAATATAAAAACATTTAAAAAATGAACAACTAATACAATTACATGAACAAGAACCTTGAGTGGATAATATTTGAAATCGAAAATATGAAGGCTTGTGAATAATGGATATGAAATTCAATAAACAAAAAACTCAAACAAGATTGAGTGAATAATGACAAAATCGAAGCAACCACAATACCAAATCTTCGGATGTGAGATAGTGGGGAATGCATGATATGGTCAAAATCCAACATTCCATAAATAAGAGATATGTTTGCTTGATATTAGGAGGAAAACGATTACAAAAAATAAGAAAATGACGGAATCAACCTTTTCCACGAAAATAAAGCCTAATTACTAATGTAGATATCAACCGTTAGATGACATGAATCAAGGGCTATAATTAGTTCTTAGTTCTCACAAAAAATTGAAGTTCTCACATGATCCTCTCCCTATATATATATATATATATATATATATATATATATATATATATATATAATTAAGTTAACCCATGAAATGTGGCCAGAAACAGAAATGAAGAGCCAATTCTATGAGGGGGGACAAACATAAAATTATACAATATACTCCCTCCGTCCATGAAAGAACTTCCTATCTTTTCTTTTTGGGACGTTCACAAAAGAACTTCCTACCTATTTTTGGACTATATATCCCACCATTTATAATTCTCTCACTTTTCACTTTTCACAACTTCCAATATTAATTATAACACATTTTCACCACTCCCAAGTACTAATACACTCAACTACCTTTTATCCACTCTCAATACACTCAACAATATTTTTTCTTAAAACCCGTATCACTCCCTCCTAAGAAGTTCTTTCATAGACGGGCGGTATTTGGTAATAAGAATACGTACGTATATAGTAGTATTTTTTTTTTTCAATTGACAAGTACATTTAAATTATTAAATGGAGTATATATTTTAAATTAGTTTGTATTTATGACTAGAGCTTCCATGGGTGGTGTAGTATTTATAGCATGGAAACATGCGTTATAGCTGTATCATTCAATCGGATCGTTAATCGCTATCATTACCTAGTTCCGAAGAAATTCTATTGTATTATCTTAATTAAAAAGGTGAGTGTTAGTACTGCATTACTCCGCGTGCATTTTTCTTTTCAATTAAAGTCAATTATTATAACATAATAACTGATAACCCAATCTAATATCAAACCCCGTTGACTATTTTTTATTTACATATTCAATTTTTTCCAACACTGGAAGTCTGCAACCATGCTTGGAACTTGGAAGGCGACATCTATATTTGACGGGAATCTGATAAATAATAAATTATTCAATCTTTTATATATTTGACATAGTTTAATTGTAGTTTCAATCCGATTTTTAAACATATATAATATATAAATTATTCAATCTAACTTGTAACTTTTTGTAATTAAAACTCCTGAATTTTTAGAGATCCTACATTTTAAATTCTCGTCATTTGATATATCTTCTTAGTTCGAAAAAATTTATCTGTCATTTAATTTCAATTAGTTTGAACGTCAAAATTCACCGCCATAAGCAAGTTGCCTGAAAAGAATAATTTGCATTTTATTACAGGGATCGTGTTTATCCAAAATATATACTTTGAACAGTATCTACAACACGTTATCTAAAGAATTTGCAACATACAATAATTAATATCATTTCAATACATTTCAATACATCATAAATTCTCAGTTCACGTACAGATGATCAAATCAATAGATTTCATACTCCATCAGTTTATAGATTTTATAATTACCACTTCCAATGCCAAAAGAAAAAAAAAGTGTACCGGCCGCATAAAAAAAACATATAGTAAAATCTACTCATAATTTGCGTCATGATCTAAATAGTTACGTATACTAATTAAGTGCAAAATGGGAGCCCTCCCATTTAAATATCTTGGGATCAAAATTGGTGGTCGAAGGAATAGTGTCGTTGATTGGAATTATCTTGTGGAAAAAGTAAAGACGAAGATTGGGGGGTGGAGAAAGAGAAAAATTTCTTTGGCAGGGCGCATTACTTTGGTCAAATCCGTCCTGCAGGCTGTTCCGATCTTTCAGCTTTCCTTCTCTGTTATACCAAAAACAATAGTGAGGAACCTTAATTCTTTGTTCGGGCAGTTCTTGTGGGGGGGAGAGGGCGGAAATAAGGGAGCAATTACGTGGATTAAATGGAGCGATCTGTGTCACAACAAAGGGGAGGGAGGGTTGGGGTTTCAGGACCTTGGGGGGTTCAATTACGCTCTGGTGGTTAAGTGGCTTTGGAGGTATCTTGTGGGGGGCGAGGATCTGTGGGCTAGAATTGTGAAGTCGATTTACGGAGAGGTGGAATGGGATGAGGATGGGGTTAGCTGTAAGGACAGAAGAAGTAAGAGTGAGGGTTGGTGGCCGAAAATTCTGTCAATTGGTGGTAGGTCGGGTGGGGGGTGGTTTCTGGAGAACTTAACACGGTGTATTGGGAATGGGAGAGATACGAAATTCTGGGTCGATAGGTGGCGAGGTGATAAGCCGATCAGTTTGGTCTTCCCGAGGCTTTTCTCTTTGTGTGTCAATAAAAATGCTTCCATTGAGGAGTCAGGGAGGTGGGTGGGAGGAAGGTGGGTCTGGGAATTTCAATGGAGGAGGGAGTTGTTTGAGTGGGAGAAGGAGATGTCTAACGCATTAACTGAATTTATTTCCGAATGTGTTCCAAATGCAGGTGAGAAGGATGAGTGGAGGTGGAAGAAATCCAAGGATGGTAGGTTTTCAACCAAATCTGCTTTTGAGACGTTTGTGGAATCTAGTAACGTACCGCCTTCAGATCCTGAGTCTAATACTCTGCTGGCAAAAGTATGGGATGCTTCGACTCCACACAAGGTGCAAGTGACAGCCTGGAGATGCTTAAGGAATCGGTTGGCGACTTGTGATAATCTTGTTAAAAGGAAGGTGGTGTTGGCGGAGGGAGAGGAGTGGTGTAACGGATGCATTGGGAGAACCGAGACGGCGGACCACCTGTTTCTCCTGTGTCCGAAAGCTCAGCAGGTGTGGGATGCTCTTGACAGGTGGATGGGATATTGTTCGGCGAGCCCGAGCAATATTTCCCAACATTTCACTCTTTTCACCAATCGAGGAAGAGGTAAAAGAACTGAAAATATTCTCAAAGTCTTATGGATGTGCACAATTTGGCTTTTGTGGAAACGAAGGAATGAAAGTCGTTTTGAAGGGAAAGTTTGGGAGGTGCAAAATCTGATTGCGGAGATTAAAGGTAGAGTGTGGAGTTGGCTTGTCATCTTCAAAGGTCTTGAAACGGATGTTAGTTTCCAAGTGTGGTGCTCAAGCGAGTTCTCGCTATCTTCTTGTATCTTTTTGTAGGTACCTCTGGTACCTTTGAAGTTTTTCAATAAATTCTCCTTTTCTCGACCAAAAAAAAAAAAAGTTACGTATACTAATTAATTATGCAGAATCACACAGCAGTCTACGCCAATAGTTAATTATAAATTATAATTAAGCCGAATCACACAGCAATCTCCGCCACCCACTTGCATGCGGTACTTGCTTACTTGCTGCTCGCTCTGTCCATTATAAATGTCTTACTTTTCATAATGAGTATATTTTTTTTTTGGCAACATATATATTCTCTCTATATCTAATATTAAAATAATTTTCACCAACACACTTTATCTATTAATTACACATTTTTTAATTTCTGTGGTCAAAAGTAATGAGGTATTTGTAATGAGACGGAAGTACTAATTAATTTTCATTTTGTGTTGAGGAGGGCGAATGTTATATTTATAGACCCCAAAGTTATTTTTAGGCGCGAAACCTTGGCCGTTTTATTTTACAGATGCATAATAATTTTCTTTGAGTTTGTAATTAAAGGACAAATTTTTAAAAATTTGACATAAGTATAAATTGAGCCTAAAAAAAACTTTGAACTGTCAAATTTAATTTAAATATTCATCATATTTTGTTTTCTTCTCCAATATATTATGTTCACATTTTAATTTTAATTTTTTTTAATCTCCCTTAAATATATTTCCTACTATTTTATATAAATATGATAAAAAATAATTTAAAGCAATTTTTCTAAAATGTAAATTTAAAAAAGAAAAAAAATATAATTTATACTATATTAACATATCAAGATTTTAATTTGAATTAATTCAAATTGATTTTAAAATGGAGGGGCAATTTTGTGATAATAATAAAATTGAAGGTTTATTTATAAACTAGTACTGTATTAATTTTTTTCTTTCTATTTCCTTCTTATATCTGTTTTTTTTTCTTTTCTAAAATCATGAAATTCGACTAATTATAAAATATTGAATATGCATATCAAATTAAAGACCACAATAAAAGCTTTAATTGAGTATATTTATACTATATTAACATATCAAGATTTTAATTTGAATTAATTCAAATTGATTTTAAAATGGAGTGGCAATTTTGCGATAATAATAAAATTGAAGGTTTATTTATAAACTAATAGTGTATTAATTTTTTTCTTTCTATTTCCTTCTTATATCTGTTTTTTTTTCTCTTTCTAAAATCGTGAAATTCGACTAATTATGAAATATTGAATATGCATATCAAATTAAAGACCACAATAAAAGTTTTAATTGAGTATATTTTATGTAAATATTTGATTTCAAATGTAAAAGTTATACTTCATCCGCCCATTGATCTTGTCATGTTTTCCTTTTTGGATTGTCTCATTGATCTTATCTTGTTTTTATATTTGGTAATGATTTTACACTAAAAACAATATGGTCTCGCACATTTACACACCTTTATTTGAATATGAGACAAGCCTAATAGGACGGAGGGAGTATTACATATTGTCCCACCAACACGGAGGGAGTACTTACAATATGGTCCCACACCTATACTCTCTAGTTACTACACTAATTATACCCACCTTAATAACCGTGCCCAAAAAAATGGTACAAGCCTAATGGGACGGAGGGAGTATTTATTTAAAGATTATTTTTTTTAAAAAAAAATCTCTCATCTCTCATCTTTCTTTAGGCCCGTAATTTTGACCGTTTTGGAAATGTAGGACAATTTTTTTTGGACTTGCAGTTATATGATAAATTGTTTTTTGGGTTCAATTTGCCTTATTTATACCGATTTTTTGAAAATTTATCATGCAATTATAAACTCAAAAAAAATTGTCCTATATTTACAAAATGACCAAAGTCATGGACTTAAATAAAAACTTTGGAGTCTAGATTTATAATTATTTAGGTTAAAGATCATATTTCTGATCTTGCCATCTTGGAAGCTTAAATAAAGATGTTAATAATTACTCCCTCCGTCCCACGAGTCTTGACACGTTTGGGTTCGGCACGGGAATTAAGGAGTTGTAGATTAGTGTTTTAAGTGTGTAATTAATAAAGTATAAAATTGATAAAGTATGAGAAAGAAGGTAATAAAAGTGATAAAGTAGGAGAGAGAATATATATAATAAAGGTGATAAAGTAGGAGAGAGAAAGTAATAATTATTTGCCCAAAAAGGAAACGTGTCAAGATTCGTGAGACGGCCCAAAAAGGAAAACGTGTCAAGACTCGCGGGACGGAGGGAGTACAATTTGACATAAATTAAAATAAATTCAAATTTTTTTAGTTATGTGATTGATGATAGAAATAACATGTACATTCAATCTTATATCGCCTAAATTTATATGAATATTATGTCAAATACGATTCTGTTTTGGTTGTGATATTTCAGAAGATAAAATTAATACTACTATTCAAAAATTTCACATTCTTTCTTCTAGGCAAGTAAGTACTATTCAGAAGGCGATTTCCACGTAATATCTAGTACTATTCGATGAGATCGAATATACACGTAACACATCATGCTCTGTTGTTATCCATGTGGAATTCTCTATACAGAAAATCACTCAAAGGGATATAATTATAAAAATATTGAAACATTTTCATAAAATTTGAAGTGAGAGACATATATTATATAGTATATTTTTGCCAGATATTTCATTAAAAAAATAAAAATAAAATTGCCAAGTTATGGGGTTGTCGATGGTGTGTACACTGACGTCGTCTAGTGCAATTAATGAGACTAATCGTACATATTTTAATTCTTTAATTATATTTTGATGTGAAACTAGATCCACATCTTAGCATTTAGCAAGCACCATTCACACAGTATTAATGTCTCTTGGTACTAACTACATAAAATTTGTCTTTTCATATTAACACAAAGTCAAAGCGGATCTAACTATAAATAAATATATATTGAAAAGTACCATAATTTAACATAATTTCATTTTCAAACCAACAACTCTTATTTATGAAATCATACATTTTTGGTTCCCCGCGGTATTCTTAATTTCAACATAATATATTTTGCAGCTTCAACTCTTTCACTTGTTTACACGAAAAATAACATTAGTTTATTTTTTTTGATCTAAATTTCAATTAATTTAGGATAAATATAGAGGGTATTTAATCCTTTTCCCGACAAATTTGTTGGATACACTACTAGGTTTAGCGTGGGTCATGACGTAGAACTAACTAAATAATTAATTAAATAGAAGTTTCCACAATTGAGGATTTGCCATGAGTAGCTATAATTTGACATATCACAACAAAAATACATATTTTATGTCTGCCAATAGAATTTTTTTTTTAAGAATAAAATCCGTTGATCAATGTTTGATAGTTAATCCCACGAACACGGCCTCCTACTTAAAAAAGTAAAGGATGATAACGAACTTAATTTATTACTCTACATTACATCACATTATTCCATCAAAAAGTTACTGCACCATTAATTAATCTCAAAACTTAATTCTTTGTTTCATAGCAAGAATGTGGTAATCAACACTCAAATAGGTTGGTGTTTTTGTTTATTTTCCTTTGTTTTTTCTAACTCGATATTTCCTCTTTCATGTTAACTGATATATATATATATATATATATATATATATATATATATATATATAGGGTGCGGTTATAGTGAGAACCACAATTATCGTGAGAACATAAGAACCAATAAAATTACTGCATCTGCTATACAAATTAATGCATCCGCTATTAAATTTAATGCATCCGAAAAAAATAATTTTTTTGCTCCCTTCAGGATTCGAACCCAGCACCTGCATCCATCCACCAAGATGATGCATCCACCGTAGATCTTGATGATCGAATGGCTTAAAATGGTTCTCCGTTCTTATTTTATTAGTGGTTCTTATTTGAACCTCTCCCTATATATATATATATATATATATATATATATAGAGTATATAAATGTGTTTTGGAAGTTGGCTGCACAGAAACAATCAGGGCGACAGGCCAAGGACCATCATTTTTGGAGGCCCAAATTTTTTTACATCCTTTTTTATATACTTCTTATTATTATGAGTTTACAATTAAATTATTTTTTTTTGACAAAATGAATTTACAATTTATGGGCATTGAAAAAAATTGAGATCCAAAAAAATTACATTCCTTAATCTTTTTTGAATAATACCGTATGCGAATTAATTCACTCGCTCTGCTGCGACTCTTCATATTTGATCTCTATCGCTTCTAGGGACTAGGGGTGTGCACTCGCATATTCAAATCGATTTTTGTTAATATCAAATCAAACCAAATCAAATTTATGGTCCTCTTTAAGAAAATAAAATCGAACCGAACCGAATTAACCAAAATTTTTAAAATTAAAATCGAATTGAACCAAAAAATTGAATTAATCTGAAAAACACCGAAAATTTTGAAAACCCCGAAAAAAATAATTTTTTTTAATTTTTCTTTAAAAAAAAACTGCTCAAAATTAGATTACTATATTTTATCATGATCCATCATTCATTTTAAGAACATATAATTAAAATATTATAATTGGGGTTAGACTAGAAGTAAGATATTAGAATATTATAATAAAAATATCATATATATATATATATAATGAATATAATTCAATTTTTCGATTTTGTTCGATTTTAAAAAACTCAAATCGAACCGAACTGAAAAATCGAATTTTTATAAAAAAAATCTAATCGAACCAAACCAAAAAAATCAAACCATATTATAAAATTTCGATTTTGATCGATTTGATTATTCGATTTCAAATTTTTTTCTCACCCCTATATCGCTATGTGCCTCTTCATCTCCTTCTCTAGACAAAGCCATTCTCAGCTGACAGTTCTTTGTTTCAAGAAAATCTTTTTCAAACAAATTTTTAAATCGTTAGTATTATGAAATAAATATGAGAAATTACAGATTGTATCCTATGATTCTATCTCTTTCTTTAGACTTCAATCTTATACATCTTTATTAAAATTATCTGATATTTGTGATGATGTAAAATGAAAAGTGAAGCTGAAAGTTTAGATGCATCAATTAAAAATTTTGAATTTTTACTTGGTACTCTCTCCGTCCACGAAAGAATTTCCTATATTTCTTTTTTGAGATGTCCACAAAAAAACTTCCTACCTATTTTGGGACTATATCCGACCACTATTTTTGGACTATATCACATATTTACTTTTCACTTTTTCACAACTCTCAATATTAATTGTAACACTTTTTCACCACTTTCAATACATTCAACTACTTTTTCCCAACTCTCAATACATTTAACAACTTTTTTCTTAAAACTCATGCCACTCCCCTCCTATGAAGTTCTTTCATGGACGAAGGGAGTATTATTATTTGGCATGACATTTTATTTTTCGTAAACATTGTGAATAAAAAGTTACAAAGAAAATTCATATGCTCTGTCGTGAAACAATTAGAAGATCATATGTTCCCTCCGTCCGTGATATCGTTTCCACATTTGTCATTTCGGTTCGTCTGCGATATCATTTCCACTTCCATTTATAGAAGTATGGTCCACAAACTTCGACTAAGAATAATAGTGGGACCCAAACTCCACTCACTACATATTCACTACTATCCACAACTTTTTTTAAAACCCGCGCCGTCCACAATGTGAAAATGATATCGCAGACGAAGGAAGTATCATTTTTTTAAAAGTATACAAACAAAGGATTTGATACATGTTTCATTATTGCTAAGAGTCTTGCTTCTAATTAATATGAATATAGAGTCAATATTTTCAACAAAATGTGGTATTACTATATATAAAAAAATTGTTGAGGGAAAAACTGCTGCAGTTTCATTATCGCCCGAAGAGTCATTTATAATTGAATATTTTGTAGTTGTTGTGGACATGACAGTTGCACGCACCACCACAACAATTATACATTTTTTTTTTTGTAATTATACACAATTATAAGTGTGTAATAGTTTAAAATACACAATTATCATTTTAATTGTATTTATTTACATATTTTTCCTATTTTTATAGATCATAAAATTAAGAGGAAAAACAAAATAAGAAAGGAAACAAATTTACCAATTTGCCATCACTCACTCCCACTCAAAATCAAAACTCAAAACTCAAAAGTCAAAACCCAAATTTCACACAAACGGGCAAGAATTGCAGTAAAACCCAAATAATATTAATTCGAAAGCCGATCATCAATGGCTTCGGCGGCATCAGCAGCCTCTGCCAATAAGCCATTTTCAGTTCTATTTGTTTGTCTTGGCAATATCTGCAGAAGCCCGGCTGCTGAAGGCGTCTTCGCCCACCTCGTCAAGCAAAGGAATCTTGATTCCCGATTCCACATTGATTCTGCTGGAACCATCAATTATCACGAGGTATTTGTGTTTGTTGTTGTGGGAATCCAGAGGAATAGTAAAAAAAATGATTCTTGAGCGGTGGTTGCAGAATGAGCTGGTGATGATTTTCTGTTTATTTTTATTGATTAACCAAGGGCAACCAAGCAGACCCAAGAATGATAGCAGCTGCGAAAAAGCGTGGAATTGAGATAACTTCGATATCGAGGCCGATAAGGCCGTCCGATTTCAGAGATTTTGATCTCATTCTTGCCATGGACAGGCAGAACAAAGGTGTGTGTGTGTGTTGTTTCAGTTCTTGCATTTTAATGCTTTTGATGATGCAAATGATTTGTAGATTTCTATTATGTATTTGGTATTTGTTATAAGGGAGAAAACACAATGTGAAAAACTAAGATATTCTATGACATGATTCTGTCTTTTTGAAAAAATATAGTTAGAAAAAAAGAAAAAATAACAAAGGAAAATGTCTCAGTTTCCATGTAATTAAGTTTATATGGGTGGGTTTCCGACACGAGAAATCACAATGGGCTAACATTGTCACTAAGTTAATGTACGAAGCTTGAGTAATGTATTAATTGAAGGTCGGGAATAAGCTTTCCATTGGTCAATTTATGGGGCTAAACGAGTGTATTAATGCTAAATGGATGAGGCTAATGCTCGTGGTTAATTCTTATGTTGTAAGAGGATATACTTGCGGCGTTTGAGAGGTGGAAGAACAGAGAGACATTTCCTGGTGATGCAGCTAAGAAGGTCTGTATGTAGTTTGTGTGATTGTTTCGTGTTAAGTTTTTGTTTTTGTCAAAATTCTGTTTGTTGACATATCGTGCTTTTGATTGTTGTTCATCACTGAGTTGATGCTTGCAGGTTCAGTTAATGTGTTCCTACTGTAAGCGACATAATGAAACCGAAGTGCCTGACCCCTATTACGGTGGACAACAAGGTTTCGAGAAGGTATTGCACACACACACATACACACACTGCATCTATCTCATATGTGACTAGTTATGCTTAGATTCTATCGAACCTTTCGGTATGCGACCCCTACTTCGTGGATGGAGCCTGCACGTTTTAGGCTGCTTGAGTGCTTCCAAAATATGCCATGTTAGTATCCAGTGATTTAACATGCCAAGAATCTGCTTATAGCTAGAACCGGAGATGTTAAGACCATTCTAGGATGAATCTGATTTGTATGGATCCCAGTTGGATGCTTGATATATGCTTCTTTCACATTTAGAATAAACATACGAATAAATTGTTTTATAGAAGCTCGAACATACAACCAAAATAATGAGGAATTCCTTTTGCTTTATTCTGCCAACCTTGGTACAGTCACGGCGTATAAATAGAAGTTGTTTGAATGAGATTAGAAGGAAGCGCATCAGAAAATGATGCTCTAGGTTTTCTGACAGTAAGTCCTATCCCAACCAGAAGCTTACTATGGTTTATATTAGGGAAAAAAAATAATAAAAAAAAATACATGGCATGCGATCTTGTAGTTTCTTACTGTCACAGTGTCACTTAGAAACCTATAGTTTTATCATCTGCTAAGCTTAGATTCTATATGCTTTTTCACATGGGAAAATTAGGTAAACTTGGTTTTTTGTCTTCTCTTGCTCTATTCCTCAGCTGCTCGTTACGACTCTAATAGTTTAGTTCCACAGAATGTGCAACGTGATTGAGGACTCACGTTTTTTATTGTGTTTGTGGCAGGTTCTAGATATACTAGAAGATGCTTGTGCGTCGCTCTTGGAAAATATTCTTGGCACGACAAGTCCTGGCTAAGTTTCGTGCTTTCTTGTCCATCCATGCTTGCTATTTTTCGACTACAGAAAAAGTAATCTAATCAACCTCGTGTTTTTTCCACTTTGCATTGTCAGATAACAAGTTTTTTGTGCTATTTTGCTATTGAATCACTCTCTCTAATTAATAACCGGAATTGAGATGATTATATCCAATATCTATGATGTATTACTTGTCATTGCTATTTACTCTAGTTAGTAACCATAATTAGGGTTTTGGATAAGGCAATACGATGGAGATGGAATACAGAACATGAATGATCTTTTTAAAAATCTTTATTTTGTGATTTTGTATGTCGAAAAGATTGAAGGAGAAAGCATATACAGACTTGATTCATGGAGAAATCCAAGATTCTCAAAGGATATATAGTGTGGAATACTGGAATTACTCGATTTTGGGAGAAATAATCGAGCAAGTAACATCTCTCTGTTTTTTTTAGATAAATTAAAAATATTAAATAAAGAAATTTAAAAGTCGTGCCGGATTAACATCTTTTTTTTTCCACATCAAAGTGTTTTATCATGTCCAAACTGGCACAAACAACAACTAACATCAATTTTCAATCCAAAATATGCACTTGTTCTAGATGTATTCCACACTTCCAATAATGACAAATTACATGGCATCAAAAAGCCATGTTGGCAATCGAAAATCTGTAAGAAAATTGTTCTCCAATCAAAGCCAATCATTTCTACAAATTTTATTAATTTTTGGTTCTTACAAGCTAGCATCACATGCCAAGAGAAAAAACTTTGGAAAACGCTAACGCATATAAAATGGGTACACAAAAGGCTTGTATATATACAGTGGTGAGTTTAGGAATTTGACACAAGAATGTGAAAAGGGGCATGGCATGCATCTCATGATGAAATTTCTTGCCGGCTAAAAGAAAGGAATAGAAATCTGTGTGGAAAGACACATTACCCCAATAGAATCATAGCTGCAATTCATATGATGAAACTCTGTTTGGGTCCCTTTCGACGTTTTCCCCTTGGATTAGCACTCAGTGTACAGGAGAAGATATTCAAAAGCTCTGCATCTTCAACATTCACTAGAATGTTAGCAGCACTTGGGTTTTCCATGAGGAGTTTCGCCACCAGATAACCTGCGATAGACCAGCTCTGGAACAGCCGTGCCTGTTTACCGATGAATCTTGCTCCTTTCGTGTCATAGTATTCCGGCCACTTATCCTTTGCTAGTCGTTTTTCAGCAATCTTGATTGCTTTTTCAGCAATCTCGGGTCGATTCATTTTCAAGCATGCCACGGTCAGCTGAGACACCACAGCTTTCAAGGATTAGAAAACATAAGCAGACACCTAACAAATCTTCAAATCCAAACATTTTATGATAAATTAGTCCATGAGGAAACAAGAACAGAAGTAGCATGAATAAGAAGTGTGCATAACAGATTGGACTTTACCTGCCAGAGCAATGTAGGCCATGAACCTCCATTGTGGTAAGACCAAGGCCTGCAAAAGCAACAATACATTTCATTCTGTCAAATGAAAAACTCCCACTAATGCAAAAACAACAGATTTCAAGAAGAAATAATACGTGTTCTTCGGATCACTTCCTGTGATGATACTCCATTCCTGACCCTCTAGCGCCGGGTAACAAATTTTCAGTGGCATGTTACTGACAAGATCAGACCATTTGGCTTCAATAAGATCCAATATAGCATGTGACTGCTGTGTGGTGGAAAGACTGCATACTATAGCCCATAGATTTCCAAGTGAGAAGAAACGGAAGTCCATGTGCGCGGGCTGCAGGTTTCCAATAAGGTAGCCTCCTCTGTGGGGCATCCAGTCCACAAGCCAGGGAGGAATTTGATCTGGGTAGATGTTGAACTTGTTGATTGCATCAAACGAGTACTCCTCTGTCTTGTATCGATAAATTTCATTCAGTTTCTTCATATCAATCCAGTAGTACTCCCGGATGTGAATTGACAAAGCGACTAACCGGTTGTTCAGTGCCCTCATGAGGTCTGCAGAAGCTTCCTCAGGAGCAAGCATCTCACGTGCACAAAGCAGCGCTGAATAGAACAATGCCTGCAAGATCAGCACCAGGCAATACAACTGTGTAAAAACCCACCATTTATAGTATATTTATTGTAACACCCCAATTTTCATAAACTTTACTGTTTAAAAAAAAAGATAGTAAAATAATAATTTCTTGATTTATAAAGAAAATTTAAACTAATTTCAAAGTCAACTTGCCAAAATTAAACTAATATCATAAAATAAAAATAAAACTTAACAAGTTCAACTAAAATGTTCAATGTAAAATCCTTATCCCTAGTCATTTTCCACTTCCATGGCCACTTCGACTCTGAAACTGCAAAACTGAAAAGATAAGGGGTGAGCATATTGAAAATATACTCAGTGAGGAACATAACAAATATTCATATACGTCACATATATAATCAAATCACGTTATCATACTTGCAAACATACGCCAAGAGACCGGAGCCCCTGGACAAACATAATCATAGTTTGAATCAATGGCTTAAATCCCATGACCAAACACATACGTAGATCAATGACTTAGGTCCCATGATCGCACATAACATCATAGATCAATGGCTTACTTCACTACATCTTTGCCCACCACATTGAAGTTATCTTTGCTGCGCCTACCCAAAATATGTGAGTAGTAAATTTTCTGGGCTGTTCAAGCTTCAATCTAGGGTATATAACCTCCATCATACTCGGCATATATTCCAAAACAAATATCTGTAAGACTATTGAATTAGCAGGGAAAGACTTTGTTTCCTTTTGAACTGACAACCCAAGCTGATATAAAGTATGTGCTAATAGAGCAGGCCCCCATGCATAGTTTTTAATTTCATCTACAACCTTCAAGGGTACTAAATACATGGAGGGCATTGTATTGGCTTCTTTTGAACAAAACAAAAGAGTACCCATAACATATAAAACATAGGCCCTTACATACCTATCTAAATCGACTTCCCCCTCTGAAACTTTTTGGTAATTATCTAACAAATATTTAACATTTATAAGTGTCCTCTCAACCATTCCATCATCACCCAATAAGGACTTGCATAACTCTTTAGCTTTTTCATGATTTAGATCCTGCCCGGATACAAGGTCCCCATTGATAGGAAAACCTGTAATGCGGGCTACGTCGTCTAAGGTAGGCCCAAAAACACCAACGATCAAGTAAATTTCGAACAAATAAATCATAAGATTCTAACGACGTAACCATATCGTACGCTTCTTGGGCAATGAGTCGTAGCGGTGCAGGCACTTTGCTCATGAGATGCTTGGTCGCGTAAAAATCCCCTATAAAGACTCCTAGTTCGTTCAATTCGTGAAAGAGGTTGCTCATCCTTTGCACGTGTTCCACGAACCCGTGGTCGCTACTCCATGTATAGCTACGAGTTCGTGGAAAAAGTAGCACTCTAACAAGAGAAGTTCCAAAAGTTTTCTCATCAAATGACCCCCACTCAACGCACATGGGTTTTAAACCCAAATCCGACGCTCCTCATTCAGCCACGACACCCCATCAATTTCCCATCTCAATAGTAAGTCTCCTTATAGTAAGTCGGGAAGCATTGGTTCATTCATGCAATACATCAAACAGTTGTTGCCAACCCTCCTCCATTCAACCATGCCCCGAAAGAGGAAACTAAAACATCAATATTCAGCAAAATTGTGCGACGCCTTTCGCGTTGCCCCCCCCCACCACTAGGGCATATTTTTGCCAACTTCTTCGTTACATTAAATCCGATGAGCAGATTGGTGGGATACATTATTGAGATGGGAAATTGATAGGGTGTCGTGGCTGAATGAGGAGCACCGGATTTGGGTTTAAAATCCATGTGCGTTGAGTGGGGGTCATTTGATGAGTAAACTTTTGAGACTTCTCTTGTTAAAGTGCTACATTTTCCACAAACCCGTAGCTATGCATGGAGTAGCGACTACGGGTTCGTGGAACACGTGCAAAGGATGAGCAACCTCTTTCACGAATTGAACGAACTAAGAGTCTTTATAGGGATTTTTACGCGACCAAACATCTCATGAGCAAAGTGCTTGCACCCTGGGTTTTAAAAAGCGCGCCTAGGCGCGCGCCTTAGGCTAGGCGCATGGGTAGGGGGCTTTTTGGTGGGAGGCGCGGCTGCCTACAAGAGGCGCACCCTGGGCGCAGAAAAGCGCAGAAAGCGCGCCTAGGCGCTCTTTTATAAGCAGAAAAGCGCAGAAAGCGCACCCTAGGCACCCTTGGGGGAAATTCCTTTTTCAGGCGGCAGTGTACAGCCTAATTAAAAGGCTGCTGTGTTCAGCCGCAACTTTTTATTAGAAGGGCCCACTGCAACTTTTACTTTGCCATTAAGTAACATTAAGTAGTATATGAAGGTAAATTTAATATTAATTTATTACCCATTTAGCTCCATATATTATTAATTTATTATCCATTCAGCCGCAACTTTTAATGAAAAGGGCCCAAGCTGCAACTTTTATACAAATACACAAAGTATTTGCCTCTTAAAAGTAATATATGGAGGTATAAACCCATAATGTATATCTTTATTTTTATTTTTATATGGTGTTATTTATTGTTTTAATTAAGTATTTGTATATTTTAAGTATTTGTGTTTTAAGTATGTATTTTAAGTAGAAAATATATTATAGATAAATATATTAGAATTTTTATATTTTAGGTGTGTCTCGCCTACGAAAAGCCCGCGCCTGAGCTTAAAGCCCTGCGCCTAGGCTCCGGGGCATGTTTGCGCCTTGTGCGCCTTGGGCTTTTTTAAACCCAGCTTGCACCGCTACGACTCATTGCCCAAGAAGCGTACGATATGGTTACGTAGTTAGAATCTTATGATTTATTTGTTCAAAATTTACTTGATCGTTAGTGTTTTTGGGCCTACCTTAGACGACGTAGCCCGCATTACAAGTTTTCCTATCAATAGGGACCCTGTATCCGGGCATGATCTAAATCATGAAAAAGCTAAAGAGTTGTGCAAGTCCTTATTGGGTGATGATGAAATGGTTGAGAGGGCACTTATAAATGTTAAATATTTGTTAGATAATTACCAAAAAGTTCCAGAAGGGGAGGTCGATTTAGATAGGTATGTAAGAGCCTATGTTTTATATGTTATGGGTACTCTTTTGTTTTGTTCAAAAGAAGCCAATACAATGCCCTCCATGTATTTAGTACCCTTGAAGGTTGTAGATGAAATTAAAAATTATGCATGGGGGACTGCTCTATTAGCACATACTTTATACCAGCTTGGGTTGTCAGTTCAAAAGGGAACAAAGTCTTTCGCTACTAATTCAATATTCTTACAGACTTTTGTTTTGGAATATATGCCGAGTATGATGGAGGTTATATACCCCAGATTGAAGCTTGAACAACCCAGAAAATTTCCACTAGGGGCTTACTGCTCACATATTTTGGGTAGGCGCAGCAAAGATAACTTCAATGTGGTGGGCAAAGATGTAGTGAAGTAAGCCATTGATCTATGATATTATGTGCGATCATGAGACCTAAGCCATTGATCTATGATGTTATGTGCGATCATGGGACCTAAGCCATTGATCTATGTATGTGTTTGGTCATGGGACTTAAGCCATCGATTCAAACTATGATTATGTTTGTCCAGGGGCTCCGGTCTCTTGGCGTATGTTTGCAAGTATGATAAC
The DNA here is from genome assembly GCF_028751815.1 of Salvia miltiorrhiza. Lineage (NCBI taxonomy): Eukaryota > Viridiplantae > Streptophyta > Magnoliopsida > Lamiales > Lamiaceae > Salvia > Salvia miltiorrhiza. The sequence continues at coordinate 4,491,514 of NC_080394.1, read as the reverse complement.
GTGATTTGATCATATATGTGACGTATATGAATATTTGTTATGTTCTTTACTGAGTATATTTTCAATATGCTCACCCCTTATCTTTTCAATTTGCAGTTTCAGAGTCGAAGTGGCCATGGAAGTGGAGAATGACTAGGGATAAGAATTTTACATTGAACATTTTAGTTGAACTTGTTAAGTTTTATTTTATTTTATGATACTACTTTAGTTTTGGCAAGTTGACTTTGAAATTAGTTTAAATTTTCTTTATAAATCAAGAAATTATTATTTTACTATCTTTTGTTCTTTTTTTTAAATAGTAAAGTTTATGAAAATTGGGGTGTCACATTTATAGTTTCATGGCATCCTTTTCCATATGCAATCATACATCATCTTCATGGATGTCGGGCATCTCTTGCTTATACTTCGTAGAAAATAGTTAATCTTAACATTTTCTTTGGCTTAAAAGCCAAGTGGGGTAAATCTTGATTTTCCAGAGGGTAAACTCCTGTTTCCACCTAAAGGAATACTAACTGAAAACGATCCATCTAGAAGAAAGGGAGGGGACGAAAGCACATCTATGCAGAACTTAAAGTAAGTATGTAAAAACTTAGTAATCGTGCTTCATCTAGATAATGAAATCCCTTGCTTATGATATTTAGGAGCAAATTCTTAGTGATTTACAGCCACTAATAAGACGTTCGTATAGTAAGAAACTATTCATAGCACACAATAAAAAGGAAGAATAAAAGAAAACCTGAATTTCGAGTGGGTGGCCATGGATACCCATACGGCGATCTATCATGCATGAACCATCCGTTACTAGCAAAGTTGGAAACATATCGAAACCATCTGCCAAACAAAGCTTTAAAATCATCTTAATGCCCGTCTGTACATCAATCCTTTGCTGGACAGAAAGGTCTCCTGAGCTTTTTCCATATGCACGTAACAATATGATCCACCACAAACCTGAGAAATACAGCCACGGTGTTGAGCATTCCAGATAGTCAGAACTGCCGGAATGAGAGCAGAATTTACTAACCAGAATCAACTGGTGCCACCCGACCAATTGCAGCCTCTCCGAAGTCAGGATCTAAAACTTCTTCAGTTGCAGAATCATCACCATCTAGTGGCACAACACGTACTTTAAAACTTGCTGGCATTAATCCTTGTCCAGGACTATGACAATCTATAGTTTTCTCCCAACTCTGTTCATATAGAAGAAACATATCTATTTTAAGTCAAAAGCAGCAAAATAAAAAATCCAGAAAGTCATTATTTGTTATGCTATCTACCTAATGCTCCACCATTATTTTTTAATCAGTAAATCAATCATCTTTCTCTTCCATTTTACCTTGAATCTCTATAGGCTGGGAAATGTACATACATCAATGAAGATTTATCATAGTTCATCTTTTGGGAGAATAAAAAGGAATTTTTCGGATCCAATTTAATGTTGACTAATATAATTTGGCAGCATCTAATATCATTTAAAACTCTTGAAAAGAGATGCAATTATGGAAATGAACCAGGCAGCACGAAGCAAGTAAAGAGCAATGGGAAGTATTCATAACTTATAAGTATTTACTACTTTGATAGAGTGCAATAACTTCTTTCTGCCCATAAGGATGGGTAGCGGAAAACAAGTAAATAGCTTAGAAACATGCAACAATATATATATTAATGCGTTATAATTAATAAAATGTAATAATTCCATTATTTTCTTTCAAATCATAGAAATGGAGATAATGCACCACCAAAACTAACAAACACGATAAAGTGGAGATTATCCATCCATTTAGGATAGAAATATGAAATATACATACCTGCAGCTGAAGAGTGTGAAGGATAAAGTTCCTAACAATTTCATACTCTCCCTTTAATAGGAAAGCGATTCCTGAAGGTACAAAATCACGTATAAACACTTGATCATAGTTAAGCATATTCGAGTCACTTGGATCATTAGCAGCAATGGTTCCAACTGGATTGCCACAGTAATACACCATTGATGCTCGCAACAAATTCCACGCTTCATCCTCCAACGAATTCGCATCCATTCTACCAAAATTCTGGCCAATTGCTTTATCCGATGCCAATTCATTATTATACCAAGGAGCTTCCTTTTCATGTTTCAAAAGTTGTGCTGCTTCAAGCCTTTGATCATCAAGATTATCACTAACCAATCTTTTACTTGCATCCTCTCTAGAAGTCTCTCGAGCACTTTCTCTTTCAATGCAATTGCAACGCAAAGAATTTAACCGATTGCTCTGTCCTTCTCCCAAAATACAGCCACTACTTCGAACTGTATGGCTTCCCACATATTTTTTCGATGAGCCTTGGTCCGTTTGTGATATGGATCCATAAGATCTACCATACTTACAGGAAAACAGTGAAGCTGATCTCAAATTTCTATAAACCTGGAACGGCACCGCCCCAGACAGAGCTCGAGGGACTGCTTCTAAAGCAGCCATTGAACCTGTGAAAATATAGTAGTTTGGCAATCGTCTCAACTTCAATAATCCTACACAGACCCATAGAAATAAATGTCATAACCATTGATAACATGTAAACAAGACAAACAAATCAACAAGGTTTACATATGAATATGCAGCATCAATTTCTAAACCGAGTATGATTCAATATAGAGCACGGATTGAGTAAATTAACCACAATCTCATACAGTAATTAAAACCTATCATTTTTGCGAATTCGTAGCGCTGTACTTCCCCCTTTTCCTCCCCCCTTACGCAAGCGTTGCTTGATCACTCAATCCAAACAAACCCTAATCAGAGAAATAAGAACGCTGCGTAATCCGGCGGTAGCAAAGTGACGAGCAATTTTCGCCTTTGCCAATTAACGCATAAAATTCACAACACGAACAGGAAAGAAGTGATGAAACTAAACATCCATATCTAGAAAGTTCCCGTTCGCACAACTAAAGGAAAAAAAAGGAACCGTTTTTCTAGAAAAAGTACAAATCTTTAGTTCACAGTAAATGAATAGTAACAGAAAAACAGTTGATCTACTTGCTCACTTGATTTATGGAGGTGTGAAGGGCCTTTTTTATGGAGAGGGGAGTGCCGGCGAGATTTATGCAGCGACACGGCGGGGGAAGGGGGAAGGTATGGTGACACGTGCGCTATCTATTTTTAGTTTTTGCCCAATTGGGGCATTTCCTAAATTGTATGCAATAAAATGGAAAAACATGTAACGTCAGCACTTGATAGGTCTAGAAGATGCCAACATCTTTTCTTCTATTGGTTGCCAGGTTGAGGCTTCCAAATTGGAAATGCCCAACTATAACTATGGAGTAGTATTTATTCATTTATTTATTTTTCAGCATTTTTAACTAAAAAAAAGTGTAGAAGAAAGGGAAATATAAGAAAACTTATATTTATTTTTTATATAATGTGAAAATACCATCTTGAAGTGATGAGTTAAATTCTAAAACATCACTAACGTGTCGAACCAATTTGGTGGACGTCGTTTTCCACCAAATAATTCCTGCAATAGCTAAGAATTAGTATAGTTAGTAGCAAGCAGGGTCGAACCACAGAGAACGGATAATTGCAATCAATTTCCTAAAGATCTAAAATTGGTGTAGCCATCACGCCTTAAATTGAGAGAAATATTAATTAACTAAGAAAGCAAATTAAATCAAATAAAATAACACTAGAAATAAATCAATAAAAATGTAACTCGGCTCGAATAAATCCACATTAATTTAATGACTCTGATCATCGACGCAATGATTAATTAATCCCTATTAACCAACCAGTTATAGGATACCGTGAAACGCAACGGACGTACCCCAATTCCTACTTACTGTATCGATAAACAGCTGGAGACGTCAGACCTACTTATTTCCCTTATTAAAATATAACCTAGCTGGAGACGCCAGACCTATATTTAATATTCTAATAGCATCAAGATGAAGGAACCCAGTTTAGATAAATTATCCTAGATACGCTAGTAATAATTCATCCACCAATTTATTCCTACTACGAACATGATAGCTTTATCACTAATCAGCCCTATTCCAACAATTACGGATTGGGGGAACCAATTGACTGTAATTCAATTTAACCTAAGTTGATCAGGCTTAAATTAAATCAGAACTATCTTTAAACACAAGGAACAAATCAAAATCAGCATGAACCAATTTTATGCTCAATTAGGTCTCACAGATTATTAAATCAATACTTCATTATTCTAGCCGAATTAGAAATTAGCTACTCATAATGAACTAAGAACAATCAAATAAATTAAAGCAAATATGAAATAATAAAATAAATTACAATAAAAATAAATCACCACTTTGAAACAAGAAAAATTTGTCTGCCAATAGCTTGATGTTCAGCCGCCAACTTTAAGAGAGAGAGAAAAAAAGTAAAAACAACAACTAAACCTAAGGAATAAAACGTGTAGTGTAAAACTAAGTCAACCCCCAAAATAAACCTAACTTCTATCCTAGTATATGCGGGCCCAGTGGCGGATCCAGGGGGCTAGAGCCCAATTTTATTTTATTTTTTTTAAATATAGAAATTAAAAATAATAGTAATAAACTAAATACTCTGTTAAGAAATACAAACGGGACAGACTGAAAGCTAGCACTAATAATAAACTAAATACTCTGTTAATATTTTAGGTTGTTGAACTAACAATACAAGAGCTAAACACTCGGTTTTCCGAAGCTAGCACTAATTTGCTTAGATGCATGGCGTGTCTTGATCCGAGAAATAATTTCTCCCAATTCAACATTGATCAACTTTGGGCCAGGTGATTATTTATTATTTCCACAATTACTAGCTCGGGTTCGCCAAGTGTCTATTCATAGATTATTTGTAATGTAATAGACATGGTAATGAATGAAACTATTGTAGGTTTTTATTATTGTTGTTGATATAATAACAAAAAAACAATTATTTATTAATTACTATATATTATATCCCCGAACCCCCGTGCAAGTTCAGCCCCCCCCCCCAACAAAATTCCTGGATCCGCCCCTGTATGCGGCTAAGTGGAAATTGTGGAATCATAAAAAATAAGATTTGAGGTATTAACCCCTAAGTAGCCGTCCATCACCCAAACATGGGTTTTTTTCGGCCCTCACAAACTAAAGCCCAAACTAATTAATTAAAACACAAGAGTTTAAAGGTTTAAATAAATTTAAAATAATTAGCTCCAAGCCCAATCTCTAATCTTCACTTCAAAATCCACCAACTTCATCAAATTCGCATCTTTCTCGAACTCACGGAATCCGTCATCTTCTATTCTCCATCCATGCAATTCATGCGCAAAATGCCAATGAACTTAGGCAAAAATCAAATAAAACACACGATAATAAACATAAATCTAGACAACTAATTCACACACATCAGTGTCATTGACCCTTTTTTATTGTTGGATACAAATAATGGAACGGATGGAGTATTAGATATTCATGTATCTAAATTAACTTATTTTCAATAAATTTTTTGTTTTTGTTTCTTTTATTAACTTTTTTTTGTGATAAATTAATACTGTTAAATAAAGAAATTTAAAAGTTGTATCATAAAAGACTTAAATTCAAGACCTTTAGCCTCATGTATCAACCATTTACCGTTTGGTCAACACACGCACACAACAATTTTGTTTTTATTATTCGGGATAATATTGACCATAGGGCAACGGTATTCTTCTCACGTCATCCAAGATAGTGCAATTATGTGGCAAAGGTGTGTTATAGATATGCGAAATAGAATATATTTATGAAAGCATCAACTTACTCGAATATATTAAGGTTAAAAAACTTAAAATTATGGTTTATAGCTTGAACTTTCACTGAATTTCAGTGTGTAGTTTTAAAGTTAATTTTTCATTTTATTTTCTAAACAATCAATTTATCAAAAGATTATCATAACGATCTCCATCCACGAACATATTAGTATATGCATCTACAATGTAGTGTATAAAATACGCAGTATATTAGTAGTACACTTGTTCTCCACAGCAGAATATTTTCAATAAATTTGCATCAAAAACGTTATGATACGACATGAAAATTTACACAAGGTGAAAAAATAATCGAGACAAAAATACAGATAAAAGGTAACTAAGGCACAGTTGCTACATATTCACAGTAACTAAGGCACAGTTGCTTGTACTATATCAAAACAAAATTCCCAATACCAGCTACGAATCATCGTTATTTTGATCGTTGTCATTATCACCTTCATAGTATTCGTCGTCACGCTGAACTTGCTTGTCTTGCATGTGTCCTGGAAGATATTTCAGTAGAGAGATCGTTCAACGCTTAGTGTATAAAGCGGGGGAACAAATATTTCATTGAAAGATTGGGAGAATAAGGATGAGAGATCGGAAGAGTGCATCTTTTACTTACGATTTACACGTTCATCAGGATTCTGCTCGTCCTCATCAAAATCAGGAATATAGAAATCCGGAGGCACCTAGATTTAAAAACACGAAATAGTCGGGGTTCCAATTAAATAACTATGTCATGATCCTGTATAATGAATTTTGTTAGACATGATATGCCATGTATGACTGTTACTGTTAGAAAGCTAATAGGCGTTAACACTATTCTAACCACTGGAATCAGGCATTCTAAATGCAGTCAACGTGATCAAACGAATAATACAAAGCCATTAGCAAGATCCTTTGAAGACGTCAACAAAGATCATGTCTCTGCCTATCCAAATTGTAACTTTTTTGTGCTCTACAACTACAAACGTAACTGGAATTGGACTCGGAAAAGGTTGAATAGTCTGTTTACCTCTTGCATTTGTACGCCAGGTGCATGTTGGATGGCACTAAGATTTTCGCAAACTTGTTGTCTGATGTTGTTAAGGTATGATTTGCTATTCAAATTCTCCTGCCAGATGAACAATATCTGAAGTCATTAAATTGTTTTAAAATAGCAGCTTCTAATTCAAACTAGTCAAACAGATATTCAACACAAAAAAAGAATCAAACGGAGACATATAATTAAGCATGACATTAAATGCTCCTATATCAACCCCAAGTGGTAAACACGGGTGCAAGATCTTTATGTTCACATACCATATGCCCACTTGCACATTTCAAGGAGTAATCTGGAGCAAAATATTTGAAGTACTCGTTTTCTGGGATCTCTGCAAAGTAAGATGAAAAAGTGATTAAATATGGCAGATAAGGTAGTTTCATTTTGCATAAATATAAGACGGCATAGATGGCCTCTATGAATTGTACCAACAATACTCACACACAGATACATTCAGAACAAAATTGCCAACAATACTCACACACAGAACAAGGTGTTTTTAGATATCCATATAAATGAAGGTTGTAAAAGATATCATATTGCAGAAGGGACTTAAAAACACCTTCATTTAGTATTGTTGGATACATTTTGAGTTCTAGTATAGAAAGGACAAACAAATGACACATTTAGAGCAAAATTGCCAGGAATTAATGTTTAATCCATTGAACAGCACATACTAGAACCTCACTCAGTAGATACACGAGCAACTTCCCAATACTAAATGAACAGGCATGCCTAATTGAAATAGTCAATTAAGTTCATAGAAGTGATGTGGAGCACATCATGTAAAACATAAAGTAGCAGTAATGGAAACTCTAAGTAGCTAAGCATACCACTAGCAAGCTCCACACCTAGAAGAGCTCCTGTCTCCACAGTCCAACATCTAGCCACATTCTCTTTGGTGTATCCCCCACCTCCAGTTACCTGAAAGCAGAAAACTCTTTCTGCAAGTCAAGAATATAGAAAATATATTTGCAGCAATGAATTGCTAAGATATTCTATTTAAAGACCTACCAGCAAGGGCAAATTAAGTTGCTTGACAAACTTCACACAAGCTGCATGACCTGTAGGAAAAACCCCATGTGACAAGTAAATGATAAGATAAACTGTCAGCACGTTTTACCCAAGACACAGCAGACATGAGAGTAAATAGAATAGGAAAAAGCACAGTTCAAACTACAATCATATTACCATCAATAGAAAGGTTGAAGCATCCCAATCTGTCCCCAGCAAGTGAATCTGCTCCACATTGGAGAACAATAGCTCCAGGAGCATAGCACTCGACAACTTTCAAAATGATCTATAAAATGAACACATAAGAAAATTTATTATTACCCAGCCAAAAGAAAACACAATGAACAGAGCTGATGAAACATTACCGTTTTAAAGAGACGTAAGAAGCTCCCGTCATCTATTCCATCCCTAAGAGGTACATTTATGGCATAATTTTTGCCTTCTTTTTCTCCAACATCCTTGAGAATTAAACAAACACAAGAACAGTTTTCTTCAACAATGATACAAGAGGTTTAGAAGCAGTATACTTCCTCCTAATGATGAATTAAATAGCATTTCAATTACATGCATGCAGAGAAATTCTAACTTCAAAGAGTTTCTATGGTTGTGCCCTTGCCAGATGTAGAGCCCATGAATATTCTGAATGGAGCAGTATGGAAGCTAATCTCTATAATACATTAATTCTGTTCTAATTTGAAGCTTTAATGGCTAGATATTTTTTAATAAGACAACTTTGGAGTATCATAAATCCATTGGAAATCAAGCTTAAGGAAAACTTGTTATATCTTAAATCAACATTTGGGATTTAAGGGGTGAGAGGATAGACGAAGATTGGAAGCAAATTGTTTTGAGTCCATAATACAAATCATATTTATATATAATATGAGACACAATAAGCAGACAGAAGACAATAACCTGAATGGTTAAATGCTTCATGAATTGTCACATATCTAATATCTTAGTACAAAATTTGATAAATTGAGAATGTAAATACGGTGGAGATCCATCGAAATATATGATACAAAATTTGACCAAGAGAAGTTGATTATATTTTCTTAAGTGGCACCATATTTTCCACTATGACAAGCAGAAAAGAATATATTTAGCAGAAGTGAAGGAAGCACCTTGACATCACCTGTTCCAGGAAAGAACAAGTCACCATACTTGTGGAAACTAACTGTCATCACCCTGCCATGTAAAAAGTTGCCATTTTACGTTATGAACCAAAAAATGTAAGTTAAATACTGCAGGAACAACTCTTCCTAACTTCTTCAGAAGTAATGACCAACAGATAAGCTTCCAGCCCACATCACCAAGAAATTCTATGTTCATCAAATAGCAGTCAAAGGGTGTTTAGCCAAAGCATGATGTCTTGCTATAAGCAAAAGCAATGATACTCAAGAAGATAAGCCTACTTATCAATCACTCTAGTGTTTCAAATTTATTATTATGCCTCAATATGTATGGAGTACATATATGCCCAACACAATAAATTCGAAGGCAAAACAAGAACAGAGTATAAGCAATGTCCATTATCTAGATATCTTCATTCTCTATTCCAAATCTAACTAACTTCTATCATCTTACACTACATGATGAAGAGGCACATGGAAAGCTGGTAAATGTTGCACTTGCCAAAGGTATTTTCCTAGATCTCCAGGTCTAAGTGGCAAAATTTGGGGAGAAGTCATGAGGACACTGCAAATAGTATACTAGCATATCATCCGACATTTCTTAAGACATCATTGTATATAAGGTCTTAGGTTATAAAATTCCAATATTACTTTTCTGGTACCTATCAGTGAAATAAAAGGCTTCTTCAACCCCATCACCATGATGCACATCAATATCAATATATAACACACGAGCATGGTACTTCAAGAGCTCCAGAATTCCCAACACAAGGTCATTGATGTAACAAAACCCAGATGCCTCGCACTTTTTTGCATGATGCAATCCACCAGCCCAATTTATGGCAATATCACAGAGCCGATTATTTAATCTCCGTGCAGCATCTGCCAGAAAATCAGCATGGCTCAGTGAAAGCTTGGGGAAGCAAGGCTTGGTAGAGAGTTCAGCATACATGTAAACAGAACCCACCTAATGTACCACCAGCATAAATTTGGCAGAACTCAAAAAGATTCTCGAAAACTGGACAATCTTCACCAAGATTATCTGCAAGTTACAACAATTATTTGGAAATTCACATTACACCAAAGCAATCTGAACAACAAATTTCAACGCACAAACGTGCTATATTGCAACAATTAAGCAGCAGTAGCAAGCGGGTAGCTAAGAATGCTTATTCAGAAATCAGCCAATTCGTATGAACCAAAAGCTATAAAAACTAATACGAGTCCTCTTAATGTTACATAGGATTGAAATTTTCAAGAAACTCAAACCAAGATACCCTAAATTTCACAGAAATACGGAAAACTCATACATTTGGCCATTTCATTAGCGAAGAGTACTTGCTTGTCGGGAGTGATTCGCTGCAGAAACTCCACATAATCCGGAGAATGGAACTGTGCTAGCTCCACAGGATACGCCTTGTGAGGCCTCTAATTATTCAAGAATTATTAATTAGCCACAAAAGGGATCGCAAACTTTAAACCACAAATTCTAACTAGAAAAAGGAAGCAGAATTCGAGTGAGCTCAAGATACGAACATAAATTTCCATCTTGTTGTGAAGCTCATACGCCAGAACCAAATGGTGCGTCATGCACAAACGGTGCGGCTTCATTGGGTGATTAGGCCCGAAGTAAACGTTTCCCACATCCCCTGCAGTTCCTTTCATCCGGTAAGCAATCCCCGTTGTTTGCACACACACAAGAATTGAAAGCTTAAATCAAGAGTTAGAAAAGAAACCGTCATAAAAATAGGAAATTCTGTCCTTGCTGCGCATTGTAGAGCGAGGTGGAAGAATGGAGACAATGAACGATTGAATAGCACTTGCCGCCGGCGCAAATGAAGAAGAAATGCGAAGTGATTACTTGCGAAAACCTAAACCCTAATCGGCTCCAGAATCAAGAACTGTTCAAATTATTATGGTTTACGGAATAGCCTATAGGGTATATAAGGTTCTGCGAGGAGATTACAGTTACAGCAACTGCTCTCTCTTTAGAGATGCTCCGTTTCTCCTTCAAGCTGTACAAGATTAAAGCTTTGACATCATCTGATTTCTTCTTCTTATAGCTAAACATTTATTATAAGATTAATTACATTAAAATTCACGAAATTTGCACTAATTTCCGAATTTTCCATCAACGTAATAGGTGGTTCAGTGAATCCCAAATTAACATCACATGGCGCCTAGATGACATTTAGTTAAACGACGTCGTTTTATTTATGTAACCGAAATTGAGTCGTATTATTCCTATATCACTGAAAACGACGTTGTATTACCCTAATTCTAACTGAGCATTTACACTGATGCAAAACCGCCATTTTATTTTCTTCTTTCAGCCAATTTTACCGCCGCTTTTGAAATTCCAACGAGGAGTGTCGACCTGGCCCGTTCTCGTCTCTCACCCCCTCGTCTCTACATTCACATACACACACGCTCACCGACTGCCACACTTTCTTCTTTTTCAAACGGCGAACAACACCGCCAAAGCAAAACTACACTACTATCGCACGTCGTTCCCTCTAACTCGCTCTGATTGAACATCAATAGGACCGCCACCAATCGAAGCCCTAGATCCCAAATCACCGCCTCTCTCTTATTGAAATTTAGCAACAATAACCCAAAGTTTTCGCCTTGCAGCTACTCCCTTTGTCTCCGGTGATAGTACCGTTTTCAATGTTAAGTTCGAGTGCATCGTTATGCAGTCTAAATTTCTTTATTTATTTGTGTAATTTATCAAAAAATAAAACGTTATAGCCTAATAATAAAATACAATTATCAATATATATAATTTCGGTTGAAAGTTCGATTTCCAATTTTTAAACTGAATCGAAACCAAAACCTTTTCTGGATTGAATCTTTTCAATCGAATCGAAAACAAAGCCGTTGAATCTATCTGTTTAGTGCGACTTTCAATTGGTTCAATTATGCTCCCCTCTAATTTGGGTTGCCTCTTAACTTTGTTATCTTAATTTCTTGTTATACTCTTTTAATCATAACCTGTGACAACCTGCAAATCCCTCATAATGTCAAAAAGTAGGTGAAGGTGAACTGAAATGTTGGAAACCAGGTTTGCAGAAAATTAATTGCTCAGTAATTTAAAGTAATATAGAACAAACTATATATAATTTCGTTTTAAAAAAACTATATATAATTCCATAGGGAGATTGACTCTTACTTTCCTATGTCAAAGCAAAATCATATGGCTGAAATTAATATTCTTGAAATTTCGATCACTTCTTGTAGAATCAAACAAACTGAAATGGAATGCTATCCTCAATGCATGAAGGTACATTCAATAGTTAAATGGTCTGCATTCGGAACTTATTAGAATTGAAAAATGCAAATACTAAATGATCGAGAAAAAGTTTCTTGATCAAAAACTTGCACACAAGAAAAAGAAAACTTCCATTAGGATCCTTCCTTCTTTCCGATCCCATGAGACATGTTATAGATCCCTCTTCCCTGAAAATTTGGATAGTAGCCGCCCATTACCATCGCGAGAAAAACACAAAACACATTTAAGGAATGAGAAGACAGAAACTGAGACTCACGATAAGAAACAAAGAGGTGCCAGCCAAAGCCAAAGGAATGGCAACCGATGTGAGCTTATCCATCGGTCCCTTCAAATAGGTATGTTTGTGAATGCTCTGGAAAACTTTTTGCTTCTCAAAGAGCTTCTCTCTCGGCCTAAAGGGTTCCTCAGACATCCTGCATGATTTCATAACTATGTAACTAATGGCTGTGCCAAGATTCATGAAAAATAAGTCTTTTATTGCAGAATACCAAAGTAGCCAAAACATATTTCATTGTCTACTTACGAATAAAAGTACAGTCTTTATGGTTGAGATGATAGAAGCCGAGGATCAAGACTAATATTTATCAACCATGAAATATTAAATCAAATAACAAAAGTCCACGGGAAGATTAGTTGAAATGTCAAAAAAGAACTTCATGCTAAAGGCTTCAGCTGCTGATGTAATGCTCTCTTTAATTAAAGTAAATTTGAGTATGAACCCACACACATGTTCTTACTTCTTTCTATAGTATGTTACTCTCAGGAGCATTTACTTTTGAGGATTAGCATTGATAGATACAAATACCAAGCTAATCCATTGTTTACTAAGAATTAAGATGGATTGGAACTTTGGGATCTTCCGAGGCCATCGATAATTTCCATCATTTGAGCTAATTTTGCTTGATTCATATCACATTGAAAGGATAGGATTGAAGATATCTAGTAATGGAGATAAAAACACTCGATCATGTATCTTATCAGTCTTCAAAGCTCCCTCAGTACATTGATATCCTATTATCACAATGAATGACATAACAAAAAGATATTAAAACACCTAACAATGTCTTAGCATTTTTGCCCTAAAACCATATAATTGAAATCAAGCATGAAACACCATCCAAAAGGAAAATTGGCAAAAATTAAAAGAAAAGAAAAGGAAAAACAGACGTTCTATATAAATACTATAGAACAAAGCAGGTCAAAATCAAACTCAGCATCTCTAGTAAATCAACGCACAGATCGATGAAGGAAATGACGACGACGACAATGACAGACCAAATTCTAGACGGAAGGATCCAATCCATTAACGCACCCGATAACAGATGAACACTCCTACTATTAAAATTTCAGAAATCCAGATTCAGCATCCAAAAAGCTCATAAATCAATCCAGACGGAAGTAACAAACCCTAAATGAAAATGAATCCGCTTCACGGAAATAAAATTTTAAAAAATTATAATCCAAAAAGATAGAACGATTCTCACCTGAATTGCAGAGGTTGGAAAATCACAGACAGCAGAAACCAGAAAGTGTAGGAGGATTGAAGAGATTGCGCGAGATGGAACCAAATGAAGGGAGGGTTGAGAAATAAGAATTTGTTATGAGCAGGCGCACGCTAATTGGGTTTTGGGTACGTGTATTGTTCGGGCTTTTCGTTATTAGTTTTTCAAACGAAAGGGCCCAACTCTATTGGATCTTCAAGATCAGCAGTTGAATACTGGGTCGGGTTCGGATCCTTGAAATCGAGCTCCGGTTGAGAGACGGGTGGGTTTTCCAATCGCTTGGCGGGGTTTGTATGAGGGATTATTTCGAGCCCTAATTTTGGTTAATTTCCTCTATTTTATGGTCGTTACTTGTTACGTTTGGCCCATGATTAGATTTATGGATCAAATCAAGAATGAGTTGGTTTATATGTTAAAATTTTAAAAGTAAATTGTGATGACGTATTTAGTATTCCCTCCATCCCAAATGAAATGTCTTGTTTCTTTTCAGCATGGTTATTTAAGAAAATGCTAATTATATTATTAAGTGGTGTGGTGTGGTTGAAAATGTGATGTGGTCCCAAAAATTCTACTTTTTGAGGATAATTTTTTTCCATAAAAGGAAACAAGACATTTCATTTGGGACATGGAGTATCATTCATTTGCTCTGGATAATTTATATGCATTACAAACTAAAGATTAATTATCTTCAAATTCATAGTGAAACTTGAATTAGACAATATTTAGAGCAATTTTAGAAGAGAATAAAAAAAATAGACAAGGTTATGCGTTTGCCGGGAGTCGAACCCGGGTCTATTGCTTGGAAGGCAATTATCCTAACCGTTGGACTACAAACGCTAGACGAGTGGTATTGAACTAAAATTTAAATTATTGACAAGGTACGAAATTTTCAATATTTAACCTTATTTATATATATTGGACTATTATATTTGATTAATTCATTTTTATTCAAGTTTAAGTATAAGTGGACTGTGATTTGACGATATTATTACTAAATATTTTAATTAGCTAACTAGTAAAAAAAAAACACACTACTTAAATAAAATTAAGTGCTCAAAATTATCAAGCATTCTAATTACTTTTAGTCAAACTAGTTATGGATCACGTGCATGCAATAAGCACACGATTTTTGCATGTTTCTATAAACTAGTATGACCATCCGTGCGATGCACGGCGAAATCAAAATTACATGATATTTTAAATAAATAAATGTAAATATTAAACAGAATCAAAATATAAATAAATACAAAATATGGTTTAAACATAAAATATCAATTACTCAATAGAATTTCGACTTTAAAACATGTATAAAGTGTAATGATAATTACAGTTATTAAATAATTTTATATTATTTGATAATGAAAATTAATATACATATTATTATTATAGATTATTACACATAATAATAAATAGATATTTTTATAAACAGGCATAAATAAAAAAGTTGTAAAATTTTAACAAAGGGAAAGAAAATAAAATATTTTAAATTTTTAATAGCATATTCGTCTTAAATTTATTTTGATGATTTTGATACTATATTAAAGATCTTGTTACGAACTTAAACTTAAGATGAATATTGAATATTTCTTCATAAATTAAATTTGACGATATTTAAAAAAGAATTAAAATTATATAAAAAAATAACATAAAAAAATAGTGTAAAAAATGATAGGAGAAGAGAGAAAAAAAATGAAGGAAAAAAATAGAGGGTGAAAACTCCTCTTTTATATTTATATAGATTAATGACTCTAGTTACTATAGTTTCTATAAATTATGACTCTAGTTACTATAATTAATTAATATTAAAAATTGTTTAAATTGATCAAATATAGAGAGATAAAAAGACATACTATTAAGTTGAGTTATTTGCCTGTAAATCTATAACGTTTACTTGGAATTGATTTTTGCACCTAATTTTATTTTTCTACTTTTAAATACATAACCTTTCATTTTTGTCTCAAGTCGGCGCCGGAATTAACACTGTGGGCAGCTGGAATGACACTTCGATTTTTTTTTTTCACATGTGGAATTAAAAAATATACAAAAATCCCCCATCTTCCCCTTCCCCTACCCCAAAACCCTAATTCCCCTCACCTCACCCCGCTGTCGCCACCGCCGACGCCGCCTCCTGCCGCCACCATCGGCGCCTGCTGCTAATATCACAATTCAAAATGCCGTCGATTTCAGAATCTGCCGCTGGAGAATCTCACCAACCGCTTCATTTTGTTCATCTTCATTTTGAGGTTTTGAGGGGTTGGGGTGTGTGGTTTTATCAACTTGCTACTCATTTTGTTCATCTTCATTTTTTAGTTTTTTTTTAATCTATATATATATGAAAATAAAGTTTTTAATGGTAAAATATTACCGCCATTTTTTAAAATTTATCTCAATCCATTCAAATTAGCAAACTTTGCGTTACATATGCTTGTGTTGAGTTTTTTGCAGAAGTTAATCATGCTCCTGAATTATCGGCAAAATGGATGAATTACTAGAGTATCATTTAAGTAAGGGTTAATATGCAAAAACACCCCTAACGTTACCATCACAACTACACTTAAGCCCCTAGCCTAACGTTGATAGCAACTAACACCCCAAAATTCATTAAGTACTACAATTAAACCCATAAACAAAATTTCTTTCACAAAATTAAGATTTTTTTAAATTTATATAATATATTAAAGGGGAGTTTTCTCGCTCCCTCCATTTTTTCCCACCATTTTTCTCTCTCTTCTCCCATCAATTTTTTTCATAGAAATAAATATTTTCATACACATACATAAATAAAAGAATTGTAAAATTTTAACAAAGAGAAAGAAAATAGAATATTTTAAAATTTTAATAACTAATTTGTTTTAAATTTATTTTTAATAATTTTTATACCATATTAAATATTTTATTACAAACTTAAACATAAGATGCTTATTAAATATTTCTTCATAAATTAAATTTGATATTATTTAGAAAAGTATTAAAATTTTAAAAGAAAAAATAGATGAAAAATAATGAATTAAAAAATTGATGGGAGAAGAGAAAGAAAATATGGTGGGAAAAAATGGGGGGAGAAAACTCCTCTTTTATATATTATATAGATTAAAAAAATGAATTTCTTAATTTTGTGAAAGAAATTGTTTGTTTATGGGTTTAATTGTAGTACTTAATGAACTTTGGGGTGTTAGTTGCTATCAACGTTAGGTTAGGAGCTTAAGTGTAGTTGGGGTGGTAACGTTAGGGGTGTTTTTGCATATTTAACCCTTTAAATAATAATAATGTCTAGCACCTTATCTACCACTCACTACTAGGAATTAATTTATTTATTTTATTTATTTTTTGTTTCTTTAAAAACTAAGACATTTTATAATTGTTACCTTAATTTTGGGCCAACTTATAATACTCCGTATAATATAATATTTGACTACATAAAAAAAATTGATCTAATTGATTGTTTACATAAGGTTAAATTACAGTTTTTTATTAAAAAAAAAAATTGATCTAATTGATTATACTATATTTAATAAAATTAAAGTTTCTTAAAATTTAAATTATCATTAATTTAACCTTCATTGCATTTGATTTGTCTAAAATATTCAGATTCGTAATTTTAAAATGTTTCTCATGTAATATTTTACGACTTTGATTCATATATATGGAAGTGATCATTATACAAACTACAATTATCGTATAAAATGAGTCCATTATGAATTCGCTATGAAACATTGTAATTTGTTGTAAAAATTATGAATTCATGGTACATGATTTGAACCCTGCACCATGAATTCATTTAGCAAAGTCATGAATTTATCGTAGATCTTCACGATCTAAAGGTTGAAAAATTATTCTTATTTTATACGATTAATACATGTACTCATTGGATGGTGAAGATTAAACCTTTGACGCAGAGGATGTTCGCCCATTTAATGTCTCAAAGGAACTTTATTTTTGAAATTTATATTTAAACAAAATAACCGAGTAAATATGATTTGAATATGCATTCAATTAAAAGAATATGCTTTCTCCATCCTTGAAACATCTTCCTAAGGGGAGGCGATACAAGTTTTAATAAAAGTTCAGTTGTATATTTGATGAGTGGAGAAGTGGTTCCACAAAAAGTAAAAGTTGTAAGGGTAATAGTTAGTGGAATTGTTTCCAAAAATAGAAAAATGTTTTGAGGACAGACGAAAATGGAAATAAATGAAGATGTTTTAAGAACAAATGGAGTATTAAATTATATGCAAGTAGTAATTTTTTACATCTCAGGATATCTGTATGATATCTAATTATTTCTACTTGCTTTTGATTTTTGACAAATTTATATATTTATATTTATTCTCAAGAATATAAATGTGATTATCTTGAGGATAGAATTATTATTTAATTTAAATTAGCCACAAACGTTTAGTTGGGCTAAGAGTTTAATTATGTTCGTACTCTTGGTCCATAAACTTGCGTCGTCAATTTAAATTAAATACGTATGAACTTTGGGGGATAGGAGAACTTGACTTTTTCTTTGGCAATTAACACTCTTGGCGGCTGGAAGAAGAAGAATTGAGCAGCTAGTGAATTTCTAGTTTGATTTTTTGTGTGTGTTTTTTTTTTCTTTACAAGAGAATTGCCTTGGATGCGGTTTTAGTGATCACAATTTTCGTGAGAATATGAGAACTATTAAAATTATTGCATCTGTTATATAATTAATGCATCCGTTATTAAATTTATTGCATTTGAAAAAAATAAAATTTTTACTCCCTTCAGGATTCGAACTCAGGTTCTACATTCATCCATCAAAATGATACATCCATCGTAGATCTTTATGATCGAATGACTTAAAATGATTCTCCGTCTTATTTTATTTCATTGTTCTTATTTGAACCTCATTAAAACTAGTGATCATGGAAAGTCACCGGCCGGAATTATTTAAGTCCGGTCCCAACACAATTGTTGCCACAATTAGTTCCAATCTAAAATTGACTTGGACATACTTTGATACATACGAATACACAGTGCATACACATTAATTAAAATTTAATTATGATTAATGAACTCTTATTACAGATAAAAAAAGAGTCAACTTGTGAGATAGTCATATTGAGCAATGAAACTTAATATTTGGCCTCCCATTTTTTATGTTTTAGGATTATTTTGCCCTTAATTAGTGCGGACCGGATTCGTATTTGTGCGCGGGTTGGCTTCGGGTTTGGGTTGGGGCACGCGGGTTATGATGGCACAGTTGGTACAAATGGGTAAATTCGTGCCAATTGTGCCATTTATTATGTACACATGACACAATTATGCTCATTTGTGTCAAATGTAACTGAAGATTGAATGAATGTACAGTTGGTACAAATGGGTAAATTCGTGCCAATTGTGTCATTCATTAGGTATACTTGACACAATTATACTCATTTGTACCAAGAGAAGAGAGCGGGGGGGAGACAGATGAAGGGTACATTTGATACAAAATTGATAATTCAAAGTTTAAAAATTTATTTTCAATGGTTTAAGATATAATTGATATATAGTGCGAAAATAGTTTGGAGTATAATTATAGATTAATAAAACTCTAATTAAATTTATTTGGAGTAAATAGACACTACAAGAAAATGCGGCTCTAACGACCGAAATTTCGGTCGTTAAAACCCAAAAATCGATCGTTAATATTTTTAACGACCGATTTAACGACCGTTTTTTTCGGTCGTTGTTTGCATCGTCGCCCGAGTTTTAACGACCATTTTTTCGGTCGTTAAATTTAACGACCGATTTTTTATTTTTAACGACCGAAATTTCGGTCGTTAAAAAGAGAAATAAAAAATAAAAAAAATTAGTTTTTTTTTATTTTTTTAAATAACGACCGAAAGTTTATTTGTAACGACCAAAAATTTGGTCGTTAAAAATTAATAAAAAAAAAATAATTTTTTTTTCGAAAAAAATAGTATTTTTTTTAATCTTTGTATCCCACAAGTATTTTTAGTGTATTTCTAATGTATTTTGACCTTAATTGCATACCATTTGACGAACTTCCCAGTAGGTCACCCATCTTACTTGTGCTCTAAGTCAAGAGCGCTTAACCTTGAAGTTCCTCTCGAGTAGTCACCAGTACAGAACACTCGTATTATTGATATATATAGTACCTATTAATTCATTTAAATTCTAATTCAATATAAAATATCATTAATCATTCATAACCTTATAATATGTCGAGATAATAACTAAGATTTGTGGTGCCGGCGAAATATTGACGGTAAATATACGATCGAATTTAAAATAATAAAAAATTAATATTATCGTAATTAAAAAAAGAAAAGAAAATATGAGTATGAAAAATAACAAGCAAATATACAACAAAATCAATATTAAATCAATATTAATAAAATTAATATTTCAAAAATAATTTTATTATTTTAAAATAATAAAATTATTAATATTTTGAAAATAATGAATCTAATAATTTAGAAAATCTAATAAGTCTAATAATTTATTATAATGAATCCAATAAATCTAATAATTTATTATTATTTGTAAATAATATCACATTTTTATTAATAATAAATATTATCTATTTTTTTAGAATAATATTATGAAAATAACAATCATTTTTAAAATATTCTCTATAATTTGAAAATAATAATTAAATAGAAAATTAATAAAAAATAATTAAATATTTATATTAATAATATTTAAAGGGTTAAAGTACATATTCACCCCTGAAGTCGACACCCCTAGAGCGTTGGGCTCCCCAGACTCGGTCGTGGCGCGTTGACCTCCCTGAAATCTCAGAAAAAGGGTGCAAATAAACCCCTCATTTGCACCCTTTTTCCGAGAGTTCAGGGGTGTATTTGCACCCTTTTTCCGAGAGTTCAGGGAGGTCAACGCGCCACGACCGAGTCTGGGGAGCCCAATGCTCTAGGGGTGTCGCCTTCAGGGGTGAATATGTACTTTAACCCATATTTAAATAAAAACGAAATTTAAAAAGAAAAATAATCAAAAATATTAAATATTAATAATCAAAAAATATAAATAAATAAAAATAAAAACGAAATTTGAAAATTTTAAAAATTGAAAAAATAATATTAACGACCGATTATTCGGTCGTTAATAAAAAAATTTAAATAAATAATAAATAAATAAATAAATAAAAATAAATAAAAATAATTTTAACGACCGGAAAATTCGGTCTTTAAAAAAATATTTTTTTATTTAAAAAAATTAAAAAAATTAAAAAAAATAATATTAACGACCGAATAATTCGGTCGTTAAAAAAAATATTTTTTTTTAAAAAAATTAATTTTAAAAAAAAAATTAATTTTTTAATAAAATAAAATAAAAATATATATATTAACGACCGCATTTTCGGTCGTTAAAATAAAAAAAATTAAAATATAAAAAAATAATTGTTACGACCGAATTTTCGGTCGTTAATAAAAATAAAATATTAAAATATTAAAATATTAAAAAAATAATTAGCGACCGAATTTTCGGTCGTTAAAAAATAAAAAATAAAATCGGTCGTGAAACGGTCGTAAATCGGTCGTTAAGGCCGCAAAATTAACGACCGAAAATGTCGGTCGTTAATTTCGATCGTTAAACGCGTGTTTTTTTGTAGTGAGACCGTAATGATACACGTACATCACTACAAAAAAGTATTTATTAGTATCATGAGGAATTGGTAGCTAATATTCATGTCATAAAAATTATAACGTTTGAAAATGTAACTGGCAATTTGTACATTGTAATGACAAGTTACATTTACTTTTAATAATATATAGTATTATTCTTAAAAATTCTCAAAGAGTATAACATGACATGATCACTTGCATATATATATATAGAGGGTTATAATAAAAACACTCTTAAGTGTATAAAATATAAATGATTTTCAGCCCTTAGATCATCAAGATCTACGGTTGATTCGTAACCCTTTTGGATGAATTCGTGGTCCTGGGTTCGAATCCCAAAGGTAGCAAAAATTTATTTTTCACAATTCGTAACCATGTTGGATAAAATTCGTACATTAAAAAACGTTTATTTTTATATTTTAAGAAGTGTTTTTACTGTAGCCTTCCCCTATATATATATATATATATATAGGGTTAGGTTCAATGAAAAAGGCCTAAATGTAAGAAAGAATAGAGAAGTAATCTCATCCGTTGATCTTATCTAATCTAACGGACATGATTTATTCACGCCATGTTCAACGGATTTTTTCGTTGAACATTCGTGAACATATACAATATTTTTGGGGGTTCTGGGTTTCGACCCCCCATATGTTCAACGAAAAAATCCGTTGAACATGGCGTGAATAAATCATGTCCGTTAGATTAGATAAGATCAACGGATTAGATTACTTCTCTCTTCTTTCTTACATTTAGGCCTTCTTCATTGAACTTTAGCCTATATATATATATATATATATATATAGGGTGTGGTTCTAGAGAGAACTACATTATTTGTGAGAACGTGAGAACCATCAAATCTAATGCATTCACTGTAAAAATTAATGCATTCGTTGTCAAAATTAATGCACTCAAAAAAATAAAAAAAATTGCTCCCTTCAGGATTCGATCCCAGGATCTGCATTCATCCAACAAGATGATACATCCACCGTAGATCTTGATGATCGAATGGCTAAAAATGGTTCTCTGTTCTTTTTTTATTTATGGTTCTTTCTTGAACCTCTCTCTCTCTCTCTCTATATATATATATATATATATATATATATATATATATATATATATATCCAATCACCAATCACCACATTTCGCACAAATCAGTTATATGTCCAACTAATAAGCTTTGGAGTCGTATAAGTGAATTTTGATGCATAAAAATTGTAAAAAGTAAAAACTTGTAAAATATATAGTTCTTTATTTGTGTTTAACTAAAAACATCGAAAATTAATATAAAAATCTTTGAAGTAAATCTTGAATTTGAAAAATTGGCATTAATTAAATTAGTTTATTTATGAGAGATTAATACTAGTTCAAGTGTATATAAATAGCGATGGCGAGAGGAAGCAAAAGAAGAATTAAACCAAGAATGGAAGTTTTAATTGTTGTATCCCTAGCCTTCGTAGCAGCATGGGCCTTCTACTCAAGGTGGCGGTCGGGAGGCGGCTCCCTCCCTCCGGGGCCGAGCCGTCTGCAAATCATCGGCAGCATGCTCCAACTCGGCAAAACCCCCCACAAGTCCTTCGCCCACCTCGCCAAAACTTACGGCCCTATCATGTCCATGAAGCTCGGGAATGAATTCGTGGTGGTGGTTTCGTCGCCCGAACTGGCCAAGGAGATATTGGTAAAGCAAGGCCTTGTTTTCTCCAAGTCGTTTGTTTCCCACGCAATGCACGTGCTCGGCCACGACGAGCTCTCGATGAACTGGTCGCCCGCCACCTCCAATCGATGGAAGAAACTGCGGAGGGTACAAAGCGAGCAACTCTTCTCCAGTCGAGCTCTTGAAGCCACTCAAGATATGCGACGAGAGAGGCTGCAGAAGCTGACTGACCATGTGAGCGAGTGTAGCCGCCAAGGCCGCGCCATGAATGTCGGGCAAGCCACCTTCACCGCCATGAGCAACCTCATGTTGGCCACGCTTTTCTCCATCGAATACGACGCTTCAGATCATAAGAAATTGATGGAGCATGTGAGAGCTCTCACCAACCACCTGGGGGTTCCCGATGTATCAGATCTCTTCCCCATCCTCGCTCCTTTGGATCTGCAAGGAATAAAACGAAAGCTCACACATCACCTCGGGGCTCTACTGGACTTAGTCCAGAGCCTCATCGACCAACGCTTGCAAGCGCGAAAGGCCTCCAATTACCTAAAAAAGAATGATGTTCTCGAAACCCTACTAGACCTCTCCCTAGGAAATCAATGTGATTTGAGCCTTGAAGAAATTAAGCATATGTTTGTGGTGAGCATCTGCATATACTTTAGTAATTTTTTTTTCCATATTAATTTAGACTCATGATGTATATATAGGACCTAATCATTGCAGGATCAGATACAAACTCATCCACGGCGGAATGGGCAATGGTGGAATTACTACTCCACCCCGACAAACTGGCGAAGCTGAAAGCAGAGCTCAAGAGTGTTGTTGGAGGGAAGAAGATAGTGGAAGAATCAGACATCGCGAGACTCCCATACTTGAGAGCAACCATCAAAGAAGGCCTCCGCTTTCACCCGACCACGCCTCTATTAGCTCCTCACTTGGCGGAAGAGGAAACGCGAGTTAATGAATACATAATCCCCAAAAATACAAAAGTATTTGTCAATTTTTGGGCAATTTCGAGAGATCCCAGCGTATGGAAGAATCCTGAGAGGTTTGAGCCTGAGCGATTTTTAGATAGCGATATAGACTTTAAGGGCCATCATTTTGAGCTGATTCCGTTCAGTTCGGGGCGAAGGATTTGCCCCGGGATGCCGCTGGCTACCCGTATGCTGCACTGTATGGTGGCCACTCTGTGTCATAACTTCGATTGGGAACTTGAAAGAGGGGCTCAATCCAAACAACTCCAAAGAGAAGATGTGTTTGGGATAGTACTGCAGAAGAAAATCCCTCTCAGGGCTATTCCCATCATGCTTTAAATACAGCTGCTTGTTACTTTTTCAAATAAATTGGGCTTCATGTCCCCAAGGGAACATCAAGCGGTGCGACCTTCTGTGTGTGAACAGTGAGATCTCGGGTTCAAACCCCACTGCTCCCCCTGCCCAACTCTCCAAAGTAAAAAAAAAAAAAATTGGGCTTCATGTAATTCATATTATCATAACTCACATATTGACACTGTTTTTTTTTTTTTTTTTTTGTTTTTTGTTAAAGTTTGTGGTTGTATGGATTGTATCTGTAATTTTATGTTTGCCTGTGGTCCATTAGCATAAAAATATGATAATAGACATTAGACTTATGTGTTTGTTGTTATAAGTCGGAGGTTAAGATTAATTTATAACATTGCATCTAATAATCAACGGTTATATATATGATGTTATTTTAAAATAAAATGATAAAAAAGTAAAATATAATTAAACAATTAAGATAACCGTCAATAACAACAATTTAATTCAAGCAAGAACTAAATTGTGCATATATCTACGTGTCGAATTTCTACCCCTGAAACTATTGACCAATTATAACAACAATTTAATTCATAGTAGGAAGGGGAAGAATCTATTGACCAATTATAACAACAATTTAATTCATAGTAGGAAGGGGAAGAAACTATAGACCAATTACAACAACAATTTAATTCATAGTAGGAAAACATAGATACTTTTTTGTCTCGTAAAAACAACTCATTTTGTTATTTTGGGTTATCTCACAAAAGCATATCTCTCTCTATTTTTACACACTCTCATCACCTACTTTTCATAAAGTGGGACCCATTTTTTTTTGCCACAATACACTTTAATATGATAGTATTTCTTAAAACCCGTGTTATTCTCATATGAGTATATTTTTTTGAAATGGAACCATTGCAGCCGGACTAGTCTGTCACTTTCTTGCGCCACAGCCGCCGGTCACTCTCGCTCATATATGTGCGGCCGCTCGCTCGCTATACCCTAATTTCTCTCTCTTTATCTCACGCTCGTAACTCACTATCTCCCGCCCTTGACACTAGACTGTTGAAGAACGCGCGCGTTCGCCGATAGCCGATCTCTCTTTTTCCCTCAATATCACTAACATTTTTTTCATATGTGCATCTACGGCTTGATTGTATTCTACTATGGGATGTCATATGGCTGAGATGGATGATCATATCACATGATTTTTATTTATTCATGCTATGCGAAATGCATTATTCTATATATACATTCTGGAGAGGTTCAAAAATTACAATAAAATACATAATCAAACAATTTTTTCTCATTTCTATCCTACAAAATCTTTGCTTGCAGCTTGGAGATGACTCAGCGTGCTAGAAAGCCACGTGACAATGATGTATTAATAGATTTAGGCACATTGAGTCAACTAGTGGATGTGGAGATATACTAGTCAAACATATCATGTCTTATTCTGTATCACATATCAAACGAGTCCTAACAGAAGAACAGTACATGACAAGTTCCTAAACAGTACGTACCATATTTCTTAGGAACAAGTAGAAGTGTGTTTTTCTTGGCCACTGCTAGTCCTTTCGTTGTCTCTGTATGCACATCTTCTGGTCGGATCCCTAACAACAATTCCCAGTCGGAACTATAGACCAAATTTGCAACTGCAAGCTCCACATTCACAAGTCCCATAACCTTACCGAGGCACAGTGGCGGATCCAGGATTTAAAAACTGGGGGTGCAAAAAATAATCTTATAAACACTGGCAGAGCTAGGATTTTTTTGAGGGGGTTGAACTTTTACGGGGGTTCCGCCCCCGGGAATTTTTTTTAGGCCTTCATTACATTTTAGACATTTTCTTTTTTTTTATACTAAAATACAAATATAATTAGTAATAACTCTGCATTCCAAATACAAAATGTGTACGTTCAATTTTTTTATTTAATTAAGAATTGAGGTAAAGGATTGATTAACTGATGGGCTCGATCAAAAGAATGAAAAAGAAAGAGATGAATGGCTCTCTTTTTAGTTGGGCCAATGGAATTTAGGATTTTAAAAATTGAATTTTTCTTTTATTTTTGATTAAAACTTTTATTTGGGGGGTGCAAACCTTAAATATAAAATAATTTATACATGAATATTAATACTATTAATTTTTTTTTTTTTTGGGATGCAGTTGCACCCATGCACCATGCTAGATCCGCCAGTGCCGGGGCACATTCTCCTGCCCGATCGATACAAATTAAAGGGAGTGAGTCCGAAATCTTTTCCTTTTGAGTCGATATTGCTATTTAAGAACCTCTCAGGCATGAACTCGTCTGGATTTTTCCAGTACTCAGGATCTCTTGAGATTGCCCGTGTGTTAACATATACGATCGTTTTGGGTTGAATTTCATTGCCGTCTAGGATGCCCTTTTTAATGGGTGGTCGAGTGAATAATACTTATAAAAATTAAGGAAACAGTGAAAATATACAAAAATGACTCATCTCTGATGAGATCGTGAGAGGTCAAAACTCGCAATCAAATCTAAAGCAATGTTTTATATATAAGTGTAAATACCAATAAAATCATAAATGATTATTAGTATACTATAAATATAAGTGTTAATATATAAGAGTAGCCACTTTTATATAGTAAAAATAAATTTTACCCACTAATATAAAAACTTAAAAAAATACCCACATTTACCATTTTACCCTTACATATAAAATTTTTACAAATACCCACTGTTCACTGGTTGTGAATTCAACTCGAATTTGCAACTGAATTCAAGTATTGGTTGTGAATAACAAGTGTTGGTTGTGAATTCGCGTGAATTCACAACCAACACTATTTCAAGTTGTGAATTCACAACCGATAAAACTTGAATTCACAACCAACACTTATTCAAGTTTTGAATTCACAACCAATAAAACTTGAATTCACAATCAACACTATTTCAATTGTGAATTCACAACAACGCCGATAATTCAGTTGTGAATTCAAGAACATTTGTACAAAATTGCGATTTTCATCAATTTCTTCGTTACTTATATTTTTTTTTCGATTAAATTCAAATTGAATTCAAATTTCTTCGTTACTTATATCGTATATAGATGAGCTTGTGGACCCAGGAGAATATTTTGCAGTTGTTCTGTTTTACGAATCGAAACCCGAAGACGGCAGCCTCCAGTTGGAAGAATCACTGGCCAGAATCTTGGTTGATTTCTATCCTCTTGCAGGAAGATTCATCAATAATTATAGTTCGATTGACTGCAATAAAGTTCATTAATCATAATTAAATTTTAATTAATGAGTATGCTGTGTATTCGTATGTATCAAAGTATGTTTAA
The DNA here is from genome assembly GCF_028751815.1 of Salvia miltiorrhiza. NCBI lineage: Eukaryota > Viridiplantae > Streptophyta > Magnoliopsida > Lamiales > Lamiaceae > Salvia > Salvia miltiorrhiza. The sequence continues at coordinate 4,463,930 of NC_080394.1, read as the reverse complement.
GTCAATTTTAGATTGGAACAAATTGTGGTTGTGTTGGGACCGGACTTAATAATAATTCCGGCCGGTGACTTTCCATGATCACTAGTTTTAAGTTTAAAACTAGTGATCATGGAAAGTCACCGGCCGGAATTATTATTAAGTCCGGTCCCAACACAACCACAATTTGTTCCAATCTAAAATTGACTTAAACATACTTTGATACATACACAATGCATACTCATTAATTAAAATTTAATTATGATGCAGATAAAAAAAATGGTAAATGTCACTTTGAACCTTAAACTATTTTCGCACTATCAATTATATCCAGAATTATCGAAGATAATTTTTTATATCTTGAACTATCTATTTTGTATAAATTGTACCATTCGTCCATTTTTTTGGCTGCAAAAATTTGACATGGCTCACCGAAAGGCACAATATATTTAGAATTATTCATTTTTTGACCCACATTATATAAAATGGTGTGATTATATGCCTTACTAGTTTAAAATTCAAAGGGTGAAAAATAGAAGAAGGGTACATTGAAGGTTTATTCATAAACTATATATATATTTTTTATTTTCTTTTTCTTTATCATTCTATTTTAGTACATTCTACCAAAGATGACACTGGTGCTATTCTAGTACATTCTTTATCATTCTATTTTAGTACATTCTACCAACAGTGGTGTTATTCTAGTACATTCTACCAAAGATGACATTTATATGTTATCTAGTGAGAGACATGTCAGCCACACATATCACATCTTATTTTACAATACATGACAAGTTCCTAAACAGTACCATATTTATGAGGAACAAGTAGAAGAGCATTTTTCTTTGCCACTGCGACTCCAGACACAGAAGTTGTATCGACATCTTCTGGTTGGTTCCCCAACGGCAATTCCCAATCAAAACTATAGAGCAAATTTGCAACAATAAGCTCCACATTCACTAGCCCCATAACCATGCCAGGGCATATTCTTCGGCCCGATCCAAAGGGAGTGAGTATAAAATCTTTTCCTTTTAAATCGATATTGCTATCCAAGAATCTCTCAGGCATGAACTCGTCCGGATTTTCCCAATACTTGGGATCTCTTGAGATTGCCCATGTGTTAACATACACGTTTGTTTTGGGTTGAATTTCGTAGCCATCTAGTATGCTCTTTTTAATTGCTTCTCTTTGTGCAAGAAGTGGGACAGAAGGGGTTAGACGGAAAGACTCCATGATGACTGCTTTTAGGTAGGGAAGTTTGGGCAGATCATCTTCATCTACTTTGCCTTTTTTGCCTATCGAATTTCTGATTTCTGCTTGCAACTTTTTCATGACGTTGGGAGCTTTAATCAGTGCTGTCATTGCCCATATGGTTGACGTGGCACTTGTCCCTGCACCACCTACAAATATGTTCTACAAAAGTTTGAAAAACATACCATCAATCAATCAACACATATATATAATTAAATGGACTAAATTGAACTCTAGTTAACAGAATAAGGATGGTTTTCATATGATCCTTCCGATTACAACATACTCCCTCCGTCCGCCAAGAGTATGTTAGTATGTTACAATTGCTACTTTGAACGTCCGCAAAGAGTATGTCACTTTCTTTTCTATGACATAGTCCTACTTCTTTTCCTTATCATTTATCCTTACAAATATCCACTGTTTAAAAAAAAAAAAAAAAAAAAAACATGTCTCATTCCGTTTCAACCACTAATTTCATACAATGGTAGGACCCTTTTCTCGACTGCATAAAAAACACCATCCATTTTATTAAATCTCGTGCCCAGCCAAAGTGACATACTCTTGGCGGATGGAGGGAGTAATATATTTTGAGATTTTTTTTGAAGCGATATATTTTGAGATTTTTAAAAACAAACTAAAGTTCAGGTGTTTGCAAAAGTCCTCAAAGTTCGGATTAACCCTAAAATATACTCATCCCCCTTCATCCACTTTCAATAAGCCACATTTCCTTATTTGGACGTTCCAGTTCAATAGACCACTTCCTAAAACATTACATAACTCATTATTTACACCAAATGTCATTGTGGCCCACACATAATTAAATCTTTTCTCGTTTAAAATACAATATATATCTTCATTTCTCTCCCTACTTTTAACAAATATATCCTCAAAAAAAGTTAATTTATCTTACCTGTTTTATTATAAACTATTCATTTTCTTAACATCTGTGCTCAAGCCTTGTGGCGGCCTATTAAATTGGGACGGATAAAGTATATAGAGAAATGAATTACAATCAAAGATGAATTAATTACCAATAGTAGGGCTTTGATGCTATTCCAATTGAGATCAATGGGAGAAGACTTGTCTTCTTTAAGCTTGATCAAAGTATCAAGAATATCTTTCTCCTCCTCCTTCTTCTTCGCCCTCCTCGGATCAAGATGCTCGTCGATGAGCTCCTGATAGAACGAATCGTGATTCTCGAAAATCCTATGGAGCCTCTTCGTCGATCCAACGAGTTTATCCACCCAACCGAGAGCAGGAACGTAATCAGACACAAAGAATTTGAGCGATATTGCCCCAAATTCATCTATAAGATTGTTGAATCGCCTCATTTCGTGATTGTTGTATCTCTTGCCGAAAGCAATTCTGCATACCAAACTGCAGCTGATAGCCGTTGCCATCTCACTCAAATTCACAACCTGATGAGAGGAAGCAGATTTGGAGATGTTGGCGATCATAAGAGAGACTTCGTCTTCGCGAATGGGGCGGAAAGATTGAACCTTTTTGGTGCTCAAGAGATGAATGGTTATGAATTTTCTCATCTCTCTCCAATTATCGCTGCATGGTGAGAAGGCTATGTCTGAGTATTGGTATGTTAGTTTTTGCATAACAGTGGATTTCGGTCTGCTACAAAATGCCAAATCTTGAGTTTCCATCACTTCTTTTGCTAATTTTGCCGAGGAAACAACGATTAGAGGGCGAGAGCCTAATTTCATGTGAAGGATAGGAGAGTTGTATTTCTTGGAAAGGCGCCATAGGTAGAAATGTAGGTCGCCGGCAGTGGCGACCTGGTGGAGGTTTCCGATCAACGGCAGCCGCGGGGGACCCGGCGGGAGGTTTGATTTTGTTGTTTTTCGAGTTTTGCCGAGGAAATAGATGAAGATTATGGGAAGAAATATGGATAATGATAATACAAGGATCATTGTGAAATTTGTGCTTGAGATTTGAGAGTGTAGATATGGAGAGCATGAATTATTAGTGTATAAATACTAACAATGTTGTGCAAATTGATAATAGAAAAATCTATATCTATATAATCTATAAAAGAGGAGTTTTTCCTCTTTCTTCTCCTACTATTTTTTTTCTCTACTTTTTTCATATAATTTAATTATTTTCTTAACATCCTCAAATTTAATTTATGCATAAATATTTAATATGCATATTATACATAATTTGTGACAAAATTTTTAATATGGTATAAAATCATCAAAAAATAATTTAAAACGAATAAATTATGAAAACTTTAAAATATTTTATTTTCTATGTCTTCTTTAAATTTTACAACTTTTTATTTATGTTTGTGTATGAAAATATTTATTTATTTATTATGAAGTGTAATACTCTATGATAATAATGTGTAATATTAATCTTCACTATCAAATAATTTAGAGAAATTGATGTGTTTATTTTATTTTTAAACTATATTTTATATTTATTTATATTTTAGTGTTGTTTAATATTTATACTTATTTATTTAAACATATCGTTTAATATCAAAGTTTGCCGTGCATAGCACGGATGAACGTACTAGACTATGATTTGAGAGTTAGTCTAGACAAGGAGAGTGGGGGGAGAGAGAGAGAGTTGAGAGTTGACCTATATATATTTGTACAAAATCATGAAAATTGAATTTAATCCAACAATGAGCAAGTGCGAAGTATGCAAATTACAAAATCAATTGTACAAAATCATGAAAATTGAATTTAATCCAACAATGAGCACGTGCAAAGTATGCAATAAATAAAGTCAAATGAATGCCGTCAAAATTAAAGAAATATTATTCTATAATAAAGTAGAATGGTTCTTAGCTAGATTTCTAGACGGCCATAATATGGTATGTCAATTTATCATAAATAGGAGTATAATCAATAAGAAGATAGTGTATTGCTACCATTTAAAGTATATATGCAATAAGTTAAGCCAACTGAATACCGCCAAAAAATAAAGAAACATTACTCCCTCCGTTTCGCAATAATAACGTCCAAGTTTTTCCTCTTTCTTCTCCTACTATTTTTTTTCTCTACTTTTTTCATTATAATTTAATTATTTTCTTAACATCCTCAAATTTAATTTATGCATAAATATTTAATATGCATATTATACATAATTTGTGACAAAATTTTTAATATGGTATAAAATCATCAAAAATTAATTTAAAACGAATAAATTATGAAAACTTTAAAATATTTTATTTTCTATGTCTTCTTTAAATTTTACAACTTTTTATTTATGTTTCTGTATGAAAATATTTATTTATTTATTATGAAGTGTAATACTCTATGATAATAATGTGTAATATTAATCTTCACTATCAAATAATTTAGAGAAATTGATGTGTTTATTTTATTTTTAAACTATATTTTATATTTATTTATATTTTAGTGTTGTTTAATATTTATACTTATTTATTTAAACATATCGTTTAATATCAAAGTTTGCCGTGCATAGCACGGATGAACGTACTAGAGTATGATTTGAGAGTTAGTCTAGACAAGGAGAGTGGGGGGAGAGAGAGAGAGTTGAGAGTTGACCTATATATTATTGTACAAAATCATGAAAATTGAATTTAATCCAACAATGAGCAAGTGCGAAGTATGCAAATTACAAAATCAATTGTACAAAATCATGAAAATTGAATTTAATCCAACAATGAGCACGTGCAAAGTATGCAATAAATAAAGTCAAATGAATGCCGTCAAAATTAAAGAAATATTATTCTATAATAAAGTAGAATGGTTCTTAGCTAGATTTCTAGACGGCCATAATATGGTATGTCAATTTATCATAAATAGGAGTATAATCAATAAGAAGATAGTGTATTGCTACCATTTAAAGTATATATGCAATAAGTTAAGCCAACTGAATACCGCCAAAAAATAAAGAAACATTACTCCCTCCGTTTCGCAATAATAACGTCCAAGTTTTTCCTCTTTCTTCTCCTACTATTTTTTTTCTCTACTTTTTTCATATAATTTAATTATTTTCTTAACATCCCCAAATTTAATTTATGCATAAATATTTAATATGCATATTATACATAATTTGTGACAAAATTTTTAATATGGTATAAAATCATCAAAAATTAATTTAAAACGAATAAATTATGAAAACTTTAAAATATTTTATTTTCTATGTCTTCTTTAAATTTTACAACTTTTTATTTATGTTTGTGTATGAAAATATTTATTTATTTATTATGAAGTGTAATACTCTATGATAATAATGTGTAATATTAATTTTCACTATCAAATAATTTAGAGAAATTGATGTGTTTATTTTATTTTTAAACTATATTTTATATTTATTTATATTTTAGTGTTGTTTAATATTTATACTTATTTATTTAAACATATCGTTTAATATCAAAGTTTGCCGTGCATAGCACGGATGAACGTACTAGACTATGATTTGAGAGTTAGTCTAGACAAGGAGAGTGGGGGGAGAGAGAGAGTTGAGAGTTGACCTATATATATTTGTACAAAATCATGAAAATTGAATTTAATCCAACAATGAGCAAGTGCGAAGTATGCAAATTAAAAAATCAATTGTACAAAATCATGAAAATTGAATTTAATCCAACAATGAGCACGTGCAAAGTATGCAATAAATAAAGTCAAATGAATGCCGTCAAAATTAAAGAAATATTATTCTATAATAAAGTAGAATGGTTCTTAGCTAGATTTCTAGACGGCCATAATATGGTATGTCAATTTATCATAAATAGGAGTATAATCAATAAGAAGATAGTATATTGCTACCATTTAAAGTATATATGCAATAAGTTAAGTCAACTGAATACCGCCAAAAAATTAAGAAACATTACTCCCTCCGTTTCGCAATAATAACGTCCCAAATATTCTTTTTGGATGCGCGTCCCATTTATAAAATGTCGCAACCAAAAAATATATATATTTGATCTACTTTCCCTATCTTTCTTCTAATTTACTTTATCTATATTTTCTTAATTTGTGTGCCCCATTTTTTTTTTTGAAACGTTACTATTGAGATGGAGGGAGTATTATATAAGAAAGAAGAATGATTCTTAACTAGGCTTCTCAAACGGCAACAATAATATAATATGGTATGTCAATTTATGGTAATTGTTAGAATTCGTAAGAGGTTACAACGTTTTTAATTAGTTTAACATATAGAACGCAAAAATTACTGAAATAAAAATATAGTTTTCTATAAATATTTATTTATATTTATATAGAATCTCTTATTTACAAAACAAAATTGGTTTTTAAATTTCAACCCCAAAATCGATTATGATTTCTAATGCTCAATTTATGGCTTTGCAACTGAATTCAAACCCAGAATTTGAGTCATTTCACCTTTCAAAAAATATACTCCCTCTGTCCGCCAAAATTATGGCAATTTGCTTGGGCACGGGATTTAATAAAATTAGTGATGATTTTGATGTAGTGGAGAAAGGGTCCCACCACTTTATGAGATGAGTGGTTGAGATTGAATTTTGAGTGATTTTTTTGTAAATAAAGAGTGTTAGTAAGGATAAAATATTAAAGAGAATGGTGGGACCATTGCCATAAAAGGAAAGTGACATAATCTTGGCAGACGCCCAATATAGTAATTGTGACATAATCTTGACGGACGGAGGGAGTATAAAAAACAGGTAATTGCTATATAAATACATGAACTTTACTCATTTTGTGGTATTTAATATGAACTTTAAATCCAAGTTTTAAATACATGTACTTTACTCAATTTTGGTATTTAACATGAACTTTAAAACATAGTTAATTATAAATACATGAACTTTAAACTTATTCAATTTTTGACTCGTTTTTCATTTTTCCCAAATTAAAGTTGATTTAGAATACCTGAATCTTGACGTGGATACTTCGGCACTGAGATACGACGTCGTAGGTTAGAGGAAAACAACCCAAAACTAGGATTTATAAGCTCATGTTAAATACCAAAAAGTGAATAAAGTTCATGTATTCATACACCAATTACCCTATAAAATTTGCATCTCGATTTGTAGCCAAAATCAGCGGGCATCTCATTCAGGCATTTTTACAAACATTTTCTTCACTTTATAATTGCAAAGTTGTTATTTGATGTTTGTAATATAACTATTTAATATTCGTGTTAAAAAAGATTTTTGTATTATGCAAAAACCATGAAATTAAATACAAACGAAACATCACTGTGTACATAAATTTATGTATAAGAAGTCAACATTATTTCGTGTGAAAATCAATCCTGACCACCCACGAAGTCGAGATCTACGAACTAAATTGATTTTTAGTCAGTTAATCTTGAGCGACAGCTACAACCTGCTTCCCCACATTTCTACCTGAAAAGAGTCCAACTAAAGCAGCTGGTGCAGCTTCAATTCCTTCAACAATATCTTCAACATAAGCCAACTTTCCTTCTTGAAGGAGCGGTAAAACCATCTCCAAATACTTGGGATAGAGGTGGAAGTAGTCGAAAACCAAAAATCCTTGCATCCGGATTTGCTTTAGAATCAAATATATCAAGTTGCGCGTGGCGTCTTGCTTCTCGAGGTTGTACTGCGATATCATCCTGCAGCCAGCAATGCGGCCGCGGGATCTCATGTTGGGGAGCACCGCTTCGAGCATTTTGCCTCCGACGTTCTCAAAGTATATGTCGATCCCATCGGGGAAGTACCTGATTATATGATTGATAAATGAACTTTATATAGATCACATAACGATAGACTCGAATGTGAGATTTTTAATGAATTTCTTTAGCTATTGCCTAAAAACTGCCATGTCAGCCCAGAGCTTCGCCGGAGGAAAAAGTCATGGAAAAACTGTTCAGACGATTAAATTCAAGAAATTTTTAATAAAAAACAAAAACGTTCATGGAAAGTTTGGAAATCCAACCAAAGTTCATGATTTTTCGCGTAATTAACCCTTATTTTTTTTAAATAAATAATTGGGATGGAAAAGCCCCTAAATTGTGGTAATTAACTTTACCGTTATAATCGGTCGGGTTGGGCCGGGCTGAGCTCATTGTGCCGAAAGAGAAAGTTCAGAGCCCAAAAATATAATTTAGTTTGGTCCACTAAGCTAGCGGACGGGCTAAGCCAGATCACTTTTGACAGCTCTATTTATAATTAACCATATTTCTCTTTAATTGTCTATATATCAATTGAGTTCCTATAGTGGGGATACATTGACCTAACTACATAGATGGAACTTATGATGCATGTTATATTTATATATTAGATTATAAATAAATATATATTAAAATTCATAAATTCTAAAGAGTTTTAGATAGAAAGAAAGTTTTTGTCACATTAGATTTACAATCACCTCTTTATGGCTGCATCAATGTCAGGTTCTTCTTTATAGTTGAATGCATCATCAAATCCAAATTTGTTCTTCAGAAGATTCACATTCAACAAAATAATTTATACAATCAAACAAATTTAAAAAAATATAATGTCACTGCAACCCAAAAAATAAAGGAAGAAAAATATTGCTGCTTCAGGGTGAAGACAAATGCTGAGATTAATTAATTAAATTTGTTTTATCAGATCATGAATATTCTAACCTTGAATTTAGAGTCGGCTTTTGATTATATAGTTATGTATATATGTTGTCGCTATCAAATTAGGTATTCATTTAATTTAAGGGTTAAATCCAAAAACAAAACAACAAAATTAAATTTCCACTAATAAGGAGTATCTCCTATAGACATGTCAAAATCGTGTGCAAAAATTAAAAAAATTGAAAGGCCGAGTATTCGTTCAGAAGAAAAAATATCGTATTGTATGTATAATTTTAGAACATCAAAGTTTATGGATTTACAGACGAAGAATCCCATATAAATTATTTTTGAGATTTTTAAATTTTCTCCACACATAATAATCATTCGCGGATGCAATAGAAGTTGGTGAGTGACATTTAATTATAAATTTCAAAGTATAAGAGACCTTATCTTGTGAGCCTGCGCTTCCAACGACATAGCACCCAAATAGCTTAGCAAATTGGCCAACAAGCTGACCAACAGCTCCTGATGCAGCAGATACAAAGACGATTTCGCCCTCTTTCGGAGAGCAAATCTCGTAAAATCCCACATATGCAGTCATACCAGCCATACCTTCAAAAAATTATACCAAAAAAGAAAATTAAAAACTTCTGGTTGGGAACTACTCCCTTCGTTCACGAAATAATTTCCTACTTTTTTGAAATTACGAAAAGACAGTGTTTTTACAATTTGATTTGGTGATGGGCTATAATACTATAATTAACACAAAATACCAATAATTTAATGATTTTAAGAGAATTTTCATTTTGAGCGTTCCACCTATCTTGAGACACACTTTTTCACCAACCACACTAAATACTAGTTTTTTAAATCTCATGCCCAAAAGTTGTGTCTCAAAATAGATGGGACTGAGGGAGTAATAAAATTAAATACGCCACTATTTCAGGCCCCGTTTGGAGTTTTTCTCTAAGATAATTAAATACTTCCTTCGTTTCACTATAAGCGTCTAACCTAATAGCGTCAAAATCCCTGAAGTTTGGCGCGATTCTCATTTTTTCCTTGACCTTAAAATCTTGCGTGAAGGACAGAGAGGGAGATTCAGAGGGTGTTTCAGTTTGAGGGAGTACAGATGAAGGACGAGGCCGACGACGCTCATCGTCGGAGTTACAGCGGCGACGGCCTCGTGCTTGTGTGTCCGTGTGCGTAGATCCAGATCTGTACATGGGCGTGTTTGATGGAGAGAAGAAGGGTTCACTTGAGTAAAGAGATGAGAGAGGGGTTAGCGAGAGAGAGGAGGTCGGCGGCCTGATCGCGGCGGCCGGAGGAGAAGAGAGGAGAGGGGATTTGTAAAGAGAGGAGAGATGAAGACGAAGGAGAAGGTCGGCTGAAGTTCCGGCGGGATGATGAAGACGAAGACATGGATTGGGTATTTTTTTTTTCTCAAGAACCCTAATTTGAGAATGAATTCAATTTTGCCCTCAATTTTTCGATTGGATTTCATTTAATTCCCTAAATAGACATAATACTACGTCGTTTCACGTTATAACTTAAACTATGTCGTTTTCTTCACCGGAAACTTAATCCTACATGGCTTTCCGACAGCCATGTCAGCATTAGTTAAATTGCCGATCAATTTTATGAGAAAAATGAGAAACATAATTAAGTTCAAGGATTTTAACAAGAATTTTAAAGGTCAAGAGAAAAATGGATTGTTTGTGAGTTTGTCGTGAGGGGAAGACTAGTGAAGAGTTTTGCAATGTGATTTTGAGATCATTAAAAGCAAGAATGCGAGAGAGGGCTGCCATTTTTGGATTCGGGGAAAAATGCGAATTCGGAGAAACTATAGGGATTTTGGCGCTATTTGCCCTATTGAAGTTTGTTTTCTTACCCATTTTGATATGCGACTAATATCCACTTGTTTTAATTTGTAAGAATATTTAGTACGTAAGTTGACATATATACATAAATATAATATAAATTTTTATATATATACAGATTTTGATTATTCGGGTTTAAGATCGAGATAAGAATCGTTTTGTACTTATAATTCTTCAAAATTGTGATGGGTTTTATGTATTTATTTCTCTTTCACTTTCTCTTGTAGTAACCTAGGAATTATATGTTTTTATATATATAGGGTTAGGTTTAATGGAGAAATCTCTATTGATCGTTCCAAATAAGTTAATAATTTTTTTGAATAAATCAAGAGACCGCATGAACAGACATATACGCATAAATACGCTTCCTCCAGGGATTGAATCCAGACGAAAATGCTTGTCCAATAAAATTATTGGCGTATTCGGACCGATCAGAGATTTATTCTCCATTCTCTCTATATTTAGCATTTTTATATGCTATTATAGTGACATGACTTTTCACATATTATAATAATGTTTTTTAATTTCTTTTTTACTATAATGGTAGATCATAAATGAACATATAAAATTAAATGATAATTAGACTTCTTGAAAATAAGCAGTTTTGAATGTAATTCTTGTACTTTTAGCCGTAATTTTGAGCATCAACGACTCTTAGAATACTTAGCCATAATTTTATAGTGAGTTTTTCTTTATATTATCTGCTCCTATTACAACCGTTGGGTTGATGTTGCGTACACTTTACATGTATATATTAATGGCATGTTTTGCTATTTTAAAGATAAAATTAGTCATTTTTTATCAAAGATAAAATAATCATTATGATAAAATAGATAAAAAAAAAAACAATCACTGTTATCATTTTACCCTTGTTATATTATAATAATTCATAGTTGCAAAGCTTTTTAATCGTTAATTGTCTATATTTAACCTATAGTTCATGACTATAATGCTTCTTAGCTATGAACTCACCTTATTTAACCTATAATTTACAACCAAATTGATTCATAATCATATATTCACCTTATTTACAGTATTAAGACTATGATTTTATATTAATCCAATGAAGTATTTGAAAGAATGACTAATCCATAAAAAAATGGTGAGATATGATGTAACAACCAATGTGAGTATGAATAATAACCAAAAAGAAATTGAAGAAACAGTCAATTTTGGTTCAGACATTTCGTCAAACAGCTGAGTATATTCTGAAATGAATAGAAAGGTAAAATCACGTCTTCTTATTCAAGTAAATAATAAAGAATACATATTAGCAATATCTAATTAAAATGATTGGCAAACGAAAAAGAATATATTTTTAGGCCCAATTGAAAGGGGATCCGGCCCAATTGATAAAAATACACAATTCCAAATTATTTGAGAAATTGCGAACTCAACAAGAATACATTTTTAGGCCCAATTGAAAGGGGACCCAGCCACTTATAAAATTCATCAATTGATATAAAAAAATATACATTTTAATTATGAGGTATTTTTAGGACTAATAAATCCATATATACATGGAAAATATTTGTCAGCATATTAAAATTATATTATGAGGTATTTAAACTCAATCTCACTTTTATAAAAACAATATAATGGAATATGCTATTGTTAATAACATATACACATAAAAATTGATACATATATAAGTTTCCGGCTCTAGAAAGTTAACGTGGTAGGTTGGATTCCAATTGTTTTTCAACTTACGTGCCACAAAACGACATTGTTTTGTATTTTGCATTTTTCAATTTTGTTTAATAAAATCCAAAGTGGATTTTTTAGTTAGTATCGCAGAAACGACGTCGCGTTTTGTGTTGTATAAGTTTTTTTTCTTCTAAAATATACATTATTAAGACTTTAATCCTGTCAATTGTTGCTAAATTTTATAATCTAATTTTATAATATTAAGACTATAAGGCCTATTATTCGACTTCAAAAGTCTAAATTAATAAGCTAGCTAGCTAGACTTAGCTCAAAGGATGAAAGTCTAATAAAAATAAATAGGCTAGCAATTAGACATAAAGCATTATTTCAGTGGTAGAAGGGCTTATTAATTAGTTTCTGACTTTCTGTGTTAAAATGAAAGTCAAGATAATTTTTGAAAGAGAGAGATAGAGAGATTAATTTAATTAACCAATAAATAAGCTACCATTGAGATGTAGTCAGACGAGTAAATTTGCTTCAATTTAATTTTCAATCCGTTGAATTTAAAGAAAATGGACCGAAGAGATAATTATCATCATCAACTTTTTAAATAAATTTGCTCCTCAATATTACATAAATTTAATACAATTGATACAAATTGTTGCCCTTATATTAATATATACTACCAAACAATAAGTTATATATTACGTATATTTTAGTACATCCTACCAAACACGACCTTGATATGTTATATGTAGTAAGCGACATATCAATCAAACATATTGTATTTTTTTTCCATACTACGTAGCAAATGGACCTAACAAATGAACACAAGATTTTTTCCTAAATAGTACCATATTTCTGAGGAACAAGTAGAAGTTCATTTAAATTCTTTTCCACTGCGAGTCCAGTCATTGGAGTTGTATCCACATCTTCTGCTCGGATCCCCAATGGCAATTCCCAATCGAAACTATAGAGCAAATTTGCAACAATAAGCTCCACATTCACAATCCCCATAGCCATACTGGGGCAGATTCTTTGGCCCGATCCAAAGGGAGTGAGCCCGAAATCTTTTCATTTTAAGTCAGTATTGCTATTTAAGAACCTCTCGGGCACGAACTCATCTGGATTTTCCCAGTACTCGGGATCTCTTGAGATTGCCCATGCATTAACATACACGATTGTTTTGGGTTCAATTTCATAGCCATCTAGAATGCTCTTTTTGATTGTTTCTCTTGGTATAAGAAGTGGGGTAGAAGGGTATAGTCGGAAAGACTCCATGATGACTGCTTTTAGGTAGGGAAGTTTGGGCAGATCATCTTCATCTACTTTGTCCTTTTCGCCTATCAAACTTCTTATTTCAGCTTGTAATTTTTTCATGACGTTGGGAGTTTTGATTAGTGCTGTCATGGCCCAAATGGTTGCTCTGGAACTTGTATCTGCACCAGCTATAAATATGTTCTACAAAAGTTTAAGAAATTCATATCTTATTTTGTTAAATTGGAACAAAATATTATTGTAATATACAAAAGGAATGACTGCAAAAGAAGCATTAATATACAACAGTTTGATTGTAAAAGAACATACACTTATCTACAATTAATTACTATAATGTCTTTTACATGTACAGTAAATAAAAATATATTAAATCCACTTAACAATTTTTAAAGCCATTAAAGATATTAATAATAATCTTAATCTTTTCAGTTGAAAAATACTACTCCCTCGGTTCACTAATTCATGACCCGTTTGATCAAAAAGTGGCCTATAAATGCTGAATTGAGTGCAAATGTGGCCTAAGAACACCAAAAACTAAAATAATTGACCTATTTTTGCAAGTCCGAAAAATGTTGGCCTATTTTTGTAAATCGCCCTAAGATAGTGGTCTTAAATAATTTTAAACTCCACAAACTTCAATTTTAACATTTAGTTTTACCACATACTTACCAAAGTTACCATTGGGGTCATGAATTTGTGAACCTAGAATATGATAATCAAAGCTCAATTACATACCATTAGTAAGGCTTTGATGGAATTCCAATTGAGATCAATGGGAGAAGACTTGTCTTCTTTAAGCTTGATCAAAGTATCAAGAATATTTTCCTCCTCCTCCTCCTTCGCCCTCCTCGGATCGAGATGCTCGTCGATGAGCTCCTGGTAGAACAAATCGTGATTCTCGAAGGTCCTATCGAGCCTCTTCGTCGATCCAACAAGTTTATCCACCCAACCGAGAGCAGGAACGTAATCGGATACAAAGAAAGTGAGCGTCATCGCCGCAAATTCATTTACAAGATTCTTGAATGGCCTCGTTTCGGATTCATGATTGTTGTATCTCTTACCGAAAGCTATTCTGCATATCAAACTGCTGCTGAGAGCCGTCGCCATCTCACTCAAATTCACAACCTGATGACAGGAAGCAGATTTGGAGATCATGGCGATCATAAGAGAGATTTCGTCTTCGCGAATGGGGCGGAAAGATTGAACCTTTTTTGTGCTCAATAGATGAATGAATGTCATTTTTCTCATCTCTCTCCAATTATCGCTGTATGGTGAGAAGGCTATATCTGAGTACTGGTATGTTAGTTTTTGCATAGCAATGGATTTTGGTCGGCTACAAAATGACAAATCTTGAGTTTGGAGCACTTCTTTTGCCAATTTTGGTGAGGAAACAACAATTAGGGGGTGAGAGCCTAATTTCATGTGAATGATAGGAGAGCTGTATTTCTTGGAGAGAGAAATGAATAATCAAAGATGAATTAATTAATTACCATTAATAGGGCTTTGATGCGATTCCAACTGAGATCAATGGGAGAAGACTTGTCTTCTTTAAGCTTGATCAAAGTATAAAGAATATCTTAAAGGCCTTCAAAAAAGACCCACCTACTCTTATTAAATATCAGAATATACCCCATTTTATGCAAAACCAACCCCAAAAAATGCATAATCATGATATTGACCCTAAAAGGCCTTCAACCTTTTCCGCTGTGTACCAGATGTCAGGTAATAATAGGGATAGAGATAAAGGGTGGATTTTTGATTGTGGAGCCACTGATACAATGACTTTTAATTAATGAGTACGCTGTGTATTCGTATGTATCAAAGTATGTTTAAGTCAATTTTAGATTGGAACAAATTGTGGTTGTGTTGGGACCGGACTTAATAATAATTCCGGCCGGTGACTTTCCATGATCACTAGTTTTAACTAGTGATCATGGAAAGTCACCGGCCGGAATTATTATTAAGTCCGGTCCCAACACAACCACAATTTGTTCCAATCTAAAATTGACTTAAACATACTTTGATACATACACAGTGCATACTCATTAATTAAAATTTAATTATGATGCAGATAAAAAAAATGGTAAATGTCACTTTGAACCTTAAACTATTTTCGCACTATCAATTATATCCAGAATTATCGAAGATAATTTTTTATATCTTGAACTATCTATTTTGTATAAATTGTACCATTCGTCCATTTTTTTGGCTGCAAAAATTTGACATGGCTCACCGAAAGGCACAATATATTTAGAATTATTCATTTTTTGACCCACATTATATAAAATGGTGTGATTATATGCCTTACTAGTTTAAAATTCAAAGGGTGAAAAATAGAAGAAGGGTACATTGAAGGTTTATTCATAAACTATATATATTTTTTTATTTTCTTTTTCTTTATCATTCTATTTTAGTACATTCTACCAAAGATGACACTGGTGCTATTCTAGTACATTCTTTATCATTCTGTTTTAGTACATTCTACCAACAGTGGTGCTATTCTAGTACATTCTACCAAAGATGACATTTATATGTTATCTAGTGAGAGACATGTCAGCCACACATATCACATCTTATTTTACAATACATGACAAGTTCCTAAACAGTACCATATTTATGAGGAACAAGTAGAAGAGCATTTTTCTTTGCCACTGCGACTCCAGACACAGAAGTTGTATCGACATCTTCTGGTCGGTTCCCCAACGGCAATTCCCAATCAAAACTATAGAGCAAATTTGCAACAATAAGCTCCACATTCACTAGCCCCATAACCATGCCAGGGCATATTCTTCGGCCCGATCCAAAGGGAGTGAGTATAAAATCTTTTCCTTTTAAATCGATATTGCTATCCAAGAATCTCTCAGGCATGAACTCGTCCGGATTTTCCCAATACTTGGGATCTCTTGAGATTGCCCATGTGTTAACATACACGTTTGTTTTGGGTTGAATTTCGTAGCCATCTAGTATGCTCTTTTTAATTGCTTCTCTTTGTGCAAGAAGTGGGACAGAAGGGGTTAGACGGAAAGACTCCATGATGACTGCTTTTAGGTAGGGAAGTTTGGGCAGATCATCTTCATCTACTTTGCCTTTTTTGCCTATCGAATTTCTGATTTCTGCTTGCAACTTTTTCATGACGTTGGGAGCTTTAATCAGTGCTGTCATTGCCCATATGGTTGACGTGGCACTTGTCCCTGCACCACCTACAAATATGTTCTACAAAAGTTTGAAAAACATACCATCAATCAATCAACACATATATATAATTAAATGGACTAAATTGAACTCTAGTTAACAGAATAAGGATGGTTTTCATATGATCCTTCCGATTACAACATACTCCCTCCGTCCGCCAAGAGTATGTTAGTATGTTACAATTGCTACTTTGAACGTCCGCAAAGAGTATGTCACTTTCTTTTCTATGACATAGTCCTACTTCTTTTCCTTATCATTTATCCTTACAAATATCCATCGTTTAAAAAAAAAAAAAAAAAAAACATGTCTCATTCAGTTTCAACCACTAATTTCATACAATGGTAGGACCCTTTTCTCGACTGCATAAAAAACACCATCCATTTTATTAAATCTCGTGCCCAGCCAAAGTGACATACTCTTGGCGGATGGAGGGAGTAATATATTTTGAGATTTTTTTTGAAGCGATATATTTTGAGATTTTTAAAAACAAACTAAAGTTCAGGTGTTTGCAAAAGTCCTCAAAGTTCGGATTAGCCCTAAAATATACTCATCCCCCTTCATCCACTTTCAATAAGCCACATTTCCTTATTTGGACATTCCAGTTCAATAGACCACTTCCTAAAACATTACATAACTCATTATTTACACCAAATGTCATTGTGGCCCACACATAATTAAATCTTTTCTCGTTTAAAATACAATATATATCTTCATTTCTCTCCCTACTTTTAACAAATATATCCTCAAAAAAAGTTAATTTATCTTACCTGTTTTATTATGAACTATTCATTTTCTTAACATCTGTGCTCAAGCCTTGTGGCGGCCTATTAAATTGGGACGGATAAAGTATATAGAGAAATGAATTACAATCAAAGATGAATTAATTACCAATAGTAGGGCTTTGATGCTATTCCAATTGAGATCAATGGGAGAAGACTTGTCTTCTTTAAGCTTGATCAAAGTATCAAGAATATCTTTCTCCTCCTCCTTCTTCTTCGCCCTCCTCGGATCAAGATGCTCGTCGATGAGCTCCTGATAGAACGAATCGTGATTCTCGAAAATCCTATGGAGCCTCTTCGTCGATCCAACGAGTTTATCCACCCAACCGAGAGCAGGAACGTAATCAGACACAAAGAATTTGAGCGATATTGCCCCAAATTCATCTATAAGATTGTTGAATCGCCTCATTTCGTGATTGTTGTATCTCTTGCCGAAAGCAATTCTGCATACCAAACTGCAGCTGATAGCCGTTGCCATCTCACTCAAATTCACAACCTGATGAGAGGAAGCAGATTTGGAGATGTTGGCGATCATAAGAGAGACTTCGTCTTCGCGAATGGGGCGGAAAGATTGAACCTTTTTGGCGCTCAAGAGATGAATGGTTATGAATTTTCTCATCTCTCTCCAATTATCGCTGAATGGTGAGAAGGCTATGTCTGAGTATTGGTATGTTAGTTTTTGCATAACAGTGGATTTCGGTCTGCTACAAAATGCCAAATCTTGAGTTTCCATCACTTCTTTTGCTAATTTTGCCGAGGAAACAACGATTAGAGGGCGAGAGCCTAATTTCATGTGAAGGATAGGAGAGTTGTATTTCTTGGAAAGGCGCCATAGGTAGAAATGTAGGTCGCCGGCAGTGGCGACCTGGTGGAGGTTTCCGATCAACGGCAGCCGCGGGGGACCCGGCGGGAGGTTTGATTTTGTTGTTTTTCGAGTTTTGCCGAGGAAATAGATGAAGATTATGGGAAGAAATATGGATAATGATAATACAAGGATCATTGTGAAATTTGTGCTTGAGATTTGAGAGTGTAGATATGGAGAGCATGAATTATTAGTGTATAAATACTAACAATGTTGTGCAAATTGATAATAGAAAAATCTATATAATATATAAAAGAGGAGTTTTTCCTCTTTCTTCTCCTACTATTTTTTTTCTCTACTTTTTTCATATAATTTAATTATTTTCTTAACATCCTCAAATTTAATTTATGCATAAATATTTAATATGCATATTATACATAATTTGTGACAAAATTTTTAATATGGTATAAAATCATCAAAAATTAATTTAAAACGAATAAATTATGAAAACTTTAAAATATTTTATTTTCTATGTCTTCTTTAAATTTTACAACTTTTTATTTATGTTTGTGTATGAAAATATTTATTTATTTATTATGAAGTGTAATACTCTATGATAATAATGTGTAATATTAATCTTCACTATCAAATAATTTAGAGAAATTGATGTGTTTATTTTATTTTTAAACTATATTTTATATTTATTTATATTTTAGTGTTGTTTAATATTTATACTTATTTATTTAAACATATCGTTTAATATCAAAGTTTGCCGTGCATAGCACGGATGAACGTACTAGACTATGATTTGAGAGTTAGTCTAGACAAGGAGAGTGGGGGGAGAGAGAGAGAGTTGAGAGTTGACCTATATATATTTGTACAAAATCATGAAAATTGAATTTAATCCAACAATGAGCAAGTGCGAAGTATGCAAATTACAAAATCAATTGTACAAAATCATGAAAATTGAATTTAATCCAACAATGAGCACGTGCAAAGTATGCAATAAATAAAGTCAAATGAATGCCGTCAAAATTAAAGAAATATTATTCTATAATAAAGTAGAATGGTTCTTAGCTAGATTTCTAGACGGCCATAATATGGTATGTCAATTTATCATAAATAGGAGTATAATCAATAAGAAGTTAGTGTATTGCTACCATTTAAAGTATATATGCAATAAGTTAAGCCAACTGAATACCGCCAAAAAATAAAGAAACATTACTCCCTCCGTTTCGCAATAATAACGTCCAAGTTTTTCCTCTTTCTTCTCCTACTATTTTTTTTCTCTACTTTTTTCATATAATTTAATTATTTTCTTAACATCCTCAAATTTAATTTATGCATAAATATTTAATATGCATATTATACATAATTTGTGACAAAATTTTTAATATGGTATAAAATCATCAAAAATTAATTTAAAACGAATAAATTATGAAAACTTTAAAATATTTTATTTTCTATGTCTTCTTTAAATTTTACAACTTTTTATTTATGTTTGTGTATGAAAATATTTATTTATTTATTATGAAGTGTAATACTCTATGATAATAATGTGTAATATTAATCTTCACTATCAAATAATTTAGAGAAATTGATGTGTTTATTTTATTTTTAAACTATATTTTATATTTATTTATATTTTAGTGTTGTTTAATATTTATACTTATTTATTTAAACATATCGTTTAATATCAAAGTTTGCCGTGCATAGCACGGATGAACGTACTAGACTATGATTTGAGAGTTAGTCTAGACAAGGAGAGTGGGGGGAGAGAGAGAGAGTTGAGAGTTGACCTATATATATTTGTACAAAATCATGAAAATTGAATTTAATCCAACAATGAGCAAGTGCGAAGTATGCAAATTACAAAATCAATTGTACAAAATCATGAAAATTGAATTTAATCCAACAATGAGCACGTGCAAAGTATGCAATAAATAAAGTCAAATGAATGCCGTCAAAATTAAAGAAATATTATTCTATAATAAAGTAGAATGGTTCTTAGCTAGATTTCTAGACGGCCATAATATGGTATGTCAATTTATCATAAATAGGAGTATAATCAATAAGAAGATAGTGTATTGCTACCATTTAAAGTATATATGCAATAAGTTAAGTCAACTGAATACCGCCAAAAAATTAAGAAACATTACTCCCTCCGTTTCGCAATAATAACGTCCCAAATATTCTTTTTGGATGCGCGTCCCATTTATAAAATGTCGCAACCAAAAAATATATATATTTTATCTACTTTCCCTATCTTTCTTCTAATTTACTTTATCTATATTTTCTTAATTTGTGTGCCCCATTTTTTTTTTTTAAAACGTTACTATTGAGATGGAGGGAGTATTATATAAGAAAGAAGAATGATTCTTAACTAGGCTTCTCAAACGGCAACAATAATATAATATGGTATGTCAATTTATGGTAATTGTTAGAATTCGTAAGAGGTTACAACGTTTTTAATTAGTTTAACATATAGAACGCAAAAATTACTGAAATAAAAATATAGTTTTCTATAAATATTTATTTATATTTATATAGAATCTCTTATTTACAAAACAAAATTGGTTTTTAAATTTCAACCCCAAAATCGATTATGATTTCTAATGCTCAATTTATGGCTTTGCAACTGAATTCAAACCCAGAATTTGAGTCCTTTCACCTTTCAAAAAATATACTCCCTCTGTCCGCCAAAATTATGGCAATTTGCTTGGGCACGGGATTTAATAAAATTAGTGATGATTTTGATGTAGTGGAGAAAGGGTCCCACCACTTTATGAGATGAGTGGTTGAGATTGAATTTTGAGTGATTTTTTTGTAAATAAAGAGTGTTAGTAAGGATAAAATATTAAAGAGAATGGTGGGACCATTGCCATAAAAGGAAAGTGACATAATCTTGGCAGACGCCCAATATAGTAATTGTGACATAATCTTGACGGACGGAGGGAGTATAAAAAACAGGTAATTGCTATATAAATACATGAACTTTACTCATTTTGTGGTATTTAATATGAACTTTAAATCCAAGTTTTAAATACATGTACTTTACTCAATTTTGGTATTTAACATGAACTTTAAAACATAGTTAATTATAAATACATGAACTTTAAACTTATTCAATTTTTGACTCGTTTTTCATTTTTCCCAAATTAAAGTTGATTTAGAATACCTGAATCTTGACGTGGATACTTCGGCACTGAGATACGACGTCGTAGGTTAGAGGAAAACAACCCAAAACTAGGATTTATAAGCTCATGTTAAATACCAAAAAGTGAATAAAGTTCATGTATTCATACACCAATTACCCTATAAAATTTGCATCTCGATTTGTAGCCAAAATCAGCGGGCATCTCATTCAGGCATTTTTACAAACATTTTCTTCACTTTATAATTGCAAAGTTGTTATTTGATGTTTGTAATATAACTATTTAATATTCGTGTTAAAAAAGATTTTTGTATTATGCAAAAACCATGAAATTAAATACAAACGAAACATCACTGTGTACATAAATTTATGTATAAGAAGTCAACATTATTTCGTGTGAAAATCAATCCTGACCACCCACGAAGTCGAGATCTACGAACTAAATTGATTTTTAGTCAGTTAATCTTGAGCGACAGCTACAACCTGCTTCCCCACATTTCTACCTGAAAAGAGTCCAACTAAAGCAGCTGGTGCAGCTTCAATTCCTTCAACAATATCTTCAACATAAGCCAACTTTCCTTCTTGAAGGAGCGGTAAAACCATCTCCAAATACTTGGGATAGAGGTGGAAGTAGTCGAAAACCAAAAATCCTTGCATCCGGATTTGCTTTAGAATCAAATATATCAAGTTGCGCGTGGCGTCTTGCTTCTCGAGGTTGTACTGCGATATCATCCTGCAGCCAGCAATGCGGCCGCGGGATCTCATGTTGGGGAGCACCGCTTCGAGCATTTTGCCTCCGACGTTCTCAAAGTATATGTCGATCCCATCGGGGAAGTACCTGATTATATGATTGATAAATGAACTTTATATAGATCACATAACGATAGACTCGAATGTGAGATTTTTAATGAATTTCTTTAGCTATTGCCTAAAAACTGCCATGTCAGCCCAGAGCTTCGCCGGAGGAAAAAGTCATGGAAAAACTGTTCAGACGATTAAATTCAAGAAATTTTTAATAAAAAACAAAAACGTTCATGGAAAGTTTGGAAATCCAACCGAAGTTCATGATTTTTCGCGTAATTAACCCTTATTTTTTTTAAATAAATAATTGGGATGGAAAAGCCCCTAAATTGTGGTAATTAACTTTACCCTTATAATCGGTCGGGTTGGGCCGGGCTGAGCTCATTGTGCCGAAAGAGAAAGTTCAGAGCCCAAAAATATAATTTAGTTTGGTCCACTAAGCTAGCGGACGGGCTAAGCCAGATCACTTTTGACAGCTCTATTTATAATTAACCATATTTCTCTTTAATTGTCTATATATCAATTGAGTTCCTATAGTGCATGGGGATACATTGACCTAACTACATAGATGGAACTTATGATGCATGTTATATTTATATATTAGATTATAAATAAATATATATTAAAATTCATAAATTCTAAAGAGTTTTAGATAGAAAGAAAGTTTTTGTCACATTAGATTTACAATCACCTCTTTATGGCTGCATCAATGTCAGGTTCTTCTTTATAGTTGAATGCATCATCAAATCCAAATTTGTTCTTCAGAAGATTCACATTCAACAAAATAATTTATACAATCAAACAAATTTAAAAAAATATAATGTCACTGCAACCCAAAAAATAAAGGAAGAAAAATATTGCTGCTTCAGGGTGAAGACAAATGCTGAGATTAATTAATTAAATTTGTTTTATCAGATCATGAATATTCTAACCTTGAATTTAGAGTCGGCTTTTGATTATATAGTTATGTATATATGTTGTCGCTATCAAATTAGGTATTCATTTAATTTAAGGGTTAAATCCAAAAACAAAACAACAAAATTAAATTTCCACTAATAAGGAGTATCTCCTATAGACATGTCAAAATCGTGTGCAAAAATTAAAAAAATTGAAAGGCCGAGTATTCGTTCAGAAGAAAAAATATCGTATTGTATGTAATTTTAGAACATCTTCAAAGTTTATGGATTTACAGACGAAGAATCCCATATAAATTATTTTTGAGATTTTTAAATTTTCTACACATAATAATCATTCGCGGATGCAATAGAAGTTGGTGAGTGACATTTAATTATAAATTTCAAAGTACTCCCTCCGTCCCATGAAGCGTGACCCATTTATTTTCGGCACGGGAATTAAGAAATTGGTATTTTGTGTGTTAAGTGTGGTAGGTGAAAAAGTGAAAAGGTGAATAAAGGATAAATTTTTTGCTATTTTTATAAACAGGTCAAGCTTCGTGGGACAACCCAAAAAGGAAAGTAGGTCACGCTTCGCGGGACGGAGGGAGTATAAGAGACCTTATCTTGTGAGCCTGCGCTTCCAACGACATAGCACCCAAATAGCTTAGCAAATTGGCCAACAAGCTGACCAACAGCTCCTGATGCAGCAGATACAAAGACGATTTCGCCCTCTTTCGGAGAGCAAATCTCGTAAAATCCCACATATGCAGTCATACCAGCCATACCTTCAAAAAATTATACCAAAAAAGAAAATTAAAAACTTCTGGTTAGGAACTACTCCCTTCGTTCACGAAATAATTTCCTACTTTTTTGAAATTACGAAAAGACAGTGTTTTTACAATTTGATTTGGTGATGGGCTATAATACTATAATTAACACAAAATACCAATAATTTAATGATTTTAAGAGAATTTTCATTTTGAGCGTTCCACCTATCTTGAGACACACTTTTTCACCAACCACACTAAATACTAGTTTTTTAAATCTCATGCCCAAAAGTTGTGTCTCAAAATAGATGGGACTGAGGGAGTAATAAAATTAAATACGCCACTATTTCAGGCCCCGTTTGGAGTTTTTCTCTAAGATAATTAAATACTTCCTTCGTTTCACTATAAGCGTCTAACCTAATAGCATCAAAATCCCTGAAGTTTGGCGCGATTCTCATTTTTTCCTTGACCTTAAAATCTTGCGTGAAGGACAGAGAGGGAGATTCAGAGGGTGTTTCAGTTTGAGGGAGTACAGATGAAGGACGAGGCCGACGACGCTCATCGTCGGAGTTACAGCGGCGACGGCCTCGTGCTTGTGTGTCCGTGTGCGTAGATCCAGATCTGTACATGGGCGTGTTTGATGGAGAGAAGAAGGGTTCACTTGAGTAAAGAGATGAGAGAGGGGTTAGCGAGAGAGAGGAGGTCGGCGGCCTGATCGCGGCGGCCGGAGGAGAAGATAGGAGAGGGGATTTGTAAAGAGAGGAGAGATGAAGACGAAGGAGAAGGTCGGCTGAAGTTCCGGCGGGATGATGAAGACGAAGACATGGATTGGGTATTTTTTTTTTCTCAAGAACCCTAATTTGAGAATGAATTCAATTTTGCCCTCAATTTTTCGATTGGATTTCATTTAATTCCCTAAATAGACATAATACTACGTCGTTTCACGTTATAACTTAAACTATGTCGTTTTCTTCACCGGAAACTTAATCCTACGTGGCTTTCCGACAGCCATGTCAGCATTAGTTAAATTGCCGATCAATTTTATGAGAAAAATGAGAAACATAATTAAGTTCAAGGATTTTAACAAGAATTTTAAAGGTCAAGAGAAAAATGGATTGTTTGTGAGTTTGTCGTGAGGGGAAGACTAGTGAAGAGTTTTGCAATGTGATTTTGAGATCATTAAAAGCAAGAATGCGAGAGAGGGCTGCCATTTTTGGATTCGGGGAAAAATGCGAATTCGGAGAAACTATAGGGATTTTGGCGCTATTTGCCTATTGAAGTTTGTTTTCTTACCCATTTTGATATGCGACTAATATCCACTTGTTTTAATTTGTAAGAATATTTAGTACGTAAGTTGACATATATACATAAATATAATATAAATTTTTATATATATACAGATTTTGATTATTCGGGTTTAAGATCGAGATAAGAATCGTTTTGTACTTATAATTCTTCAAAATTGTGATGGGTTTTATGTATTTATTTCTCTTTCACTTTCTCTTGTAGTAACCTAGGAATTATATGTTTTTATATATATAGGGTTAGGTTTAATGGAGAAATCTCTATTGATCGTTCCAAATAAGTTAATAATTTTTTTGAATAAATCAAGAGACCGCATGAACAGACATATACGCATAAATACGCTTCCTCCAGGGATTGAATCCAGACGAAAATGCTTGTCCAATAAAATTATTGGCGTATTCGGACCGATCAGAGATTTATTCTCCATTCTCTCTATATTTAGCATTTTTATATGCTATTATAGTGACATGACTTTTCACATATTATAATAATGTTTTTTAATTTCTTTTTTACTATAATGGTAGATCATAAATGAACATATAAAATTAAATGATAATTAGACTTCTTGAAAATAAGCAGTTTTGAATGTAATTCTTGTACTTTTAGCCGTAATTTTGAGCATCAACGACTCTTAGAATACTTAGCCATAATTTTATAGTGAGTTTTTCTTTATATTATCTGCTCCTATTACAACCGTTGGGTTGATGTTGCGTACACTTTACATGTATATATTAATGGCATGTTTTGCTATTTTAAAGATAAAATTAGTCATTTTTTATCAAAGATAAAATAATCATTATGATAAAATAGATAAAAAAAAAACAATCACTGTTATCATTTTACCCTTGTTATATTATAATAATTCATAGTTGCAAAGCTTTTTAATCGTTAATTGTCTATATTTAACCTATAGTTCATGACTATAATGCTTCTTAGCTATGAACTCACCTTATTTAACCTATAATTTACAACCAAATTGATTCATAATCATATATTCACCTTATTTACAGTACTAAGACTATGATTTTATATTAATCCAATGAAGTATTTGAAAGAATGACTAATCCATAAAAAAATGGTGAGATATGATGTAACAACCAATGTGAGTATGAATAATAACCAAAAAGAAATTGAAGAAACAGTCAATTTTGGTTCAGACATTTCGTCAAACAGCTGAGTATATTCTGAAATGAATAGAAAGGTAAAATCACGTCTTCTTATTCAAGTAAATAATAAAGAATACATATTAGCAATATCTAATTCAAATGATTGGCAAACGAAAAAGAATATATTTTTAGGCCCAATTGAAAGGGGATCCGGCCCAATTGATAAAAATACACAATTCCAAATTATTTGAGAAATTGCGAACTCAACAAGAATACATTTTTAGGCCCAATTGAAAGGGGACCCAGCCACTTATAAAATTCATCAATTGATATAAAAAAATATACATTTTAATTATGAGGTATTTTTAGGACTAATAAATCCATATATACATGGAAAATATTTGTCAGCATATTAAAATTATATTATGAGGTATTTAAACTCAATCTCACTTTTATAAAAACAATATAATGGAATATCCTATTGTTAATAACATATACACATAAAAATTGATACATATATAAGTTTCCGGCTCTAGAAAGTTAACGTGGTAGGTTGGATTCCAATTGTTTTTCAACTTACGTGCCACAAAACGACGTTGTTTTGTATTTTGCATTTTTCAATTTTGTTTAATAAAATCCAAAGTGGATTTTTTAGTTAGTATGGCAGAAACGACGTCGCGTTTTGTGTTGTATAAGTTTTTTTTCTTCTAAAATATACATTATTAAGACTTTAATCCTGTCAATTGTTGCTAAATTTTATAATCTAATTTTATAATATTAAGACTATAAGGCCTATTATTCGACTTCAAAAGTCTAAATTAATAAGCTAGCTAGCTAGACTTAGCTCAAAGGATGAAAGTCTAATAAAAATAAATAGGCTAGCAATTAGACATAAAGCATTATTTCAGTGGTAGAAGGGCTTATTAATTAGTTTCTGACTTTCTGTGTTAAAATGAAAGTCAAGATAATTTTTGAAAGAGAGAGATAGAGAGATTAATTTAATTAACCAATAAATAAGCTACCATTGAGATGTAGTCAGACGAGTAAATTTGCTTCAATTTAATTTTCAATCCGTTGAATTTAAAGAAAATGGACCGAAGAGATAATTATCATCATCAACTTTTTAAATAAATTTGCTCCTCAATATTACATAAATTTAATACAATTGATACAAATTGTTGCCCTTATATTAATATATACTACCAAACAATAAGTTATATATTACGTATATTTTAGTACATCCTACCAAACACGACCTTGATATGTTATATGTAGTAAGCGACATATCAATCAAACATATTGTATTTTTTTTCCATACTACGTAGCAAATGGACCTAACAAATGAACACAAGATTTTTTCCTAAATAGTACCATATTTCTGAGGAACAAGTAGAAGTTCATTTAAATTCTTTTCCACTGCGAGTCCAGTCATTGGAGTTGTATCCACATCTTCTGCTCGGATCCCCAATGGCAATTCCCAATCGAAACTATAGAGCAAATTTGCAACAATAAGCTCCACATTCACAATCCCCATAGCCATACTGGGGCAGATTCTTTGGCCCGATCCAAAGGGAGTGAGCCCGAAATCTTTTCATTTTAAGTCAGTATTGCTATTTAAGAACCTCTCGGGCACGAACTCATCTGGATTTTCCCAGTACTCGGGATCTCTTGAGATTGCCCATGCATTAACATACACGATTGTTTTGGGTTCAATTTCATAGCCATCTAGAATGCTCTTTTTGATTGTTTCTCTTGGTATAAGAAGTGGGGTAGAAGGGTATAGTCGGAAAGACTCCATGATGACTGCTTTTAGGTAGGGAAGTTTGGGCAGATCATCTTCATCTACTTTGTCCTTTTCGCCTATCAAACTTCTTATTTCAGCTTGTAATTTTTTCATGACGTTGGGAGTTTTGATTAGTGCTGTCATGGCCCAAATGGTTGCTCTGGAACTTGTATCTGCACCAGCTATAAATATGTTCTACAAAAGTTTAAGAAATTCATATCTTATTTTGTTAAATTGGAACAAAATATTATTGTAATATACAAAAGGAATGACTGCAAAAGAAGCATTAATATACAACAGTTTGATTGTAAAAGAACATAGGGGTAATTACGTTGAAACTCATGAAGTTTGGGCCGATTTCCAACTTTTCCATGAACTTCAATTTTTACCTTCAATTCCCTGAATTTAAACACTTGTTCAATTTTTCCACACTTTTCTTAAATCCCCAAATTAGAGCTGACATGGCACTTTTTCAGTTGACGGAAATATGACATGGAATTGCCGGAGAATTAATAAAACGACGTCGTTTAGTTGGGGGTAAAACGACGTCGTTTAGTCTCTCTCTCAACCCAGACGCTACCTCCTTCGTTCCCGACGAAGGTCGCCGCCTCTTAATAGGAGGTGGGGATTGGGGATTGGGGCATGCGGGCTGGGGATTGGGGCTGGGGAATCGAGGCATGCGGGCTGGGGATTGGGGCTGGGGCTGGGGACTGTGGCTTGGAATCGGAGGTGGCGACTGTAATGGCTGGAGGGAGCCCGATTTTCTGAGCCCTAATTTCAGGAATTCAGAGTCAGTGATCGGCAGGAGCCGGTTGGCGCCGCCGAGGAACAGGCCGACGAAGGTAGCGGCGGACGCTGCGCTTCTTGATGTGGGTGATTGGGGGAAGACGGTGGTTGTTGCTGTTGGCGGCGACCTCGCCGTTTGTCGCCGGATTATGGAGAGAGTAGAGGGAGACAATGTTGTAGATCTGGGTCGTAGTAAGAGGGAGAGGCGCAACGGCGGCGATGAGCCGCTGTGGTCGCCGAAATTTCAATAGGGGAGAAGAGTTATTTGGGGATCTAGGGCGGTTGTCGCCGGTGTATGCAGAGATTAGGGGAGAGTTGAGAGAGCAGAGGGAGGCAGGACTCCGGTGGCGGTTGGGTTGCTGTCAATCGGAGGAAGAGAGATAGAGGGAGGCGGCGGCGCCTCGCTGTCGCCAAGGAGGAGGAAGGCGGAGGCGGCGTGGAGGTTGTTTTCGCCGGGTTCGGTGAGACAGAGGGCAAGTGAGGGGGAGGTGGGTTTCGAGAAAGAGAAGGGAGAACCGGGGGTATCAGTGGCTGTCGTTGTTGCTCCGGCGAGCTTCGGTGGCAGCGGATTTTCAATGGTGAAGGGGTGGGTTCTGGCGTGAACCGAGAGAGAGACGAGGGAACACAGAGAGGGACCAGAGGAGAGACGAGAGAGATGAGAGAGAATTGCTTTTTTTGTTTTTTTTTATATATTATTTTCCATGTGGCAATTTTTGGTCCACGTAAGCGCCATATCAGCTCGTATGGCCTACAAATTGCCATGTCAGCCCGGAGCTTCACCGGAGGAAAAAGTTAAGGAAAAATTGTTCAGACGATTAAGTTCAGGGAATTGAAGGTAAAAATTGAAGTTCATGGAAAAGTTGGAAATCGGCCCAAACTTCATGATTTTTCGCGTAATTAACCCAAGAACATACACTTATCTACAATTAATTACTATAATGTCTTTTACATGTACAGTAAATAAAAATATATTAAATCCACTTAACAATTTTTAAAGCCATTAAAGATATTAATAATAATCTTAATCTTTTCAGTTGAAAAATACTACTCCCTCGGTTCACTAATTCATGACCCGTTTGATCAAAAAGTGGCCTATAAATGCTGAATTGAGCGCAAATGTGGCCTAAGAACACCAAAAACTAAAATAATTGACCTATTTTTGCAAGTCCGAAAAATATTGGCCTATTTTTGTAAATCGTCCTAAGATAGTGGTCTTAAATAATTTTAAACTCCACAAACTTCAATTTTAACATTTAGTTTTACCACATACTTACCAAAGTTACCATTGGGGTCATGAATTTGTGAACCTAGAATATGATAATCAAAGCTCAATTACATACCATTAGTAAGGCTTTGATGGAATTCCAATTGAGATCAATGGGAGAAGACTTGTCTTCTTTAAGCTTGATCAAAGTATCAAGAATATTTTCCTCCTCCTCCTCCTTCGCCCTCCTCGGATCGAGATGCTCGTCGATGAGCTCCTGGTAGAACGAATCGTGATTCTCGAAGGTCCTATCGAGCCTCTTCGTCGATCCAACAAGTTTATCCACCCAACCGAGAGCAGGAACGTAATCGGATACAAAGAAAGTGAGCGTCATCGCCGCAAATTCATTTACAAGATTCTTGAATCGCCTCGTTTCGGATTCATGATTGTTGTATCTCTTACCGAAAGCTATTCTGCATATCAAACTGCTGCTGAGAGCCGTCGCCATCTCACTCAAATTCACAACCTGATGACAGGAAGCAGATTTGGAGATCATGGCGATCATAAGAGAGATTTCGTCTTCGCGAATGGGGCGGAAAGATTGAACCTTTTTTGTGCTCAATAGATGAATGAATGTCATTTTTCTCATCTCTCTCCAATTATCGCTGTATGGTGAGAAGGCTATATCTGAGTACTGGTATGTTAGTTTTTGCATAGCAATGGATTTTGGTCGGCTACAAAATGACAAATCTTGAGTTTGGAGCACTTCTTTTGCCAATTTTGGTGAGGAAACAACAATTAGGGGGTGAGAGCCTAATTTCATGTGAATGATAGGAGAGCTGTATTTCTTGGAGAGAGAAATGAATAATCAAAGATGAATTAATTAATTACCATTAATAGGGCTTTGATGCGATTCCAACTGAGATCAATGGGAGAAGACTTGTCTTCTTTAAGCTTGATCAAAGTATCAAGAATATCTTAAAGGCCTTCAAAAAAGACCCACCTACTCTTATTAAATATCAGAATATACCCCATTTTATGCAAAACCAACCCCAAAAAATGCATAATCATGATATTGACCCTAAAAGGCCTTCAACCTTTTCCGCTGTGTACCAGATG
Source organism: Salvia miltiorrhiza (assembly GCF_028751815.1). NCBI lineage: Eukaryota > Viridiplantae > Streptophyta > Magnoliopsida > Lamiales > Lamiaceae > Salvia > Salvia miltiorrhiza. The sequence goes on along the minus strand of NC_080394.1, from coordinate 4,432,725 downwards.
TCAGGTAATAATAGGGATAGAGATAAATGGTGGATTTTTGATTGTGGAGCCACTGATACAATGACTTTTAATTAATGAGTACGCTGTGTATTCGTATGTATCAAAGTATGTTTAAGTCAATTTTAGATTGGAACAAATTGTGGTTGTGTTGGGACCGGACTTAATAATAATTCCGGCCGGTGACTTTCCATGATCACTAGTTAAAACTAGTGATCATGGAAAGTCACCGGCCGGAATTATTATTAAGTCCGGTCCCAACACAACCACAATTTGTTCCAATCTAAAATTGACTTAAACATACTTTGATACATACACAGTGCATACTCATTAATTAAAATTTAATTATGATGCAGATAAAAAAATGGTAAATGTCACTTTGAACCTTAAACTATTTTCGCACTATCAATTATATCCAGAATTATCGAAGATAATTTTTTATATCTTGAACTATCTATTTTGTATAAATTGTACCATTCGTCCATTTTTTTGGCTGCAAAAATTTGACATGGCTCACCGAAAGGCACAATATATTTAGAATTATTCATTTTTTGACCCACATTATATAAAATGGTGTGATTATATGCCTTACTAGTTTAAAATTCAAAGGGTGAAAAATAGAAGAAGGGTACATTGAAGGTTTATTCATAAACTATATATATTTTTTTATTTTCTTTTTCTTTATCATTCTATTTTAGTACATTCTACCAAAGATGACACTGGTGCTATTCTAGTACATTCTTTATCATTCTATTTTAGTACATTCTACCAACAGTGGTGCTATTCTAGTACATTCTACCAAAGATGACATTTATATGTTATCTAGTGAGAGACATGTCAGCCACACATATCACATCTTATTTTACAATACATGACAAGTTCCTAAACAGTACCATATTTATGAGGAACAAGTAGAAGAGCATTTTTCTTTGCCACTGCGACTCCAGACACAGAAGTTGTATCGACATCTTCTGGTCGGTTCCCCAACGGCAATTCCCAATCAAAACTATAGAGCAAATTTGCAACAATAAGCTCCACATTCACTAGCCCCATAACCATGCCAGGGCATATTCTTCAGCCCGATCCAAAGGGAGTGAGTATAAAATCTTTTCCTTTTAAATCGATATTGCTATCCAAGAATCTCTCAGGCATGAACTCGTCCGGATTTTCCCAATACTTGGGATCTCTTGAGATTGCCCATGTGTTAACATACACGTTTGTTTTGGGTTGAATTTCGTAGCCATCTAGTATGCTCTTTTTAATTGCTTCTCTTTGTGCAAGAAGTGGGACAGAAGGGGTTAGACGGAAAGACTCCATGATGACTGCTTTTAGGTAGGGAAGTTTGGGCAGATCATCTTCATCTACTTTGCCTTTTTTGCCTATCGAATTTCTGATTTCTGCTTGCAACTTTTTCATGACGTTGGGAGCTTTAATCAGTGCTGTCATTGCCCATATGGTTGACGTGGCACTTGTCCCTGCACCACCTACAAATATGTTCTACAAAAGTTTGAAAAACATACCATCAATCAATCAACACATATATATAATTAAATGGACTAAATTGAACTCTAGTTAACAGAATAAGGATGGTTTTCATATGATCCTTCCGATTACAACATACTCCCTCCGTCCGCCAAGAGTATGTTAGTATGTTACAATTGCTACTTTGAACGTCCGCAAAGAGTATGTCACTTTCTTTTCTATGACATAGTCCTACTTCTTTTCCTTATCATTTATCCTTACAAATATCCATTGTTTAAAAAAAAAAAAAAAAACATGTCTCATTCAGTTTCAACCACTAATTTCATACAATGGTAGGACCCTTTTCTCGACTGCATAAAAAACACCATCCATTTTATTAAATCTCGTGCCCAGCCAAAGTGACATACTCTTGGCGGATGGAGGGAGTAATATATTTTGAGATTTTTTTTGAAGCGATATATTTTGAGATTTTTAAAAACAAACTAAAGTTCAGGTGTTTGCAAAAGTCCTCAAAGTTCGGATTAACCCTAAAATATACTCATCCCCCTTCATCCACTTTCAATAAGCCACATTTCCTTATTTGGACGATCCAGTTCAATAGACCACTTCCTAAAACATTACATAACTCATTATTTACACCAAATGTCATTGTGGCCCACACATAATTAAATCTTTTCTCGTTTAAAATACAATATATATCTTCATTTCTCTCCCTACTTTTAACAAATATATCCTCAAAAAAAGTTAATTTATCTTACCTGTTTTATTATAAACTATTCATTTTCTTAACATCTGTGCTCAAGCCTTGTGGCGGCCTATTAAATTGGGACGGATAAAGTATATAGAGAAATGAATTACAATCAAAGATGAATTAATTACCAATAGTAGGGCTTTGATGCTATTCCAATTGAGATCAATGGGAGAAGACTTGTCTTCTTTAAGCTTGATCAAAGTATCAAGAATATCTTTCTCCTCCTCCTTCTTCTTCGCCCTCCTCGGATCAAGATGCTCGTCGATGAGCTCCTGATAGAACGAATCGTGATTCTCGAAAATCCTATGGAGCCTCTTCGTCGATCCAACGAGTTTATCCACCCAACCGAGAGCAGGAACGTAATCAGACACAAAGAATTTGAGCGATATTGCCCCAAATTCATCTATAAGATTGTTGAATCGCCTCATTTCGTGATTGTTGTATCTCTTGCCGAAAGCAATTCTGCATACCAAACTGCAGCTGATAGCCGTTGCCATCTCACTCAAATTCACAACCTGATGAGAGGAAGCAGATTTGGAGATGTTGGCGATCATAAGAGAGACTTCGTCTTCGCGAATGGGGCGGAAAGATTGAACCTTTTTGGTGCTCAAGAGATGAATGGTTATGAATTTTCTCATCTCTCTCCAATTATCGCTGCATGGTGAGAAGGCTATGTCTGAGTATTGGTATGTTAGTTTTTGCATAACAGTGGATTTCGGTCTGCTACAAAATGCCAAATCTTGAGTTTCCATCACTTCTTTTGCTAATTTTGCCGAGGAAACAACGATTAGAGGGCGAGAGCCTAATTTCATGTGAAGGATAGGAGAGTTGTATTTCTTGGAAAGGCGCCATAGGTAGAAATGTAGGTCGCCGGCAGTGGCGACCTGGTGGAGGTTTCCGATCAACGGCAGCCGCGGGGGACCCGGCGGGAGGTTTGATTTTGTTGTTTTTCGAGTTTTGCCGAGGAAATAGATGAAGATTATGGGAAGAAATATGGATAATGATAATACAAGGATCATTGTGAAATTTGTGCTTGAGATTTGAGAGTGTAGATATGGAGAGCATGAATTATTAGTGTATAAATACTAACAATGTTGTGCAAATTGATAATAGAAAAATCTATATCTATATAATCTATAAAAGAGGAGTTTTTCCTCTTTCTTCTCCTACTATTTTTTTTCTCTACTTTTTTCATATAATTTAATTATTTTCTTAACATCCTCAAATTTAATTTATGCATAAATATTTAATATGCATATTATACATAATTTGTGACAAAATTTTTAATATGGTATAAAATCATCAAAAATTAATTTAAAACGAATAAATTATGAAAACTTTAAAATATTTTATTTTCTATGTCTTCTTTAAATTTTACAAGTTTTTATTTATGTTTGTGTATGAAAATATTTATTTATTTATTATGAAGTGTAATACTCTATGATAATAATGTGTAATATTAATTTTCACTATCAAATAATTTAGAGAAATTGATGTGTTTATTTTATTTTTAAACTATATTTTATATTTATTTATATTTTAGTGTTGTTTAATATTTATACTTATTTATTTAAACATATCGTTTAATATCAAAGTTTGCCGTGCATAGCACGGATGAACGTACTAGACTATGATTTGAGAGTTAGTCTAGACAAGGAGAGTGGGGGGAGAGAGAGAGAGTTGAGAGTTGACCTATATATATTTGTACAAAATCATGAAAATTAAATTTAATCCAATAATGAGCAAGTGCGAAGTATGCAAATTACAAAATCAATTGTACAAAATCATGAAAATTGAATTTAATCCAACAATGAGCACGTGCAAAGTATGCAATAAATAAAGTCAAATGAATGCCGTCAAAATTAAAGAAATATTATTCTATAATAAAGTAGAATGGTTCTTAGCTAGATTTCTAGACGGCCATAATATGGTATGTCAATTTATCATAAATAGGAGTATAATCAATAAGAAGATAGTGTATTGCTACCATTTAAAGTATATATGCAATAAGTTAAGCCAACTGAATACCGCCAAAAAATAAAGAAACATTACTCCCTCCGTTTCGCAATAATAACGTCCAAGTTTTTCCTCTTTCTTCTCCTACTATTTTTTTTCTCTACTTTTTTCATATAATTTAATTATTTTCTTAACATCCTCAAATTTAATTTATGCATAAATATTTAATATGCATATTATACATAATTTGTGACAAAATTTTTAATATGGTATAAAATCATCAAAAATTAATTTAAAACGAATAAATTATGAAAACTTTAAAATATTTTATTTTCTATGTCTTCTTTAAATTTTACAACTTTTTATTTATGTTTGTGTATGAAAATATTTATTTATTTATTATGAAGTGTAATACTCTATGATAATAATGTGTAATATTAATTTTCACTATCAAATAATTTAGAGAAATTGATGTGTTTATTTTATTTTTAAACTATATTTTATATTTATTTATATTTTAGTGTTGTTTAATATTTATACTTATTTATTTAAACATATCGTTTAATATCAAAGTTTGCCGTGCATAGCACGGATGAACGTACTAGACTATGATTTGAGAGTTAGTCTAGACAAGGAGAGTGGGGGGAGAGAGAGAGTTGAGAGTTGACCTATATATATTTGTACAAAATCATGAAAATTGAATTTAGTCCAACAATGAGCAAGTGCGAAGTATGCAAATTAAAAAATCAATTGTACAAAATCATGAAAATTGAATTTAATCCAACAATGAGCACGTGCAAAGTATGCAATAAATAAAGTCAAATGAATGCCGTCAAAATTAAAGAAATATTATTCTATAATAAAGTAGAATGGTTCTTAGCTAGATTTCTAGACAGCCATAATATGGTATGTCAATTTATCATAAATAGGAGTATAATCAATAAGAAGATAGTGTATTGCTACCATTTAAAGTATATATGCAATAAGTTAAGTCAACTGAATACCGCCAAAAAATTAAGAAACATTACTCCCTCCGTTTCGCAATAATAACGTCCAAGTTTTTCCTCTTTCTTCTCCTACTATTTTTTCTCTACTTTTTTCATATAATTTAATTATTTTCTTAACATCCTCAAATTTAATTTATGCATAAATATTTAATATGCATATTATACATAATTTGTGACAAAATTTTTAATATGGTATAAAATCATCAAAAATTAATTTAAAACGAATAAATTATGAAAACTTTAAAATATTTTATTTTCTATGTCTTCTTTAAATTTTACAACTTTTTATTTATGTTTGTGTATGAAAATATTTATTTATTTATTATGAAGTGTAATACTCTATGATAATAATGTGTAATATTAATTTTCACTATCAAATAATTTAGAGTGATTTTTTTGAGATTGAATTTTGAGTGATTTTTTTGTAAATAAAGAGTGTTAGTAAGGATAAAATATTAAAGAGAATGGTGGGACCATTGCCATAAAAGGAAAGTGACATAATCTTGGCAGACGCCCAATATAGTAATTGTGACATAATCTTGACGGACGGAGGGAGTATAAAAAACAGGTAATTGCTATATAAATACATGAACTTTACTCATTTTGTGGTATTTAATATGAACTTTAAATCCAAGTTTTAAATACATGTACTTTACTCAATTTTGGTATTTAACATGAACTTTAAAACATAGTTAATTATAAATACATGAACTTTAAACTTATTCAATTTTTGACTCGTTTTTCATTTTTCCCAAATTAAAGTTGATTTAGAATACCTGAATCTTGACGTGGATACTTCGGCACTGAGATACGACGTCGTAGGTTAGAGGAAAACAACCCAAAACTAGGATTTATAAGCTCATGTTAAATACCAAAAAGTGAATAAAGTTCATGTATTCATACACCAATTACCCTATAAAATTTGCATCTCGATTTGTAGCCAAAATCAGCGGGCATCTCATTCAGGCATTTTTACAAACATTTTCTTCACTTTATAATTGCAAAGTTGTTATTTGATGTTTGTAATATAACTATTTAATATTCGTGTTAAAAAAGATTTTTGTATTATGCAAAAACCATGAAATTAAATACAAACGAAACATCACTGTGTACATAAATTTATGTATAAGAAGTCAACATTATTTCGTGTGAAAATCAATCCTGACCACCCACGAAGTCGAGATCTACGAACTAAATTGATTTTTAGTCAGTTAATCTTGAGCGACAGCTACAACCTGCTTCCCCACATTTCTACCTGAAAAGAGTCCAACTAAAGCAGCTGGTGCAGCTTCAATTCCTTCAACAATATCTTCAACATAAGCCAACTTTCCTTCTTGAAGGAGCGGTAAAACCATCTCCAAATACTTGGGATAGAGGTGGAAGTAGTCGAAAACCAAAAATCCTTGCATCCGGATTTGCTTTAGAATCAAATATATCAAGTTGCGCGTGGCGTCTTGCTTCTCGAGGTTGTACTGCGATATCATCCTGCAGCCAGCAATGCGGCCGCGGGATCTCATGTTGGGGAGCACCGCTTCGAGCATTTTGCCTCCGACGTTCTCAAAGTATATGTCGATCCCATCGGGGAAGTACCTGATTATATGATTGATAAATGAACTTTATATAGATCACATAACGATAGACTCGAATGTGAGATTTTTAATGAATTTCTTTAGCTATTGCCTAAAAACTGCCATGTCAGCCCAGAGCTTCGCCGGAGGAAAAAGTCATGGAAAAACTGTTCAGACGATTAAATTCAAGAAATTTTTAATAAAAAACAAAAACGTTAATGGAAAGTTTGGAAATCCAACCAAAGTTCATGATTTTTCGCGTAATTAACCCTTATTTTTTTAAATAAATAATTGGGATGGAAAAGCCCCTAAATTGTGGTAATTAACTTTACCCTTATAATCGGTCGGGTTGGGCCGGGCTGAGCTCATTGTGCCGAAAGAGAAAGTTCAGAGCCCAAAAATATAATTTAGTTTGGTCCACTAAGCTAGCGGACGGGCTAAGCCAGATCACTTTTGACAGCTCTATTTATAATTAACCATATTTCTCTTTAATTGTCTATATATCAATTGAGTTCCTATAGTGCATGGGGATACATTGACCTAACTACATAGATGGAACTTATGATGCATGTTATATTTATATATTAGATTATAAATAAATATATATTAAAATTCATAAATTCTAAAGAGTTTTAGATAGAAAGAAAGTTTTTGTCACATTAGATTTACAATCACCTCTTTATGGCTGCATCAATGTCAGGTTCTTCTTTATAGTTGAATGCATCATCAAATCCAAATTTGTTCTTCAGAAGATTCACATTCAACAAAATAATTTATACAATCAAACAAATTTAAAAAAATATAATGTCACTGCAACCCAAAAAATAAAGGAAGAAAAATATTGCTGCTTCAGGGTGAAGACAAATGCTGAGATTAATTAATTAAATTTGTTTTATCAGATCATGAATATTCTAACCTTGAATTTAGAGTCGGCTTTTGATTATATAGTTATGTATATATGTTGTCGCTATCAAATTAGGTATTCATTTAATTTAAGGGTTAAATCCAAAAACAAAACAACAAAATTAAATTTCCACTAATAAGGAGTATCTCCTATAGACATGTCAAAATCGTGTGCAAAAATTAAAAAAATTGAAAGGCCGAGTATTCGTTCAGAAGAAAAAATATCGTATTGTATGTATAATTTTAGAACATCTTCAAAGTTTATGGATTTACAGACGAAGAATCCCATATAAATTATTTTTGAGATTTTTAAATTTTCTCCACACATAATAATCATTCGCGGATGCAATAGAAGTTGGTGAGTGACATTTAATTATAAATTTCAAAGTATAAGAGACCTTATCTTGTGAGCCTGCGCTTCCAACGACATAGCACCCAAATAGCTTAGCAAATTGGCCAACAAGCTGACCAACAGCTCCTGATGCAGCAGATACAAAGACGATTTCGCCCTCTTTCGGAGAGCAAATCTCGTAAAATCCCACATATGCAGTCATACCAGCCATACCTTCAAAAAATTATACCAAAAAAGAAAATTAAAAACTTCTGGTTGGGAACTACTCCCTTGGTTCACGAAATAATTTCCTACTTTTTTGAAATTACGAAAAGACAGTGTTTTTACAATTTGATTTGGTGATGGCCTATAATACTATAATTAACACAAAATACCAATAATTTAATGATTTTAAGAGAATTTTCATTTTGAGCGTTCCACCTATCTTGAGACACACTTTTTCACCAACCACACTAAATACTAGTTTTTTAAATCTCATGCCCAAAAGTTGTGTCTCAAAATAGATGGGACTGAGGGAGTAATAAAATTAAATACGCCACTATTTCAGGCCCCGTTTGGAGTTTTTCTCTAAGATAATTAAATACTTCCTTCGTTTCACTATAAGCGTCTAACCTAATAGCGTCAAAATCCCTGAAGTTTGGCGCGATTCTCATTTTTCCCTTGACCTTAAAATCTTGCGTGAAGGACAGAGAGGGAGATTCAGAGGGTGTTTCAGTTTGAGGGAGTACAGATGAAGGACGAGGCCGACGACGCTCATCGTCGGAGTTACAGCGGCGACGGCCTCGTGCTTGTGTGTCCGTGTGCGTAGATCCAGATCTGTACATGGGCGTGTTTGATGGAGAGAAGAAGGGTTCACTTGAGTAAAGAGATGAGAGAGGGGTTAGCGAGAGAGAGGAGGTCGGCGGCCTGATCGCGGCGGCCGGAGGAGAAGAGAGGAGAGGGGATTTGTAAAGAGAGGAGAGATGAAGACGAAGGAGAAGGTCGGCTGAAGTTCCGGCGGGTGACTTTTCATGATCACTAGTTTTAGTTTTAGTTTAAAACTAGTGATCATGGAAAGTCACCGGCCGGAATTATTATTAAGTCCGGTCCCAACACAACCACAATTTGTTCCAATCTAAAATTGACTTAAACATACTTTGATACATACGAATACACAAGCATACTCATTAATTAAAATTTAATTATGATGCAGATAAAAAAATGGTAAATGTCACTTTGAACCTTAAACTATTTTCGCACTATCAATTATATCCAGAATTATCGAAGATAATTTTTTATATCTTGAACTATCTATTTTGTATAAATTGTACCATTCGTCCATTTTTTTTGCTGCAAAAATTTGACATGGCTCACCGAACGGCACAATATATTTAGAATTATTCATTTTTTGACCCACATTATATAAAATGGTGTGATTATATGCCTTACTAGTTTAAAATTCAAAGGGTGAAAAATAGAAGAAGGGTACATTGAAGGTTTATTCATAAACTATATATTTTTTTATTTTCTTTTTCTTTATCATTCTTTTTTTTGTTTTTTTTTTCCTAAAATTGTGAATTCGACTAGTCATAAAATAGTTAATATGCATCTCAAATTAAAGATCACGACAAGAGATTTAATTTGATATATTTTTTATGTTTATATTTGGTTTAAAATATAAAAATTATATTTATTGAAAATTTTAAGAAAAAATCTTTCTCTGATCTCTCATCTTTTTTTTTTTTGAAAAAAAATCTATGTTTAATTCTTTTTCATTTTTTTAGTTTTTAACTATTTTTTTCCTTTTCATAATATCAATTTTTATTAGGTGTTTTGTCAAATAAAATCACGAACTATTTTGAATTTGCAATTTTAACGTGACTTTTGAAGTGTGGCGAATTAAATCACCACGTTTTTAATTTTTGCAATTCCGTCCATCCAATTTTTTTTTCCGGCCGCCAAAGTGTCGAATTGGAGCTTACGTGGATTAGTAAAGTCACGTGCCAAAACCCCTTTTTATTATTATGAATTCTTCTTTATTTTTTTAACATTAAGCTCAAATAGTTCAGTTATAAATGTAGAGGGGCTCGCCAAGGGCGGGACATGATGATTTTATAACAAATTGAGGATGACACACGATGAAACACGATAAATTATGATACAAAGAATCTCATTTGGTAAAGAAAACGGTGAATGTGGCTGCATTTGTTACTGCATAAGTATTGAAAGAAATGGAGTTACGGAAAAACATCATCAACAAAAGTTTAGACTGACAAAGATTGATAACCACTAACCACTAATTAAATTGATATACAAAGTGATGAGGATGGAATTCGGGGCTCTGGATCCTCCCCCTAGGAAAGAACCCAAGGTTGGACTCTCCTTTGAGTACTATCTTAGAGAAAGGATATCAGGACTCAAGAAGAGATCCGAAGAGGAACCCAGAGCGGAGCTCAAGAGTACTATGAAAGCCGCATTCTTAGTATCGTTGGGAAAGAGACAAACTCGAAAAAGTTACTTTCTGACACCAGAGCGGAACGGTATCAGATCTTAATCGGATTGAATACTGAGTAAGTCCCATAGAAACATATCATGGACTAGATCTGGATAAGCCAGAGAGGGAGAATACAGATAGCTAGGAAAATAGAGATGTACGGAGGAAAGGGGTATTTTGTGTGACTGAATTGTAGGCGGTCATTTTCCACCTTTTTTGCAGGGATCGACCGCCTCCATAACTAATTATTTGTCGGCTGACGTGGAAGATGCTCTAAAGAGGAAAAGGACCATTCTACCCTCCCCTATGGTAATATATATTAGGGTTAAATTTTGGGGCCCTGGCCCGTCGCCCGGGCTCGCCTACCCTCAGGGCCAGCCCTGAGCCGAGCTCGAACATTCAAATTATTCATATTTTCAATCAGCCTGTGATTTGTGATCCCAACCCACGCTTTGCCCTGTCCGAACCCGCGCCCCGAGCGGTGTCTTGAATGATAGAGACCAGTCTCAATCAAATTTTTGCGTTAATTCTAAATAAATTGAGCCGCAAATGTCCTCCTTTATAGCATACTCTATAGCCGTCACTGAAAAACATGGTGAGTGTAGTTTCGTTGTCGCCATCAATTTTCCAATTACATCATTTGTCATATGGGGTTGAAATCTAATCACTTAAGGCCTAATAATAGCTTTTGGATACCTCTTTCTTATAATGGTCACACATATTTATACGTATGAAAATTTACATCAAAATTAATTATTTTTTTAACCAAATTCACTTTACATTAAAATACTTAAATTATTATTTATTTTTGGGTTAATTATAGTTTATAGCCTGAACTTTTAACAAATTTCAGTTTATAACCTTAACTTTAATTTATTTTTTGTATAGCCTGAACTTTGACAAATTATTTAATTATTAGCCACAATTGCACCAAATTTATGTTAGTAGGATATTTTTTTATAGTAATTACAGCTAAAATGATGATCAATTGCCACAAAACTAGAGTCTAATATATTCTACACAAAAAGAAGTTTTTAGCGGTAGGTAGCACATCGTCATCGGACAACCGGTGTAGTCGGAATCGCGCAAAAAAGTTAGTCGATTCCGTTATTCTACACTGAATGAAATTTTCAATGATAGGTAGCCCATCGTCATCGGACCACTGGTGTAGTCGGAATCGCGCAATAAAGTTAGTCGATTCCAACTACACCGGTGGTCCGATGACGATGGGCTACCTATCATTGAAAATTTCATTCAGTGTAGAATAAATTAGGATCTAATTTCATGGCAATCGGTCATCGTTTCATATGTAATTTCGATAAAGAATAGATAATGTCATAATTTTGATGTAATTATGGCTATAATTAAATAATTTCATTAAATGCAGGCTATATAAAAAATAAATCAAAATTGAGACTATAAACTGAAATTTTCTGAAAGTTCAGGTTATAAACTATAATTACCCCTTTATTTTTTCTAACCTAAAACCTACCATACAAAATATTTTGCACAGCCACTAGTTGACTCGGTGCCTAAATCTATTAGTAGTTGATATTTTTCTTGAAGTAACTAATACATCATTGTCGCTGAGTCATCTCCAAGCTGCAAGCAAAGATTTTGTAGGATAGAAATGAGAAAAAATTGTTTGATTATGTAATTCTATTGTAATTTTTGACAAAATTAGAATATTTTTCCTTAAATAAATTCCGAGCATATCATTATCTTATCCATCATTATGTCCAAACACATAGTGTGCAAAGAGATTATTGTTTGAGTTTTTTATTGAGTTAAAAGCCGAAAAATACACGAACTTTCATTGGATTTGCATATTGCACATGACCTTCAAAAATAGCTCCAGAATACATCACCTTTTAATTTAATTGCAAATTGCACCCGCGTTGACTACCACCTTGATCGGCGGTGACGTGGCTATCAAATTTTGTTGACGTAGATGATTTTCTGATGTAGGAATACGACGTTATTTTATTGTTACATTACAACACCCAAAACGACGCCGTTTCTTGAGTGAGTATAATTAAAAAAAATTTTAAAAAAAAAGAAGAAATCTCGGTCTTCTTCTCCGCTCGAGCACATAGAGATCTTCGCCGCCTCACCGCCATCCTCCATCCTCCATCTCCGCCCCTTTCCCTGAATTTCCATCTTCCATCTTCGACTCGTCGAGATCCATCCACCGCCTCACCTGCCATCCTCCATCTTCCATCTCCGCCCCTTTCCCTGAATCTCCATCTTCCATCTCCGACTCGCTGCTGCCAGCCATCACAACATCTACGCCGCCCCCAAATTAAACCTAGATCCTCTTGCATAAGGGGAAATCTCCAAATCTGCAAATCCCTCGTCCCTACACCAATTTTCAAGGTCAAGCAAAAACAATTGCCCACCCCCATATCCAAGAGGCGCGGCGACCCCCAGCAGGCCGTTGGATCCCGCCGCAGCATCCACCGCGACGACGCCCTCTACAAGGCCACTGAGGATTAGCAGGGCCTGTACGATTTTTTCATTCTACCAGGCGAACGATGAGTTTGACCTTTTTCTCCTTGCGCTCGTCTTCGTCGTCGTCGGGTGGATCGTCGGCTTGCAGAATTGGAAAGAGGGGTTTTTTTTTGGGGGGGGGGGGTTTGACCTTGTACAATTTAATGCATTTTTTGCATGCAAAGTTATGCTTTTTTGAATTTTTGTTAAAAAAATAGTATTTTTTATAAAATTAAACAAAAAAAGAAAAAAGTAAAAAAAAAATTGACCTCGAGGGGGGGGGAGAGTGGAGATGGGGTGGGTCAGCGGTGAAAAAACCAGATTTGTGGAAAAGTGCAATATATTTTTGTACAATTTAATGCATTTTTGTGTGAAAATTTATGCATTTTCGTAAAAAGAAGTAAAAAAAATTGTAATTGCAATTAGAGATTATAATTGTAATATTGGGACAATGTTGACTTGTGGTTCATAGTTCAAACCCCATATATTTCTCTTCCCAAATCAAAATATAAACAATATTCATCATAAATTAAAGACCTTGACAAATGTAAAATATAGATTAGAAATAAATAAGTTATGAAAATTTAAAGTGCCAAAACTAATTATGTAAATATATCTGTGTGTGTGTGTTTAATAGATAAAAATAAATATTTATATATGTAATATTTTAAACAACTAATTCAATCATTACCATTTTATTTTTTAGGTTTAGTTTTTATTGTATATAAATAAATTAGAAGTTGTTAACAACTACAAATGTGCGGAGAAGTTGAATTTAATTTTGTGAAATCAATAATAACGATAGTGAGAGGCTCAAAGACAACGTATACACTACAAATGGTTATAACCATCGAAATTAACAACTGAAATTTTCGGTAAACAATAGTACAAACTATTTGTAGGACCGCATTTTCTGTAAACAACAGAAACTATACATTTTGTGGTAGTGACACAAATTAATAAGGGTAGTTTAGAAGAAACTTAATTATTTGTAAAGCAGTGATTCATAAACAACTAATTAGATATGAAGGGTTTGATCTCCTCATCTTGCTCATAGTAAGGCACCTCATGTTGGTTCAAATACAACCATGCCTCAATCCCATCTCCCGATTTGTCGCTCATCAGCACCACAAAGTTGCTGGTCGCCTTCCGAAATCGATTGCTCGTCGAAACAGGCTTTCCCCATCCGAAGTCAGCTTCGTGGAATTCAAATCTACTCCAATCAGAGATTGATAAAGCAGTGATTTCAGGATCGCACATATGCCTAGAGTAGTTTTCGATAATATTTGTGTACATATCGTGTCCATCATTACAATCAGGAGACAGAATCTCAGCATGACGAGCAATGGCGTCTCGAATAGAATCTCCCAATACACGAACAAGTTCATTAACATCGACCTCGTCCGTGGGTGGCGTCATTGTTAGGGCCCAGAAATTACCACAAGTGTGTCTAGGCTGCGGTGGTATTGATCTCTCCCGCATGTTAGCCGTTTGATATGTTTGCACATGGTATCGACATTGATAAAGAGAAGAAAGGTTTAGATGGCTGTAAAGACTATGTTTTTGTTTGTATTGCTTGATTTTTCCTGTGAATTACATCTACCCTTTATAGGACTGAAAAGCAATATACAAGGAAAGTTACAAACTAGGAAACTCTAAATCATTGATCTTGATTTGATCTCCAATCAATGTAAATGATTCTTTCCTTTCCAACACTCCCCCTCAAGTTAAGTGACGGGATTTCCGATGCTTAACTTGTCGAGAACTTCTGTAAAATTCTTAGTATTCACAGCCTTGGTTAAAATATCAACGAGTTGATCTTCAGATCGGACAAATGGTAGTGCCACAATACCACTTTCAATCTTTTCTTTGATAAAGTGTCTATCGACCTCAACATGTTTCGTCTTGTCATGTTGCACTGGATTTTCGGATATACTAATGGCTGCTTTGTTGTCGCAAAACATTCGACATGTCTTGGCTGGATTGAGGCCCAATTCTGTCAGTAGTCTTCTTAACCAAAGAACTTCGGTTAGACCACTTTTGATTCCTCTGAACTCTGCTTCGGCACTTGAGAGTGCCACCACCTTCTGTTTTTTACTCCTCCAAGAGACAAGATTACCTCCAATGAAGGCAAAGTATCCTGCTGTTGATTTCCTGTCAACTGGGTTTCCAGCCCAGTCAGCATCAGTGTAGGCTTGTATCTCGAGATGTCCAGTTTTCCTGAACAGTACTCCATAGTCAAAGGTTCCTTTCAAGTATCTCACAATTCTGAGCGCAGCTTCCATGTGGTCAGCTTGTGGTTGGTGCATAAACTGACTCACAACTCCAACAGCATACGCAATATCAGGCCGAGTATGGGAAAGATAGATGAGTTTCCCTACCAAACGTTGATATTTTCCTCGATCCGCCAATTCAGCTCCCTTCACAATCTGTAGCCCATGATTGACAGCCATAGGCGTCTCAGCTGGCTTGCAATCTATCATCCCTGCTTCTGCAAGAAGGTCAAGAGTATACTTCTTCTGATTGATAAAGATCCCTTTCTTCGATCTGAGTACTTCGATCCCAAGGAAGTACTTTAGTCTCCCAAGGTCCTTCATTTCGAACTCTTTGAAAAGATTTGCTTTCAACTTCTGAATTTCTTCTAAGTCATCTCCTGTTATGATCATGTCATCAACGTAAATGACTAAGCAAGAAATAAGATCACCTCGTTTCTTCAAGAATAAGATGTGGTCTGAATTGCTTTGCTGGTACTCAAACTTCTTCATAGCTGTGGTGAATCTTCCGAACCAAGCTCTGGGAGACTGTTTGTGTAACACCCGGCATTTTCACTACAGTATATATATTATTATATAGGCAGCCCAATCTCTATATAAATTTAGCTTCGGCCCAATAGTGCTATTATTTGGGTCTATAACTTTATTTGAAACCCAAACCCAGTTATTGGTTATAAATTCAGTTTTAATAAACCCAATAGCTGTTACTTGGGCCAAGAGAGGGTGATGAGAAGTGATATAAAGCCCAATAGCCTTTTATTTGGGCTAATACCCAATGTGAGTTTCATTCTCAGTTTAGAATCAAAAGATCAGATAAGCTATTGAGGCATCATCTATTATATGAAAGAAACACGTATCATGTGATTTAACACGTATCTCTCACCTTTCCACCCAGCTACTTCATTTAACCGACTCAAACGATTATAAATATGGTGAGTTACAGTAGTCTCATCTTTTCCCCATTCTGCTAATTCCAAACAACAAAGCAAATCATCTATAATCGTCCACAGCAGCTTGTGCAGTTTGTATAAAGAAGGTAGTCTTTCTTTTCTCCTTATGTACTTAATAACAGTAAAAAATAGTGAAAATAGTAGTAATAGTAATAAGCTACAGACATCCCTTTTCAGATTCAGCAACACAATCCCAGTTTCTCGATAATCAATAAATAAACAGATTTACATCATATAAAAATTGAATCTTGAGCAGTAGACGACTGCCACTCTGAGTAATCCCTTGAAACCTCAGTTCCTGAATAGAACAAGTAGAGATTCATTAGTTTGTGATGTTAAAGCTGAAATAGAAATTAGATTGGAAGTTAGCTGGAGTAAGATTTTGAATTGGGAAATAGAGAAGAGGGAAGGAAGAAGAAGAAGGCGGGATTAGCAGTAGCAGCAGCAGCCGTGAGCCACCAAAGCAAAGGCACGGCTGGCGGTGGTGACCGCCGGCGTTGCCCGCGCTATGGCGGCCGCGGTGGCTACTGACAGTAGAGGAAGAGGGAGGTTGAGCGAGAGGTAGGGATGGAGATTGAGTGAGAGATAGTGAGATAGAGTGTGAGATAGAGACAGACAGCAGGAAGAAGGGAGAAAGCAGAACGAGCTAGAGGGAGAGAGGAGCGGGGCAGGCGGCGGTGAGCACCGGCGCTGCAAGCGCCGTCGTGGCTTGCGGCGGCCGCCGCGCCCTGGACAGAGAGAGAGCGAGAGATCAAGATAGGGCAGAGAGAGAGGGAGTTCGAGGGAGAGAGCAGAGACAGAAGTAGAGAGAGAGACAGGGACTTACCTGAGTCAGAAGAGGCGGCGGCGTGACAGAGATGACGGCGGGGCGGCAGGCTTCGCCGGAGAGACGAATTCCAGAGGGGATGAAGAGAGGTAGAAACCCTAGGATTTTGATTTTATAATTTGGGGATTGAGACTTAGGGAAAAGAGAAATGGAAAGAAAGGAAAGGGGGAGAGGAGAGGCCGACCTCGCCGCGCCGGAGGCGACGAAGGCCGGCGATGGTCGCCGGAGACAGGGAGAGAGAAAGAGAGACGACAGAGCTGAGAGAGAGGGAGAAGTAACACAGAGAGAGAATGTATATGTATGTGTGCGTGAGGAAATAAGAGAGAGAAGTTAATTTGATTCATTTTATTAAAAGGAAGAGTATAAGGCTTTTAATTTATTTAAGTTAACTGAGTTATTTTAAAATTAAGCTTATGATTATAAATTAGATGATAGATTAATTTATATAGTTGGACCTTTAATCTATGTTGGCATTTGTTGATAAGCTTGTCAAATAGCAATTAGTCTTCAGTCCATAAATTCCAAATAGGAATATCACCTTAAGACCCGCATACGTACTTTTTAAGTTAAATCCATATTATTTTCTCGTTATTTACTTAGTTAGTTAATCTATATTGAAGGTCATATACAAAAGAAGGTGAATCCATAGTTCAGAATTACCTGGATCGTCAGACCACGATCAGGTGGGCTTTCTAAACTCAGAATTTGAAGTGCGCACTATTTAATTATGTTATTATATGAATGATGTTATATTAAAGTTATTGACTTGCCAAAACTTTTATGAGCTTGTATGTTACCATCTACGAGAGATAGACGATATCGGCCCTATGCTGAAGCGAGATGTCAGTAAGGGTTTGTGCACATAGTTGTGACCGTGAGTCATCGAGCGGGTTGGCCGGTCACTGTGATCGGGAGCCTTCGGGCCGATCACTGTGTTTGAGAAGGAGGCCTACTTCTCAACACAAGGTTACATGATGTGTAGTTATGGTACATACATGTTAATTGTCTGCAGACATATATGAGGTTATGATGATATATATAGAAGTTTTACAGTTTTGGCGTGCACAGGTTATTTAAATAAAACTCCTGTGTGATGCTTGAGATGGCAAGTTCAATATATAGCTCTAAGAGCAAGCTTTAAAGTTTTTCGGCATGACCACTGAGTGCTTTTTGGTACTCAGCCCTGCGTATGTTTCTAAATATGCAGGTTAAGCTGTGGTGCAGATGGAAGCGAGCAGAGCAAATTCTTTGATGTATATGTATTAAACCAGGCTCAGGATTCCATGTCTTCATACATGTAATCCACATGAATTATTCCGCTGCAACACTTAGGTTATTCTACTTTATTGAGGTGTTGTACATATTTTAAAACAATAGCTTTGAGAATTATGTCACTTGAAAGTTAGACAACTTGTCGTTGTGTATTGTAAGTTGTCTACTCATGAGTTTTAAAAGTGATTGCTTATGATTATCCAATATTAAGTAATTCATCGTTAAAGCGTGTTCATTATTATTATTGAAACCTCTTTTCTTTTGCATTTTCTTTCTCCCTTTTCCCAGTCACACCTTTCCCCGGCTTAACTATACACTATATTAGGCCGGGCTATGACAGTTTGAGCCCATATAAAGTTTTTTTCAATCTGCATACCTCCCCTTCCTCGAACTCATCTAAAAAACCTTGGGGTGCTTCCATGTATACCTCCCGTTCTTCTTCAAGCTCACCATGAAGAAAGGCATTTGTAACATCAAACTGATGAAGATCCCAATCCTTGTTTGCAGCAATGGAGAGGAGCACCCTGACAGTGTTCATTTTTGCCACAGGCGAGAAGGTTTCTGCATAGTCGATCCTATATGTTTGTGTGTAGCCTTTTGCAACCAGCCGAGCTTTGTATCGCTCAATAGATCCATCGGGTTTTCGTTTGATTGTGAAAACCCATCTGCATCCCACGGTTTTCTTCCCTTTTGGCAACCGACATTTCTCCCATGTGTGATTCCGGTTCAGGGCCCCTATCTCTTTTTTCATAGCATTTCTCCAATGCTCGATCTTCAGGGCTTGCTCTGCTGTTTGTGGAATCTCCTCATCATATAAGGCCGCTTCATAGGCTGTGGCATTTTTGGACAAGTTTCCCTTGGCGATATTCCCAACTGAGTATCGGGAATTCCTCGCAATTTTCTCTGGGGAATACCGTTTAGGAGGTACACCCCGATTACTCCTGGGTGGTAGCACATATCTCCCAGTATCTCCATCTACTGTATTATCCTCCTGTTCTTCTTCAATGACTTGAGAAATATGATCAGCAGAATCAGAAGCCACAATAGTAGGTTCAGAAGCTCTTACCTCAGATATCAGTGGCGGAGAAGATATAGGCTCATGCAGTGGACTAGATTGTTCTGGAGTGGATGAAACATGCTCGGTGGCAAGGCTAACTTTTTCTGTTGGATCTGCTTCGGGGCCTGGCATTGGTAACCAACTTAACAGGTCGATCTCACTCTCTTTCTCACTCTCCCCCTCACTGTTAAGGTGGGTACTGTAAAAATACTCAGTTTCAAGAAAGTCGCAGTTCATGGTGGTTATGATTTGACGGGTTTTAGGATTGTAACATCTATACCCTTTTTGGTTAACACCATACCCGACAAACACACACTTAATGGCACAAGGAGAGAGTTTAGTCCGTTCATGCTTGGGAATATGAACGAATACGGAACTACCAAAAACTCGAGGTTGAAGAGTAAGAGCGAGAGGTATATCAGAAAGAGTGGATAATTTCTGTAATGGAGTTTGAAGCTGGAGGGTTCTGGTGGGAAGGCGATTTATAAGGTAAACAGAGGTGGCGACAGCTTCAGGCCAGAAGTAGGTGTACCTTAGACTCAAGCATCATAGCACGGGTCATTTCAAGGAGAATTCTATTTTTTCGTTCAGCAACACCATTTTGTTCGGGAGTATGGGAACAAGTAGTTTGATGAATTATCCCTCTTTGTTGACAGAAGTCCTGCATGGATCGATTGACAAACTCCCCCCCATTATCGGTTCTAAGGGTTTGGATATGTTTTTGAATTTGAGTTTGAATCAGTTTAAAGAAATGAGTGAACTTTTCAAAAACTTGAGATTTATTTTTGAGAAAATACACCCATGTCATCCTAGTGCAATCATCAATAAAGAGCAAAAAATATCTAAAACCTTGACCCCCCACAACAGGTGAAGGACCCCAAACATCAAAATGAACAAGAGAAAATATGGAGTTCACTCGTGTGTCATTAGGCTTAAAAGATTTACGGTGGCTTTTAGCTAAAACACAAGTCTCACAAGATAAAGTCTCATTTTTCACTAATTTAGGAAATAAAAGCTTAAGATAACCCGTGGATGGATGCCCTAACCGACGGTGCCAAAGCCAGGCTTCCCGGTCAGCAGTTCCGTGAGCCAGCATCACCTTGCCTTGTTGAGCTATCTCATCCACACAGTACAATCCATCCCGCTCAGTGCCACACTCAATAATCTCCCCCGTCCTGATATCCTGAAGAAAACAAAAGTGGGGATGCATTATCATGGTACAATTGAGCTCTTTTGTAACATGGCTAATAGACAACAGTTTATGAGAAAGAGATGGAATATATAGACAATTTGAGAGACGTAGTGTAGGAGAAATTTCTATAGTTCCGGCTCCCTCAACACGAGTCAAATCACCACTTGCAGTTTGAACATGTGTTCGGTGGGATATTGATGACTTAATAATATCAGTTTTATCAAAGGTCATCGTATCCGTAGCTCTACAATCAAAAATCCACCCTTCCTCTCTATCCCTATTATCACAAAAGGTTTGATATGCAGCGGAAAAATTTAGGGACTCTCTACATAATTGGGGAGTGATTTTAGTATTATGTGGAAGATTGGGGTTTTTCTGTAATTTTCGAGACCTTTGGGGGGGCAGTTTGCATAAGATGGGGTAAGTTTTGCAATTTAATAAAACCTCGGGGTAGCCTTTGTATTTTATTGGGACTTGGGGGTGCAGATTTTAAGGGATGGGGTAATTTTTGCAAATAAATGAAAGACACACTAAACCCTATACCTAATTTCAATTCCTCATTTCCTTCTCCAAGCGCCTCCCTCTCACATTTGCTCTTTCCATTCTGCCCGGCCGCGAATTTCCGATACGCGGCCACAGCCGCTGCTCTCCCGGCCACCGCCGCTGTCCTCGCAGTCACCGCTTCTACTCCGGTTGTTTGTTGTAGGTGGACTCGAGCCACCTGCTGAATAAGGCTGTTGACTTCGTCCTCGGGGTTGGAGAGCGAGGTGCTGCCGGCCATGGAGCTCTCCATGAGGTGGACGGCGGCCTCGGCAGATCTGTGGACGGCGGCCTCGGGGCGGACGTCTGCCTCGGCAGATCTATGGACGGTAGCTTTGGGACGGACGGCGGCCTCGGCAAATCTGAGGCGAACACGTTCCTTCTTGGCGAGGTGGGATTTTGGGTTGTACGTCGGAAGGAGCTGCTGCAGCTGCTGTTCAACATCTGCTGCTGAAGATGGGGTGGAGAAAAACTCGTCGGAGACGCGGGTCAAGCTCCCAGAGCGGTACATTTTTAGCTAGGGATTTGAGAATTTTGGGAAATTGAATTTGGTAGTGCTGCCTTGATTGTTTTTAGGTATTTGGAACAGTGATGAACTATTTCTGAGTTCCCAGAATCATGCCTGCTCTGATACCATGTTTGCACATGGTATCGACATTGATAAAGAGAAGAAAGGTTTAGATGGCTGTAAAGACTGTGTTTTTGTTTGTATTGCTTGATTTTTCCTGAGAATTACATCTACCCTTTATAGGACTGAAAAGTAATATACAAGGAAAGTTACAAACTAGGAAACTCTAAATCATTGATCTTGATTTGATCTCCAATCAATGTAAATGATTCTTTCCTTTCCAACATGATATATGATGCAGCTTTTGCTTCTACCGTGTTTGGCGCGATCCAGTCGGAATTGAGCTTCGGCCAAAACGGCAGACACAATACACGCTCCGGATAAGGGTTTTCCGTTGGTTCGACTTATTCTTGATTTCAGGCTGGTTAAAGCCTCCTTGTTGAACGAAAGCCTCTTCAAAGCAAGCTTGTGACCGGAACCCGGGGCCGGGGTCGGGGCCGGGTTGTCGTTGCGGAGCACGGATGGAAGCAACGAGGGGAGATGAAAAGACGGGCAGATTACCCTCTTAGCATGATCTGGATTGGTGGCGTCCGTCCAGGCGGCCACAAACGTCGCAAGCGACGACCCATCGAAGATCTTGTGGGAGACGCTGATGGCGACGACGGCCCCACCACATGAGAAACGTGTGATCTGGATTGAGAGGATTGGAATATCAGGAGCTTCGTGTTGGTCGGGGAGGAGATTGTCGAGCTGATCGAGCTCCATTTTTGCTACGAGCTCGATCAGCTCGACGTCTAGAGCCTCTGCTTCGACGAGCTCGGCTCCCTCGTCGCAGCAGTCAATCGAACTATAATTATTGATGAATCTTCCTACAAGAGGATAGAAATCAACCAAGATTCTGGCCAGTGATTCTTCCAACTGGAGGCTGCCGTCTTCGGGTTTCGATTCGTAAAACAGAACAACTGCAAAATATTCTCCTGGGTCCACAAGCTCATCTATATACGATAACTTGTAATTCTTGAGGTTTTGAGGGGTTGGGGTGTGTGGTTTTATCAACTTGCTACTCATTTTGTTCATCTTCATTTTTTTTCAATATTGGAGTCGATACTTGAAATACACAAGACTAGTAGCTCAATATATAAGCAATCCTAGATTTATTGGATGGGATTTAGTGTCTCACAATTTATGTGTTCCACCTTGTGTACTATTATTTTTATAAAAATAAATTTAATCATGCATGATATTATATACTCCCTACGTTCACGAAATGAGTAATCATATTTCTTTTTTGGTTTGTCCATCAAATGAGTACCCATTTCCTTTTTTAGTAAGTGTACCTCACACAATTCACTCACAATGAAAGTGGACCCCTTATTTCATTCACACACTTAATCAATTTCCTAAAACCCGTGTCACCCCCAAAATGAATACTCATTTCGTGGATAAAGGGAGTAAAATTATGCTTAAATTTTACACAAGAATATAATTCACTATCTTAAGGATATAATTATTATTTAATTTAAATTAGCCACAAACGTTTAGTTGGGCTAAGAGTTTAATTATATACTCGCTTCGTCCCACGAATCTTGACACGTTTTTATTTTTGAGCTGTCCCACGAATCTTGACACATTTTCAAATAAGGTAACTTATATCTCCTACTTTATCACTTTTATTATTTTCTATCTCCTACTTTATCACTTTTATCACATTCTCTCTCCTACTTTATCACTTTTATATTTTATTAACTACACACTTAAAACACTAATCTATAATTCCTTAATTCCCATGCCGAAATCAAACGTGTCAAGATTCGTAGGACGGAGGGAGTATGTTTCCATTTAATCTTAAATTTTCTCATATTTTCCCTTCCACGTTCTCATCTTAAATTTTCTCTTCATCTTCATTCGTAAAACACATTGAATTCTCTTCACTATATATCAAACTTTCTCTTGCTCCTCAATCGAAGAATTAATGAAAAACAACAATTTCTTTTCAATTGTTCAAAACCCAACCCATCATTCCTGCAAAAGAAAACCTTAAATCGTTTAACCCCATCTCTATTCTTCTATTCTTTTTTCTGATTAGCCAGAAATCAAAGTAGGGGAAGAAAAGGAAAAACAGATCTAAAAAATCACATCTTTAAAAGAAAAATATTACCATGAAAAATGCTACCGTGGCAAAATACTACGATAAAGTACTGATATGGAAAAATGCTAACACAAACAATGAAATCCACGTTGAGTGCTATCGTGGAAAATGCTAATAGTAGATAATCAATAAAAGAATATAAATTCATAATTATATTATGATAAAAATTATTTTTATAAAAATATTATTAAAATAATACATGGTGGAGCATATCAAATTGTGAGACTTGGGATTGCTTATATATAGAGCTACTAGGCTTGTGTATTTCATGTATCAACTCCAATATTAAAAAAAAAAAAAAGTAAGTGAAAAATGAAGATGAACAAAATGAGTAGCAAGTTGATAAAACCACACACCCCAACCCCTCAAAACCTCAAGAATTACAAGTTATCACTTATAGATGAGATTGTGGACCCAGGGAATTATTTTGCAGTTGTTTTGTTTTACGAATCGAAACCCGAAGACGGCAGCCTCCAGTTGGAAGAATCACTGGCCAGAATCTTGGTTGATTTCTATCCTCTTGCAGGAAGATTCATCAATAATTATAGTTCGATTGATTGCTGCGACGAGGGAGCCGAGCTCGTCGAAGCAGAGGCTCTAGATGTCGAGCTGATCGAGCTCGTAGCAAAAATGGAGCCCGATCAGCTCGACAATCTCCTCCCCGGCCAACATTTCCTACTACACGAAGCTCTTGATAATCCAATCCTCTCAATCCAGATCACACGTTTCTCGTGTGGTGGGGCCGCCATCGCCATCTGCGTCTCCCACAAGATCTTCGATGGGTCGTCGCTTGCGACGTTCGTGGCCGCCTGGACGGACGCCACCAATCCGGATCATAATAAGAGGGTGATTAGCCCGTCTTTTCATCTCCCCTCGCTGCTTCCACCCGACAACCGGGCCCCGGCCCCGGCCCCGGCCCCGGCCCCGGGTTCCGGTCACAAGGTTGTTGTGAAGAGGCTTTTGTTCAACAAGGAGGCTTTAAGGAGGCTGAAATCAAGCATAAGCCAAACCAACGGAAAACCCTTATCCGGAGTGCGTGTTGTGTCTGCCGTTACGGCCAAAGCCCGAATCCGACTAGATCGCGCCATCCACGGAAGAAGCAGAAGCTCCGTCGTATTTCAAGGGGTTAACATGCGAGGGAGATCAATCCCACCTCAGTCAACACACACTTGTGGGAATTTCTCGATCCCAGCAGTGACGCGACGCATAGAAGCTGAGGAGGAAATTGGTGTTGATCAACTTGTTCGTATACTGGGAGATTCTATTCGAGGCGCCATAGCTCGTTATGCTGAGATACTGTCTCCTGATTGGGATGGACGCGATATCTACACAAATAGTATAGAAAGCTACGGAAGACTTGTTCGCGATCCTGAGATCAATGTTATATCAATCACTGATTGGAGTAGGTTTGGATTCCACGAAGCTGATTTCGGATGGGGGAAGCCTGTTTCGACGGGCAACAGATTTTGGCCGCCGGTCATCAACTTAGTGGTGCTGACGAGCGACAGAGAGGGAGATGGGATTGAGGCATGGTTTTATTTGAACCAAAATGAAGTGCATTACTTTGAGCAAGATGAGGAGATCAAACCCTTCATATCCTAGCTACTTGTTCATGAATCTCTGCTTTACAAATAACTAAGTTTCTTCTAAACTACACTTATTAATTTGTGTTAGTTGCTATCATCACTACCAGAAAATGCGGCCCTACAAATAATTTGTACTATTGTTTAACGAAAATCTCAGTCGTTAATTTCGATAGTTATAAGCATATTTGCAGTGTATACGTCGTCTTTGAGCCTCTCACTATCGTTATATTGTTGATTTCACAAAATTAAATTGAACTTCTCCGCACATTTGTAGTTACATTGTAGTTACATTGTTGATTTCACGAAGATGCATGAATATTGTTTATATTTTGATCTGGAAAAGAGAAATTGATGGGGTTTGAAACTCTGAACCACAAGTCAACACTGTCCCATTACTATTATAATCTCTAATTGGAGTAGGTTTGGATTCCGCGAAGCTCATTTCGGATGGGGGAAGCTTGTTTCGAAGAGTAGTTCATAAGGCCCTCCTCGCCATCACCTAAAAGAGAGCCAAAAAATTGTTTTCTGTAGACGTTATTTTTCATTATTGATAAAATAAACGATTGAGTATTTTTGTTTTCACTAGCAGACTTTTAACGGTGATATACTCCATGTTGCAGATGATGATGAAATTGCATAAATGAAATTTTGTGAATTTACGGGGAATTAATACTATATCTATATATATATATATATAGGATTAGGTTTTTGTAGTATCCAAGATAGTACCGTAGAACTAAATCTTGACCACATATTT
Organism: Salvia miltiorrhiza; assembly: GCF_028751815.1. Lineage (NCBI taxonomy): Eukaryota > Viridiplantae > Streptophyta > Magnoliopsida > Lamiales > Lamiaceae > Salvia > Salvia miltiorrhiza. The sequence continues at coordinate 4,406,576 of NC_080394.1, read as the reverse complement.
GTGACATGTGGCGCATAAAGATTGTGACACATGGCAAGAAGCTTCCAAGACAAAATCTACAAAGTGGTATAATCGGAATATATTTATCGAAATTAAAAGTATATATATATATATATATATATATATATATATATTCCTTCAAAATAGACATATTTTATATGCATAAAGTTTCACACGAAGATGCATAAAGTTTCATATAAAAAATGCATAAAATTTCATATAAAAATGCATTTCATTTTCACAAATTTGGTATTTTCGCCACCCCACCCCACACCACCCTCCCAATCCCCACACCCCACCACCACCCCCACCCCCCAAAAACTGACATGTTTTACATACATATACTTCACACAAAAATGTATAATGTTTCACACAAAAATGCATAAATTTGAACATAAAAATTATGTATCATTTTCTTTATTTTATATGACCAAATTAAATTAAATTACTTATTTATTTAAAATATATCTAACGATCATTTTATTTACTTTAACCAGGTTCAGTTAAGAACCTATTTATTTCAAAAACATCTATATTTTTATTTAGGTTTGCAAATATTGAAATTTAATTTCAACTTTTTTGATTTTGAATTATGAAGTTTATTATAAATTTAATTTGAAAATCTATTGCAGTTATAAAAATATGTGGAAAACTATTTATTTGAAATACATATTATAAGTATTTCTTTATCCATATTTTCCAATGATTAAATATAATATCAATGTGCAAAAAATAGATGGCCTAATGTCTACATGAAGATTGAGCCTTTTATATAGATTATGAATTGATGAAGTTTAGGATAATTTCAAGAGGCAAAACCTTAATGTAGCCAAAACCTTTTAGCCATAGGAAATTCTAGCCAGACAAATAAAAATATAGAAATAATAACATTTTTGACTAAAATACCCTTTCAGTGTGTAATAGTATAAAATACACTATTACACATTTTTTCGCTTCGAAAAAGTGTGTAATAGTGTATTTTACACTGTTACACACTTTTTTGCAATTATACACTTACGTTATTACACACTTTTACGAAAAAGTGTGTAACCGTATTAAGGGTATAATTGTACATTTACATTAAAAAATGCTAGTTTTTCCATATTTTTATTTGGGTGGACACTTTTTCCTTTTCTTATACAAGAAGGATTAATTGAGCACATTAACTCTAATTTCAATGTGGGATGGATGAAGAAAAAATGTAAAAATGCCATATAATATAGAATTGAGAATTATCAAAATACTCACTTGTGGGTGTACCACATAGGATAGATAATAAAGGAGATGTCTTCAATATGTATTCTATTTAATTATTATTCTTCATCACAACAATATTTATTTTAAATTATTCATATTTTCAATCAGCCTGTGATTTGTGATCCGCGCCCAATTCCGCCCCAACCCGCGCCCCGAGCGGTGTCTTGAATGATAGAGACCAGTCTCAATCAAATTTTTGCGTTAATTCTAAATAAATTGAGCCGCAAATGTCCTCCTTTATAGCATACTCTATAGCCGTCACTGAAAACATGGTGAGTGTAGTTTCGTTGTCGCCATCAATTTTCCAATTACATCATTTGTCATATGGGGTTGAAATCTAATCACTTAAGGCCTAATAATAGATTTTGGATACCTCTTTCTTATAATGGTCACACATATTTATACGCATGAAAATTTACATCAAAATTAATTATTTTTTTAACCAAATTCACTTTACATTAAAATACTTAAATTATTATTTATTTTTTGGTTAATTATAGTTCATAGCCTGAACTTTTAATAAATTTCAGTTTATAGCCTCAACTTTAATTTATTTTTTGTATAGCCTGAACTTTGACAAATTATTTAATTATTAGCCACAATTGCATCAAATTTATATTAGTAGGATATTTTTTTATCGTAATTACAGCTAAAATGATGATCGATTGCCACAAAACTAGAGTCTAATATATTCTACACAAAAAGAAGTTTTCAGTGGTAGGTAGCACATCGTCATCAGACCACCGGTGTAGTCGGAATCGCGCAAAAAAGTTAGTCGATTCCGACTACACCGGTGGTCCGATGACGATGGGCTACCTATCATTGAAAATTTCATTCAGTGTAGAATAAATTAGGATCTAATTTCATGGCAATCGATCATCGTTTCATATGTAATTTCGATAAAGAATAGATAATGTCATAATTTTGATGTAATTATGGCTATAATTAAATAATTTCATTAAATGCAGGCTATATAACAAATAAATCAAAATTGAGACTATAAACTGAAATTTTCTGAAAGTTCAAGTTATAAACTATAATTACCCCTTTATTTTTTCTAACCTAAAACCTACCATACAAAATATTTTGCACAGCCACTAGTTGACTCGGTGCCTAAATCTATTAGTAGTTGATATTTTTCTTGAAGTAACTAATACATCATTGTCGCTGAGTCATCTCCAAGCTGCAAGCAAAGATTTTGTAGGATAGAAATGAGAAAAAATTGTTTGATTATGTAATTCTATTGTAATTTTTGACAAAATTAGAATATTTTTCCTTAAATAAATTCCGAGCATATCATTATCTTATCCATCATTATGTCCAAACACATAGTGTGCAAAGAGATTATTGTTTGAGTTTTTTATTGAGTTAAAAGCCGAAAAATACACGAACTTTCATTGGATTTGCATATTGCACATGACCTTCAAAAATAGCTCCAGAATACATCACCTTTTAATTTAATTGCAAATTGCACCCGCGTTGTGTCACAGCCCGCCTTAACTAAGGATAGTTAAGCCGAGTTATTTACGACTAGGGATGGGGTTAAAGAATAAGGGAAAGAAAGGGGCGTCATTTGAAACTGTAAATCTTACTCAACCTAAGAAAAATCGTCGTATTTACTCATTAATACTCTTTTGAACAGTCTATGAAAGACAACATAAAACTTAATTAATATCATTAATCAAGTTATACATCATATGAAACCATTCTCTTAAGACTCAAAGTATGACATAACATACTATAACATCAACAACATCTTGCAGCGGAAAGTAGCTAGACATATGTATGAAGACATATTCTAGACAGGTTAACTATTTATTAACAACCCTGGAGACTCCGCTCATTGCAGCACCATCATCACATCAGCTCAACCTGCACATTTAGAAAACATATGCAGGGCTGAGTACAAAAGCACTCAGTGGGCACGTATGCCTAGGTATAAAAATACATGCTTCAAAACTGTAAATTGTGATGCCATCATAAACAGTACAGCAAGGGAGTTTTTCGCTAAAAAGGCCCAAGCTTACTAAATTCATTTGTGATTCTTAAAGTTCGTCTGCAGACTAAGTTCTCTTGTAATCTATCATATCTGGAACTGTGTGCCGGAGAGGTGGCCACCTCTCACGGTCACTTGACCGGCCAACCCGCTAGATGACTCACGGTCACTGGTGTACACTAGCCCTGGCAGGATAGCTATCAACTGCTCAAGACCCGAATTCGATTGCATCATTGGCAAAGCCAAAGCAGATAGATATCATACTAAAATTTAAACATTTTATGGCAAGACAATACTTGAAATAACTTTAACTCAAAGATTTTGTCATGAAATAACTTGCTTGAACGTAACATTTAAACTCATTTGATATATATATGAAACTGAAATTAACAGCTAGATCATCTCATGCATTCATTCGTATAAGAGGCCTACGACACGCAGGGGATCTCTATATACGTATAGTAAAAGTAATGCCCACCTCGTTGTGTCTCTGTATCAATGAGTAACGTCACTCTCTCCCTCAAGTCGTTACTTCCCAAAAGGACCTTCATCGTTATGAAGAATTGGTGAGAAGTTATAAAAGAAACCTCGATTAATAATCTAATCTCTTTTATGAAACATTAGTATCTCTAATGTTCATCTCTCTTGATTGTTAATCAATATAACAATTATTATCTCTCGTCATTACTCATTAATTATAACATCCTTATGTTATAATTAGCAGCGCTTCAATTAAAAGAAATATTTAACACATCGAAAAGTCCACTTTCTTAGCAGATCTATTCGCTCTCATCTCGTCTAATTAACCGATTAGAAAGTTAAACTTTCCATTAGGCATGTATTTGAGTCACGGGTCAACAAGAATTGACTATGCTCAAATTCTAATTTCACTAAAAATTTCGGCATGACCTATTCATATATAATGTCAGCCACGAGATTTCAACGCGTGAATCTCACTACGTGAACTCGTCTCTCGACTCAAAACTTAACATCTTGACATCTTTTCAACGCAAACCAAACAATTCAAAATCATCAAAACTCTTTATCAGTAAACTATCATTTATACTCGACACCAATTGTTCGAGTGTCAGATACCAACATTTATGTGCGTTAATCATAACTCTCACAACTCACACCATTTAGTCATATCGTATCATCCATCAAAACAAATATAATCAAGTTGTTTTCTAGAAAGTTTTGCTGTTTTTGTGTCATCTTTAAAAATTCATAACAACCAACTCAATCATCATAAACTATCATAACAATTGATCTCAAAAACTTCATGAAGTGTAGTTCACTCTAAAAATGGTAGTTAACCAAAAAGGTTAAAGGTTTTTGGAGATATTGCTCTTTTAGTGCAGGCTGTCAAAGATTGACAGTTTCTGCCAATTTTGTTTAGGCCATTAGAAACCAAGGCAAACCTTAATAAAATTCCATCAAATTTAATCATCCAAAACTAAAGGTATCCTTGAAGATTTGGTTAAATTTTCACAAGAGAAAACGTTCATATGATCTGCCAAATAAACAATGAAACTCATACACTTTTACTGTTGGACAAATATGACAGCAGAACAGGGCATTTTTGAAATAATAAACTGCTCTGTTTCAGAGGTCATAAAAATCGAAATCTTATGTTTTTAGAAAAGTATTGAAGTCTAGTTTCGTTTAAAAAAAACGGTGATGCAAAATCCTTCATGGATTAATAGATATAAACGTTTTTGTGAAGTCTACCAATAGTTGACAGATTCTGTCAAGGATTTTTCAAAATATCTTTAAAATAGCAAACATCATCCAAAAGACATGAAATTTTGCAGAAACGAAATACACATATCATAGATAAACATACTAAAATTTCAGAGCCATCAAGCAATGAAAACTCATCGAAACATAAGCTTGAAACTGCTGTAAAATTTTGACAGAATTCCAGTTTTAATTTCGTTCAACAATTATCATCCATAAATTGTAAATCAATTAGCATGCTCATGTGATATCGTAGAACACATATACGCAATAATATTCATTATGCAACGTCTCAAACTTCACGAATTTAAATAATCATACTCTAAAAATTTATACAATTTTCGTGCTTGGAAAAATACGAATTTAATATATATCGATTCTAGCATACCCCTAAGCACAAATATCAAGTCAAAACGATCAAACAAAAATCGAAAGACAAGCTAATATGTGAAAAACGGGGCTGCCCTCATGGGTTTCATAGCTACGGTTCGTTCCGTTCTTACTCCCTTCATTAAACATGCTCAACATCTACCCAAGAACAACATACTAAAATTTCACGACGATCCGACGTCGTTTCAAAATAAAGTCGAGAATCGACGTTTTTCGACGTCGATGAAAATCGAAAAGAAAACCATCAAAACGTAGGTAGAGATCTTACCTACTTAGATACGTGATCGAAAAGATGATCGGCGCTCGTCTCGGTGCTCAAATCGGAAGTCAAAAGCTCTAAGCTAATGTTTTCGTATATTTTCATATATCGATTCGTAAGACCAAGCTCCCTTATTTATAAGCGAAGAAGACAATTCTAAATTGTCTTGTCTTCCTTAGTCAACAATTACGACTAAGGAATTCACACTTGAGTCAACAATTACGACTAAGGAATTCACACTTGAACTGTCTTACTTAGTATTAGAATATATCAAATATATCCTAATCTAGTCCATAATATCTTTCAGTTTTGGTGGGGTAGCCTTAGATATTTAAGATATTAACCCGTTAGTCGTTAAATATCCCGTTTCGTCTCGTTTTAACGACTAATTACCCACATTCTTCGTTACTCACCCTCTTAACTCCTACTCACTTTCATTACACTCGTAATTCTATATAAATATAGAAAACGCAAGCTCGTTCTCGAAATTCTGATAAACGAGCTCGGTTCGTTTATCGAGAAATCCCGATTTACTATTCACTCGTCGTCCAAAAATAAAAACTTTCATTATTGGACTCGTATCGAAAAATTAAGAATATTTCTCGACGACATGCACGTAAGATTTTGAAAGTCGACAAAAAGACGAAATAGCAGTATTTTACTATTCATCGTCAAAAAGTCAAAAATTTCAAAAACGTCTTAACGGACTCAGATCTCACTTCCGAGTTCACCGTTCTCATTCAAATAATTATCTCGAATTATTCAAATACTCAAACTCAATTACGGATATAAAATCACACATCATCCTCACATCATCAAAAGAACATCTCAACATCTTTAAAATATAACAACAAAACTTCATATAACTCCTCATCTCTATACAAAGTAATCAAACAAGGGATCTTATACCCTACTTACTCAAACTTAAGCAATTAAACACGTCATCAAAAGCCCGGGTATTACATACCTTCCCCCTTAAAATAAATTTCGTCCCGAAATTTGTACCTCTTGTAAATGTATCGGGTACTTCTCTCACATCTTATCCTCAAGCTCTCTTTCCACTTCTTTCTTAACTATCATATCTCCATTGGACCTTATCCAATGCAATCGACTTATTACTCAATTGCCGAATTTTATGATCTAACATCATCTGAGGTCTCTCTTCATAACTCAATTGCCGAAAATATATATCCTCTCAATTGTGACACGTGAAACACGTTATGCACATTTCCAAAGCTAGGTGACAAAACCAACCTATACGCTATTGGACCTATCTTTTGCAATATCTCGTAAGGACTTATAACTCTGGGTCTAAGCTGTCCTTTAACTCCAAATCTATTCATCCCCTTTGAGGGTGAAACCTTCAAGAAAACTTGGTCTCCTATCTCGAAACTTTGTCTCACGTCTTATATGCAAACTCAATTAGTGGCAACACATTCTCCCGATTTACTCCTCTATCAAGGATAGTAGTTCTTATCATATCTTCTATCGTCTGCTATGCTAAAATTCATCCTTGTACCCAACTCTTTCTGTAACTCATCCAAAAACGTGATGTAATTTTTTTTTTTTTTTTTTTTTTGAGGTGATCTACACTGGTACTCAATGCAATCTTATAATGTCACGAACATACAATTGTGCTAACTTATCTGGTCCATACGCGATTAGGATCGGTATGAAATGTGCATATTTTGTTAGTCGATCTACAATCACCCAAATTGCTGTATTTCCTCTTTGACTTTTCGGTAAAGCTATCACAAAATCCATCGCTATGTGATCCCATTTCCACTCGGGAATCTCCAACGGTTTTAACTTCCCATAGGGTCGTTGGTGTAATGCTTTCACTTGCTGACAAGCTAAGCATCGCTCTACAAACGAAGCTATGTCTCATTTCATTCCGTCCCACAAAAATCTATTTTTCACAACCTGATACATCTTTGTGCCTCCTGGGTGGGCGGTGTAAGGCGTGTCATGAGTCCCACTCATGATCGTATTCTTAAGTTCATCATCGCGGGGAATGCATATTCTCCCCTTAAATAAAATAGCATTGTCTGATGCTTTTTGGTAACTCTTGAGATCTCATGCTCTTATCCTTTCTCGTAACTTGTTCATTGTCTCATCTTTCCTTGTGCTTCAATCACCATTTTCCTCAAACTAGGCATCGTCGCAACAATACTCGCTATCGTCCCTGGTGGTTTTATCATCTCTATCCTCATCTTGTCAAAGTCCTTTATAAGCTCATTCTCTCTCGTGAGAAGACATCCAAACTTTGACGAGACCTTCCGGCTCAATGTATCGGCTACTACATTGGCCTTGCCAGGGTGATAATTAATGTTGCAGTCAACATCATTTACTAATTCGAGCCATCTCCTTTGCCTCATGTTAATATCCTTCTGCTCGAAAAAATATTTCAAACTTTTGTGGTCCGTGAAAATCTCACATCTAACTCCGTAGAGATGATGTCTCCAAATTTTCAGGGCATGCACAACGGCTGCAAGCTCTAAATCATGCGTTGGATAATGTATCTCGTGGAGTCTAAGTTATCGTTATGCATAGACTGTAACTCTTCCTTCTTGCATCAAAACACATCCTAGCCTATTCTTTGACGCATCTGTGTAGATGGTATACTCTTTATCCATTTCCGGGACTAGCAGCACTGGTGTTGTAGTCAATTTCCTTTAAGCTCTTAAAAACTCTCTTTACACTCCTCTTTCCAATTGTACTTAGCTTCTTTTCTCGGTCTTGCTATCATGGAAAATCCTTCAATAAACCTCTGATAGTATCCTGCTAAGCCTAAAAAGTTGCGAATCTCGTTAGGCGTAGTTGGTGATCTCCACTCATGTACAACTTGTACCTTGACGGGGTCAACTTTAATTCTTTCGGATGATACAATATGTCCTAGAAAAGTTACTTCGTTCAACCAAAACTCGCACTTGGTGAATTTGGCAAAAAGCTTCTCAACTCTTAGCGTTTCCAACATCGTTCTCAAATGTTTTGGCGCTCCTGCTCATTCTTCGAATAGATGAGAATATCATCTATGAAAACTAGGATAAATTTATCCAGTTATTGATGGAACACTCGATTCATGTGATCCATGAAAAACTACTGGTGCCTTCGTCAAACCGAATGGCATAACTATGAACTCATAGTGCTCATACCTCATTTGAAAAGCTGTCTTAGGTATATCATTCTGTCAAAATTTGAACTGGTGGTAATATGATCTCAAGTCAACTTTCAAGAAAAACTCGCTCCTCGTAATTGATCAAACAAGTCATCTATCCTCGGCAAAGGATATTTGTTCTTCAGTGTCAATTTATTCAGATCTCGATAATCTATGCACATTCTCAACGTGCCATCCTTCTTTTTGACAAAAATGACTGGTGCTTCCCACGGGGATACACTATGTCTAATAAAACCTAACTCGAGCAATTCTTGTAGCTGAATCTTCAGCTCTTGTAGCTCCTTAGGCGCCATTCTATAGGGTGCCTTCGACACTAGTGCTGATCCAGGTTCTAGGTCGATAGTGAACTCCAACTGTCTTGTTGGTGGCAATCCTGGTAAGACCTCGGAAAATACATCTCTATATTCCCTTATCACTGCTACATCCTCAAAGTTTATTTTTTTTACTTGATTATCCTTCATCATTCAAGTAAACTAGGTAAGCTTGTGCTCCTTTCTTCTTTACCAATTTCGACGCCTGAACTGCCGAAACGATTGGAACTCTCTTCTTTCTATCAATGCCGTGAAAACATGTCTGTTCCTTCCCAGGTGGTTGAAAAGTTATCTGTCTCTTCTTACAATCAATCGGGGCAAAGTTCTCTGCTAACCAGTCCATCCTTAGAATAATGTCTACGTTCCACATAGGCATTAAGTGCAAGGTTCTTGTTTTCATCTTTAGTGATCCTAACTCAACTCTAATTTAGAAATCATGTGAGAAACTGTAGTAGCTCTTCCTACAGGAGTGATTACTCTCAACTCGGGACTAGCTTGTTTTGGTTCGAGTTTGAAGGTAACATGCTTCAAACAATTAACGAATGCGAGGCTCCTGTAATAAACAGGATTCTAACTAGTGCATCTAATAACTTGCCCATACTACCTTAAAGTCCTGCCTTAAACCGGCACATAAAACTCAGACATCTCTTCATCAGTATCCATCTTCTGATGAGCAAATCGTGATAGCTCACAGAATTCTCGGTTATACTCTACAACCGATTTCTTTCCTTGCATCAAACTTCGATAATCAGCCTCTCGCTGCTTACTGTACTTCTCGGTACATACTTCTCAAGAGTAGTCTTCAATTGTTCTCAAGTATAGTCTACCAGTTGCTCAGGTGTTAAAGTCCTCTGACGTGCCTCTCACTAGTCTTATACATTAAAAGAATCTACTAGGATAACTCAAAAGTTGTAAGGGTTCAATCCTAGAACGACATCAAAACAAATTGTTCAAGAGACTCAAATGAATGACCAGAGGGTAGAATGAAGTAACTACCAGGTCGAACAAAAATGACCTAGAGTAAGAACCCATCTGGCTTTTCAACCGAAAGTTGAAACACGTGGGTTTATAAACCCAAAACACGTCTACTGAGATTTGGATCATGCGGACTGGCCAGGTCCAACATAATCACTCCCCAGTCACACGGGATATACTATCCCGAACTTGGAAATTCTGTGTCTTCTAAACCCTCAACATACTATACATAACAAAACTTAAGTTCACACCAGCAAGCTAAAAGCTTAAACTCAGGGTCCTATGTTCTAGACTCTTGTTTCGAAAGTTCAATATTTTTCGACTCTCCTCTCATGTTGCGGTGGTGGTGGCGGAGTATTATCCCGCCTATCCTTCACATCACACTCTTGATGACATCTTTGAGGCATTTTTGAAATCACAAAAAGGAAAACTCAACTCGACCAACGCTCTAAGCATCCTCAAAACTCAAGTTCAATTTACTAACTCAACTTTAAGGAAAACCCTCACTGTCACCTTAACATTCATCTGTAAGGCAATAAGCACTCACGAAATGCTAACAAAAAGACCACTCTGGTCAACCTAATATATCCATCAGTAGAATGCCTCTTTTTAGAGGGCTTACATAAAGGGGTTATTTAAACCCTACAAAAACCATAGTATCTATCGTAATGTCCCTTCTAAACCGACACCATTAATAGTACTATGTCTCGGTCTGGACCTCCTACGGTAACTGCTACCAGTCAACTCATCTAGTTGCTACTTTAGCACACTAGGAACATCCATCTATTTAACATCAGTAGGGTACTATATTCGCATGCTTATCTATCATCATGTCAAAATCTCAAGTACCAATATCTCCTAAGTAAGTTATATACATCGCAATGTAATTGCAACTAATCAAAAACGAGGGTGTACCGCGCATACTCTCAAGATCATCCTTAGCTCTAGCCTACATCGACTTCTCTTCTCATCCTCATCAACTCTAGCCATCCTCGGCTACTTCTCATCCTCATTATCGTTTATCATTTTATCATCTTTGGTAACTGATACTCAAGGATCGACTCGATATCTACTACACTCTTCTAGAGTCTCTGGTAGAAAACAAGCATCCGGTCATTAGATCCGCATAGAAAATCTGGGTATCTGTAACAAATCTCATCTCCTGTGGGTCCAATGCTCAAGACAACATGTCCCATCATATTGAGTGGCTTTCTTCCTTGCTCAATCCTACCACTCGATTGGTAGCACGGGGACTAGGTGCACGATGCCATCCAGTCTAGTAACAACCATAAGGCTTTCATCCTTTCATAGTCTATGAACATGTGTTTGAAAATCTGCTAGGGTATCTCTGTACCACATACTGTACGCCTCGTCCTCGTATCCGATCTTTCCTGAGTTCGATCTCACAACAGTCCACTTTCGTGCAGTGCCAACAGTCCTGGCCAACCTATAAGGAGAACTTAAAGGTGACTCTAGGAACTAACTCTACTTGGCTCCAGCAACAGAAATAAACAAAACATAACTTAGCAAAACTCCTATTAAGTAGTACTGTTATCTTAAAACTCAAGCTCAAAACATCTAAATTCTCATCTCGTCCCGTCTTTACTTAGTAGGGAATCTCTCTAAACAATGATATTAGATCCCTTAATCTAAATCATCGTGACTCAGTAAGACAACTCAACAATTCTCTCTCAAAGCCATCTCCAAAGACTATGGCTCATGATACCTCCTCAAGTACCATTAAGGTTGCGTGAGCAAAACTCGCGTCACAAAATAACTCAACATATCGTACAATATCTCATTGCAGCATGCTAATAACTCATCATTAATCATGCTATTATACTCAAGCTCATAACTCAAACTCATAACTCAAACCAACAAGTACTTAAAGCAATTGCTAATTCTCTCAAGCTTTAGCTCTAAGTTCTCATTTCATCCTTCTACTTAGTAAAAAAAAAAAAATCTCTCTTAACAATGACATTAGATTCCTTCATCTAAATCATCGTGACTTATCACAACTGCTCAAACAATTCTCATCACAAAACATCTCAAATACATCACATCATAACTCATAATTATGCATCTTCAATCATATAACATCATATGATATAAACGCTCTCATGATTCATCATGTAACGTCAACATATGCTCTTACAACATAATAACTCATTATTAATCATGTTGTCATCCTCAAACTCAAACTATGCATCTTCAAAGCATAACATCATAACTCATCATATAACCTCAACATCGTGCTCTTCAAAATTTAACGTCAAATAAACTTTGAAATTTTACATACCTCGTTGAGCCTGGTGTGATGGTGCGCTGAGCTCACGGTTGTTAATAACTATTAGTCTAGTGACTCATTCTAGACTAAACTCAAGACTTCTAATTCAGAGCTTTCCTTCGCTCTGATACCACTCTGTCACAGCCCGCCTTAACTAAGGATAGTTAAGCCGAGTGATTTACGACTAGGGATGGGGTTAAAGAATAAGGGAAAGAAAGGGGCGTCATTTGAAACCGTAAATCTTACTCAACCTAAGAAAAATCGTCGTATTTACTCATTAATACTCTTTTGAACAGTCTATGAAAGACAACATAAAACTTAATTAATATCATTAATCAAGTTATACATCATATGAAACCATTCTCTTAAGACTCAAAGTATGACATAACATACTATAACATCAACAACATCTTGCAGCGGAAAGTAGCTAGACATATGTATGAAGACATATTCTAGACAGGTTAACTATTTATTAACAACCCTGGAGACTCCGCTCATTGCAGCACCATCATCACATCAGCTCAACCTGCACATTTAGAAAACATATGCAGGGCTGAGTACAAAAGCACTCAGTGGGCACGTATGCCTAGGTATAAAAATACATGCTTCAAAACTGTAAATTGTGATGCCATCATAAACAGTACAACAAGGGAGTTTTTCGCTAAAAAGGCCCAAGCTTACTAAATTCATTTGTGATTCTTAAAGTTCGTCTGCAGACTAAGTTCTCTTGTAATCTATCATATCTGGAACTGTGTGCCGGAGAGGTGGCCACCTCTCACGGTCACTTGACCGGCCAACCCGCTAGATGACTCACGGTCACTGGTGTACACTAGCCCTGGCAGGATAGCTATCAACTGCTCAAGACCCGAATTCGATTGCATCATTGGCAAAGCCAAAGCAGATAGATATCATACTAAAATTTAAACATTTTATGGCAAGACAATACTTGAAATAACTTTAACTCAAAGATTTTGTCATGAAATAACTTGCTTGAACGTAACATTTAAACTCATTTGATATATATATGAAACTGAAATTAACAGCTAGATCATCTCATGCATTCATTCGTATAAGAGGCCTACGACACGCAGGGGATCTCTATATACGTATAGTAAAAGTAATGCCCACCTCGTTGTGTCTCTGTATCAATGAGTAACGTCACTCTCTCCCTCAAGTCGTTACTTCCCAAAAGGACCTTCATCGTTATGAAGAATTGGTGAGAAGTTATAAAAGAAACCTCGATTAATAATCTAATCTCTTTTATGAAACATTAGTATCTCTAATGTTCATCTCTCTTGATTGTTAATCAATATAACAATTATTATCTCTCGTCATTACTCATTAATTATAACATCCTTATGTTATAATTAGCAGCGCTTCAATTAAAAGAAATATTTAACACATCGAAAAGTCCACTTTCTTAGCAGATCTATTCGCTCTCATCTCGTCTAATTAACCGATTAGAAAGTTAAACTTTCCATTAGGCATGTATTTGAGTCACGGGTCAACAAGAATTGACTATGCTCAAATTCTAATTTCACTAAAAATTTCGGCATGACCTATTCATATATAATGTCAGCCACGAGATTTCAACGCGTGAATCTCACTACGTGAACTCGTCTCTCGACTCAAAACTTAACATCTTGACATCTTTTCAACGCAAACCAAACAATTCAAAATCATCAAAACTCTTTATCAGTAAACTATCATTTATACTCGACACCAATTGTTCGAGTGTCAGATACCAACATTTATGTGCGTTAATCATAACTCTCACAACTCACACCATTTAGTCATATCGTATCATCCATCAAAACAAATATAATCAAGTTGTTTTCTAGAAAGTTTTGCTGTTTTTGTGTCATCTTTAAAAATTCATAACAACCAACTCAATCATCATAAACTATCATAACAATTGATCTCAAAAACTTCATGAAGTGTAGTTCACTCTAAAAATGGTAGTTAACCAAAAAGGTTAAAGGTTTTTGGAGATATTGCTCTTTTAGTGCAGGCTGTCAAAGATTGACAGTTTCTGCCAATTTTGTTTAGGCCATTAGAAACCAAGGCAAACCTTAATAAAATTCCATCAAATTTAATCATCCAAAACTAAAGGTATCCTTGAAGATTTGGTTAAATTTTCACAAGAGAAAACGTTCATATGATCTGCCAAATAAACAATGAAACTCATACACTTTTACTGTTGGACAAATATGACAGCAGAACAGGGCATTTTTGAAATAATAAACTGCTCTGTTTCAGAGGTCATAAAAATCGAAATCTTATGTTTTTAGAAAAGTATTGAAGTCTAGTTTCGTTTAAAAAAAACGGTGATGCAAAATCCTTCATGGATTAATAGATATAAACGTTTTTGTGAAGTCTACCAATAGTTGACAGATTCTGTCAAGGATTTTTCAAAATATCTTTAAAATAGCAAACATCATCCAAAAGACATGAAATTTTGCAGAAACGAAATACACATATCATAGATAAACATACTAAAATTTCAGAGCCATCAAGCAATGAAAACTCATCGAAACATAAGCTTGAAACTGCTGTAAAATTTTGACAGAATTCCAGTTTTAATTTCGTTCAACAATTATCATCCATAAATTGTAAATCAATTAGCATGCTCATGTGATATCGTAGAACACATATACGCAATAATATTCATTATGCAACGTCTCAAACTTCACGAATTTAAATAATCATACTCTAAAAATTTATACAATTTTCGTGCTTGGAAAAATACGAATTTAATATATATCGATTCTAGCATACCCCTAAGCACAAATATCAAGTCAAAACGATCAAACAAAAATCGAAAGACAAGCTAATATGTGAAAAACGGGGCTGCCCTCATGGGTTTCATAGCTACGGTTCGTTCCGTTCTTACTCCCTTCATTAAACATGCTCAACATCTACCCAAGAACAACATACTAAAATTTCACGACGATCCGACGTCGTTTCAAAATAAAGTCGAGAATCGACGTTTTTCGACGTCGATGAAAATCGAAAAGAAAACCATCAAAACGTAGGTAGAGATCTTACCTACTTAGATACGTGATCGAAAAGATGATCGGCGCTCGTCTCGGTGCTCAAATCGGAAGTCAAAAGCTCTAAGCTAATGTTTTCGTATATTTTCATATATCGATTCGTAAGACCAAGCTCCCTTATTTATAAGCGAAGAAGACAATTCTAAATTGTCTTGTCTTCCTTAGTCAACAATTACGACTAAGGAATTCACACTTGAGTCAACAATTACGACTAAGGAATTCACACTTGAACTGTCTTACTTAGTATTAGAATATATCAAATATATCCTAATCTAGTCCATAATATCTTTCAGTTTTGGTGGGGTAGCCTTAGATATTTAAGATATTAACCCGTTAGTCGTTAAATATCCCGTTTCGTCTCGTTTTAACGACTAATTACCCACATTCTTCGTTACTCACCCTCTTAACTCCTACTCACTTTCATTACACTCGTAATTCTATATAAATATAGAAAACGCAAGCTCGTTCTCGAAATTCTGATAAACGAGCTCGGTTCGTTTATCGAGAAATCCCGATTTACTATTCACTCGTCGTCCAAAAATAAAAACTTTCATTATTGGACTCGTATCGAAAAATTAAGAATATTTCTCGACGACATGCACGTAAGATTTTGAAAGTCGACAAAAAGACGAAATAGCAGTATTTTACTATTCATCGTCAAAAAGTCAAAAATTTCAAAAACGTCTTAACGGACTCAGATCTCACTTCCGAGTTCACCGTTCTCATTCAAATAATTATCTCGAATTATTCAAATACTCAAACTCAATTACGGATATAAAATCACACATCATCCTCACATCATCAAAAGAACATCTCAACATCTTTAAAATATAACAACAAAACTTCATATAACTCCTCATCTCTATACAAAGTAATCAAACAAGGGATCTTATACCCTACTTACTCAAACTTAAGCAATTAAACACGTCATCAAAAGCCCGGGTATTACACGTTGACTACCACCTTGATCGGCGGTGACGTGGCTATCGAATTTTGTTGACGTAGATGATTTTCTGATGTAGGAATACGACGTTATTTTATTGTTACATTACAACACCCAAAACGACGCCGTTTCTTGAGTGAGTATAATTAAAAAAATTAAAAAAAAAAGAAGAAATCTCGGTCTTCTTCTCCACTCGAGCACATAGAGATCTTCGCCGCCTCACCGCCATCCTCCATCCTCCATCTCCGCCCCTTTCCCTGAATTTCCATCTTCCATCTTCGACTCGTCGAGATCCATCCGCCGCCTCACCTGCCATCCTCCATCTTCCATCTCCGCCCCTTTCCCTGAATCTCCATCTTCCATCTCCGACTCGCTGCTGCCAGCTACCACAACATCAACGCCGCCCCCAAATTAAACCTAGATCCTCTTGCATAAGGGGAAATCTCCAAATCTGCAAATCCCTCGTCCCTACACCAATTTTCAAGGTCTAGCAAAAACAATTGCCCACCCCCATATCCAAGAGGCGCGGCGACCCCCAGCAGGCCGTTGGATCCCGCCGCCGCATCCACCGCGACGACGCCCTCTACCAGGCCACTGAGGATTAGCAGGGCCTGTACGATTTTTTCATTCTACCAGGCGAACGATGAGTTTGACCTTTTTCTCCTTGCGCTCGTCTTCGTCGTCGTCAGGTGGATCGTCGGCTTGCAGAATTGGAAAGAGGGGTTTTTTTGGGGGGGGGGGGTGGGGGGTTGACCTTGTACAATTTAATGCATTTTTTGTGTGCAAAGTTATGCTTTTTTGCATTTTTGTTAAAAAATAGTAGTATTTTTTATAAAATTAAACAAAAAAAAAAAGTAAAAAAAAAAATTGACCTCGAGTGGGGGGGGAGTGGAGATGGGGTGGGTCAGCGGTGAAAAAACCAAATTTGTGGAAAAGTGCAATATATTTTTGTACAATTTAATGCATTTTTGTGTGAAAATTTATGCATTTCGTAAAAAGAACTAAAAAAGAAGTAAAAAAATTGTAATTGCAATTAGAGATTATAATTGTAATATTGGGACAATGTTGACTTGTGGTTCATAGTTCAAACCCCATATATTTCTCTTCCCAAATCAAAATATAAACAATATTCATCATAAATTAAAGACCTTGACAAATGTAAAATATAGATTAGAAATAAATAAGTTATGAAAATTTAAAGTGCCAAAACTAATTATGTAAATATATCTTGTGTGTGTGTTTAATAGATAAAAATAAATATTTATATATGTAATATTTTAAACAACTAATTCAGTCATTACCATTTTATTTTTTAGGTTTAGTTTTTATTGTATATAAATAAATTAGAAGTTGTTAACAACTACAAATGTGAGAGGCTCAAAGACAACGTATACACTACAAATGCTTATAAGCATCGAAATTAACAACTGAAATTTTGGGTAAACAATTAATAGTACAAATTATGTAGGACCGCATTTTCTGTAAACAACTAATTAGATATGAAGGGTTTGATCTCCTCATCTTGCTCATAGTAAGGCACCTCATGTTGGTTCAAATACAACCATGCCTCAATCCCATCTCCCGATTTGTCGCTCATCAGCACCACAAAGTTGTTGGTCGCCTTCCAAAATCGATTGCTCGTCGAAACAGGCTTCCCCCATCCGAAGTCAGCTTCGTGGAATCCAAATCTACTCCAATCAGAGATTGATAAAGCAGTGATTTCAGGATCGCACATATGCCTAAAGTAGTTTTCGATAATATTTGTGTACATATCGTGTCCATCATTACAATCAGGAGACAGAATCTCAGCATGACGAGCAATGGCGTCTCGAATAGAATCTCCCAATACACGAACAAGTTGATTAACATCGACCTCGTCCGTGGGTGGCGTCATTGTTAGGGCCCAGAAATTCCCACAAGTGTGTCTAGGCTGCGGTGGTATTGATCTCTCCCGCATGTTAGCCGTTTGATATACGACGCAGCTTCTGCTTCTACCGTGTTTGGCGCGATCCAGTCGGAATTGAGCTTCGGCCAAAACGGCAGACACAACACGCGCTCCGGATAAGGGTTTTCCGTTGGTTCGGCTTATTCTTGATTTCAGGCTGGTTAAAGCCTCCTTGTTGAACGAAAGCCTCTTCAAAGCAAGCTTGTGACCGGAACCCGGGGCCGGGGCCGGGGCCGGGTTGTCGTTGCGGATCACGGATGGAAGCAACGAGGGGAGATGAAAAGACGGGCAGATTACCCTCTTAGCATGATCTGGATTGGTGGCGTCCGTCCAGGCGGCCACAAACGTCGCAAGCGACGACCCATCGAAGATCTTGTGGGAGACGCTGATGGCGACGGCGGCCCCACCACATGAGAAACGTGTGATCTGGATTGAGAGGATTGGAATATCAGGAGCTTCGTGTTGGTCGGGGAGGAGATTGTCGAGCTGATCGAGCTCCATTTTTGCTACGAGCTCGATCAGCTCGACGTCTAGAGCCTCTGCTTCGACGAGCTCGGCTCCCTCGTCGCAGCAGTCAATCGAACTATAATTATTGATGAATCTTCCTGCAAGAGGATAGAAATCAACCAAGATTCTGGCCAGTGATTCTTCCAACTGGAGGCTGCCGTCTTCGGGTTTCGATTCGTAAAACAGAACAACTGCAAAATATTCTCCTAGGGTCCACAAGCTCATCTATATACGATAACTTGTAATTCTTGAGGTTTTGAGGGGTTGGGGTGTGTGGTTTTATCAACTTGCTACTCATTTTGTTCATCTTCATTTTTTTTTCAATATTGGAGTCGATACTTGAAATACACAAGACTAGTAGCTCAATATATAAGCAATCCTAGATTTATTGGATGGGATTTAGTGTCTCACAATTTATGTGTTCCACCTTGTGTACTATTATTTTTATAAAAATAAATTTAATCATGCATGATATTATATACTCCCTACGTCCAGGAAATGAGTAATCATATTTCTTTTTTGGTTTGTCCATCAAATGAGTACCCATTTCCTTTTTTAGTAAGTGTACCTCACACAATTCACTCAGAATGAAAGTGGACCCCTTATTTCATTCACACACTTAATCAATTTCCTAAAACTCGTATCACCCCCAAAATGAATACTCATTTCGTGGATAGAGGGAGTATAAATTATGCTTAAATTTTACACAAGAATATAATTCATATCTTAAGGATATAATTATTATTTAATTTAAATTAGCCACAAACGTTTAGTTGGGCTAAGAGTTTAATTATATACTCGCTTCGTCCCACGAATCTTGACACGTTTTTATTTTTGAACCGTCCCACGAATCTTGACACATTTTCAAATAAGGTAACTTATATCTCCTACTTTATCACTTTTATTATTTTCTATCTCCTACTTTATCACTTTTATCACATTCTCTCTCCTACTTTATCACTTTTATATTTTATTAACTACACACTTAAAACATTAATCTATAATTCCTTAATTCCTATGTCGAAATCAAACGTGTCAAGATTCGTAGGACGGAGGGAGTATGTTTCCATTTAATCTTAAATTTTCTCATATTTTCTCTTCCACGTTCTCATCTTAAATTTTCTCTTCATCTTCATTCGTAAAACACATTGAATTCTCTTCACTATATATCAAACTTTCTCTTGCTCCTCAATCGAAGAATTAATGAAAAACAACAATTTCTTTTCAATTGTTCAAAACCCAACCCATCATTCCTGCAAAAGAAAACCTTAAATCGTTTAACCCCATCTCTATTCTTCTATTCTTTTTTCTGATTAGCCAGAAATCAAAGTAGGGGAAGAAAAGGAAACACAGATCTAAAAAATCACATCTTTAAAAGAAAAATATTACCATGAAAAATGCTACCGTGGCAAAATACTACGATAAAGTACTGATATGGAAAAATGCTAACACAAACAATGAAATCCACGTTGAGTGCTATCGTGGAAAATGCTAATAGTAGATAATCAATAAAATAATATAAATTCATAATTATATTATGATAAAAATTATTTTTATAAAAATATTATTAAAATAATACATGGTGGAGCATATCAAATTGTGAGACTTGGGATTGCTTATATATAGAGCTACTAGGCTTGTGTATTTCATGTATCAACTCCAATATTAAAAAAAAAAAAGTAAGTGAAAAATGAAGATGAACAAAATGAGTAGCAAGTTGATAAAACCACACACCCCAACCCCTCAAAACCTCAAGAATTACAAGTTATCACTTATAGATGAGCTTGCGGACCCAGGACATTATTTTGCAGTTGTTCTGTTTTACGAATCGAAACCCGAAGACGGCAGCCTCCAGTTGGAAGAATCACTGGCCAGAATCTTGGTTGATTTCTATCCTCTTGCAGGTAGATTCATCAAGAATTATAGTTCGATTGATTGCTGCGACGAGGGAGCCGAGCTCGTCGAAGCAGAGGCTCTAGATGTCGAGCTGATCGACCTCGTAACAAAAATGGAGCTCGATCAGCTCGACAATCTCCTGCCCCACCAACATTTCCGACGACACCAATCTCCTGATAATCCAATCCTCTCAATCCAGATCACACGTTTCTCCTGTGGTGGGGCCGCCGTCGCCATCAGCGTCTCCCACAAGATCTTCGATGGGTCGTCGCTTGCGACGTTTGTGGCCGCCTGGACGGACGCCACCAATCCGGATCATGATAAGAGGGTGATTAGCCCGTCTTTTCATCTCCCCCCGTTGCTTCCATCCGACAACCGGGCCCCAGCCCCGGCCCCGGCCCCAGCCCCGGCCCCGGGTTCCGGTCACAAGGTTGTTGTAAAGAGGCTTTTGTTCAACAAGGAGGCTTTAACGAGGCTGAAATCAAGAATAAGCCAAACCAACGGAAAACCCTTATCTGGAGTGCGTGTTGTGTCTGCCGTTACGGCCAAAGCCCGAATCCGACTAGATCGCGCCATCCACGGAAGAAGCAGAATCTCCGTCGTACTTCAAGGGATTAACATGCGAGAGAGATCAATCCCACCTCAGTCAACACACACTTGTGGGAATTTCTTGATCCCAGCACTGACGCGCATAGAAGCTGAGGAGGAAATTGGTGTTGATC
This sequence comes from Salvia miltiorrhiza, assembly GCF_028751815.1. Lineage (NCBI taxonomy): Eukaryota > Viridiplantae > Streptophyta > Magnoliopsida > Lamiales > Lamiaceae > Salvia > Salvia miltiorrhiza. Next base: position 4,385,117 of record NC_080394.1, on the reverse strand, counting down.
AACTTGTTCGTCTACTGGGAGATTCTATTCGAGGCGCCATATCTCGTCATGCTGAGATACTGTCTCTTGATAGGGATGGACGTGATATCTTCACAAATTATATGAAAAGCCTCGAAACACTTATTTGCGATCCTGAGATCAATTTTATGGTCATCACTGATTGGAGCAGGTTTGGATTCCACGAAGCTGATTTCGGATGGGGGAAGCCTGTTTCGACGGGCAACATATTCTGGCCGCCGTTCAGCCACTTAGTGGTGCTGACGAGCGACAGAGAGGGAGATGGGATTGAGGCATGGTTTTATTTGAACCAAAATGAAGTGCATTACTTTGAGCAAGATGAGGAGATCAAACCCTTCATATCCTAGCTACTTGTTCATGAATCTCTGCTTTACAAATAACTAAGTTTCTTCTAAACTTCACTTATTAATTTGTGTTATTTGCTATCACTACCAGAAAATGCGGTCCTATAAATAATTTGTACTACTGCATGTTTACCGAAAATCTCAGTCCTTAATTTCGATTATCATAAGCATTTGTAGTGTATACGTCGTCTTTGAGCCTCTCACTATCGTTATATTGTTGATTTCACAAAATTAAATTGAACTTCTCCGCACTTGTAGTTACGTTGTTGCAAGTAGGGGTGTAATCGAGCCAAATAGTGTCTTGTTCAAACTTGACTTGTTCAGCTAAACGAATTGTTTGCTTAATTATTGATCGAGCTTTAATCGAGTTGAATACAATACCGAGCCTAATCGAGTTTCTTAAATTTAAAATTTTAATTATTTCCTAATGCATAAGTTAATTTTCAAATGTACTATAAGCTATTTTATTCACAACAATGTAGTAATATATTTACTATTTTCTTGTAAAGAAATGATGTTAATTAGATACTTAATCCAAATATTACTAATTATAGTATAAAATATACGACATTCAATTAATAATCTTATATTTTTAAGATAAATTATTTAACGAGCTTGCTCACGAGTTAACGAGTCGAGTATCGTCATGCTCAAGCTTCGCTTCTTTAGCTAAACGAGCTGCTCATTAAATTACCGATCAAGCTTTTATCGAATCGAACGCCGAATAGCTAACGAGTAGCTTGGCTCGTTTACAGCCCTAGTTACAAGAATCGTAACTACTTCTAATTTATTTATACAATAAAAACTAACCTAAGAAATAAAAGGGTAATGATTGGATTAGTTGTTTAAAATATTACTGTAGAGGCTAAAATCTACAATTGAAGTTGACGTCTGCACGTCCGGATGGATTGGGCACTAGCAACCTGTCAACACAAGAACACGTAAGAGCCCTAGGTTGAGCACCGGGTGGGGGTGTCGACCGTAGAGCCTCCGACGCTCAAGTCAGTATCAGAATAGCCAAATAGTGATAAATGAAATTGAAAAAGAGAGAAAGACAGGCTGGAGTGTGCGGTTACTCCAGGCTGTAAGCGGCGTCGGAGGGTGGAAACGGTGACAATGTTGTGATAATGGAATATGGGAGGCGGAGATAGGCCAAGTTGGCTAGGCGGCGGAGTAGAGAGAATTCAAAGAGTAGAGAGCAAGTAGTATTTCGTGTCCTCTTGATGATCTAGTCTGGATGTTTATATAGGAGACATCCAGCCGCTAGGGTTTTTTACAGCCTGGCCCCGTCAAATCTATCATCCCTCCGGTTGTTGCGATTTGGACGGGATCATGAAGATTCCCTTCTGACTGCGTCAGCTTGGTGGAAGACGTCTTTTTAGGGCTTGACGGCTGGGAGACGTTTTTTAGGGTTTTGACGGCTAGGTCTTATAACTTCGTCAATCCAGGTCGGCTAGAACCCTTGGGCCGCATGCGATATATCCAGCTTGACTATGATTTTAAGTCGATCTATAGTTTTTCGGGCTAGACGGACCAGTCCGTTTGACCAATTGGGCTTTTTAGGGTTGTGCCAAACTGGCGAGCTAGCTTGGTGGGCTTAGGCCGAATGCAGCCTGTCTGTTTAGAAAAATGGATAGTCAACTTGGGTCGGTCCAGGTTGATCCCGTGATAAATGTAATTTCACTTATTCGACTAGACGATAAGTTTTCTTAAGTAATTGGGCCAACCTATTAATGATCCAAGTAGGTTCGAGGTTTGCCGGGCTGGACTGGCCGGGTTTGTTCGGCTCATTAGTCCAGTTTGGAATGTCAATTGGGCTTGACGAATTTTGCCCACTACAGTTAGCCCCCCACTCTACAATTAGAATTTTCTAATTGGAGAGTTTAATTGATTATAGTCATCCTGTATAGGTGGGAATATCGGGCTATCTTTGTCGGTAAAGCCAATCGGTTGTAAAAAGTCAATTGCTAGTCAGTTTGAAAATTATTGCAATGGTAGATGGCGTGAACTTATTTTGAATAACAATCGATGAAGGCTATTTGGAATTTATTTTACACTTGTTCTGTTGAAATTTGCCGCTTGAAAATTTTTCAGTAATAAGATGTAAGAATTTCAGCTTGGAATTATTCGAATAACAAGATGTAAAAGTTTTGCCCTTCACAAGTTGGGGTTTTCTCTCACTCCCTTTAATGAGCACATATTTACATGCTGTATTTGAATTCGGTCATGTGTCGGATTTGGGTGTACTGTGTAGTCCCATAAGATAAATTACCGAATGTCCGGCTTGGTGGGTAAACTCCCATTTTTCATCGAGAGTTCAGCCTGGTGGGCGAATTTCCACTTTTCACCTAGGGTCCAGCCTGACATAGATGTATTTTTCAATTGCTCCAGCCTGAGCAAATTGAAATAATCTGAAATACGCGTGTTTTTTACTCTCCAGCCTGGCTCTTTGAAATAATTTAAGATAGGGTTTCTTTTTTACTATCCCAGCCTGGCTAATTGAAGATTGGAGTATTACTTTTGTTTGCTCCAGCCTGGTTTATTTTGAGGTCCAGCCTGTATAATTTGACTTCACAGCTTCTTGAGAAAAGGACAAAGGCAGATCCCCTTTCTTTCTCCTCTCTGGTTCGGCGGAAAGTAAGGAAAAATAGGAGATATCTCTCTCTTCCCATCTTAATCGCTCCATCTACAAATGATGGCGGATCCTCTTGGGTTTGCAGGCGCGGCTTCATGGTTGCGGCCGTTGGGTGGAGACCGGACAGGAGGCGGCGCCCGTCGCCGGACTATCCGAGGGAGGAGAAGTAGGGTGGCCGGATCTGTGGTTTTGTTTGAGAGATCTGAACAAGGGAGAGGAGAGGATGAGCTTTGGCCTTGCTGAGATTCGAGCGGCGGCGGATCTCGGAAGGTTGATTCGCTGGCTCCCAACGGTGGTGGAGGCGGCGAAGTCGGACGGCGAAGATGGATTAGGGGCTGTGGTGGTCGGAGACGCCGCCTATCGCCGGATAATCGGAGAGGAAGAAAGTGATCTAGGGTTCAACAAGCCCCTTATCTGCCGAATTTTGGAAATTAAGGTGCGAGGTTGGCGCCGCTGTTCACTAGACGACGGTGGTAATTGTATCGAGAAGGAGACAAGAGGGGTGAGGCGATTTCGCCGGTGGTTTGAACCGGAATGAGTTTAACTTGGGCTTGTATTTCATAGCCTCTATCTGCGTCGTAACATAGATTTCAGTTTATGATTTGTACTGTTTGTGTTTGTTGATTGAGAAAGATTCGAGTGAGGAAGAAGAGAAATCGAGGGGCGTCTGGCGCAGGGGCGAATGGCTTTGCCTGCTCCTGTGGCCGTCGGATTCTGGAGGCAGCGACGCTGCTTTGGCTTTGTGTGTGTTGCGTTCTCGGCTGAGGGAGAAAGCAGGAGGGTCGATTCCGGCGACCGTTTGGCCGGAAACTTCTTTTGGCAGCGCCGTGGTGAAACACAATTTTGCTTATTTTCATTTTTTTTTTTTTTTTTATTTGTTGGAATTTGTGATGTATGTACAATCTTTATTAACAGCTGTGTACCAACTGTAGCCAATTTTGCTATACTGAGTGTAGAGTTGCAGCTATTTTCCCTCTTTTGGTTGTAAGGAAGTACATTGAAATAAAGTGGAGTAGTTAACCTCTATACTTTCACTCTCTGTGACTGAAAAGTCGATTAATGCAATCTTTTCAAATTTCATTTTTCTGCTTTTGGTGGTTGACTGATTTTATTAGCAGTGTACCTTTGGCTGCGAAAATAGTAGCAGCCTATCTCTCAATCTCCATTCTTCACTTTTATTTTGTATTTGGTGGTGAGAGATTGAGTTCTGTAATTCAGAGAGTTCGTAAAGGAGGAAACAAAAGGAGACCTTTGTGCAAAAGCTTGGAGGGGAGGAAGCAAGAGGAGGCCTTTATGCAAATATCTTTGTGAAGGTTAGTGGCTTCAAAAATGTACCCTGTATGTATTTTACCACAGCCTTGGATGATAAACTAGGATCTCTTCGTATTAGAATTGCTAATTGTAGATGGCCTGAGACTATGTTTTTTCAGCTTTCTTATAGTTCTGTCCAGTTTAGGTGTGCTTTTTCTATGCTTCTAGCTCATGAAGAGGGAGTCATTGTTCTTATGTAGTATGTTAATGTTCAACAAGATATTCTGCTGTTTGCTCCAATGTTCATTTTCAACAAGCCATGCAGCGTTGTGTGCTATATTTTTCCTTTGCTATTTCCTTGAAGTTGGACCAAAAATTAGTAATACTGGATGTCAACCATGGAGTTGTAGGTGGGCTTGTTACTTGTTGACCAAATATTTTGTGTAATCGATGTCCATAATGTAATACAATAGTAGCATTTTAGTTCCAAAATTTGAGCTAATCCACTTTCTAAGATTAATAATCGTGGAACTGAGGAAATTTTCAGAGTATTTCATAATTGTTTAATGCTAGGATATTGTCGTTTTCTTCCAACGTACGCTTGAATATCGAATCTTTATCTCATTTATGATTTTAGCACTGTTGTGTGCAATGATTTTGTCTGCTATAAGTCGCCTAAATATTGTCTTCGTTGTTGTTTTGTTGCGCTTTGTGTTATTTAGCAATTTATTTGTTTAGGTATTTCTGGACATGTCTGCCCGTTTTGTGTCGAGTGGGTCGAGTAGTGAAAATTATAAATCGTCGGATGATGACACAAGTTGCGTGAACACTATAAACGGCATAAGAAATAGGTCCCGATCCGGGCATGACATGGTTATGTTTGACTCCGGGATTGGTGAGAATTTTTCTGGACCGCTTGAAGGGAGTATTCCTGCATACAAAGTAACACGGCCTGGATCAGTTACGTTACTAACGACATTGCGGTTTCTTACCGAAGATGACGGATCCATCATGAGATGGTTGGATCCATCCTTGTGAGTGATCGGTGTATCTCCCAGGGGTTGCATGGAAGATACTTGGGCTCGGAAGCTGGGAGGTTCAATGATCTCGATAGGCTCCATGGCTTCGAGACGGTCATACAAGTTGGCGTTCTCCTTTTCCAACTTCTTGCACCTCTCCCATTCCTGATTCATCTGTTCAGTCAGTGCGGAAATCTGGGCGGCTAGGTCAGCCTGAGTAGTTTGAGCAACCACGTGGGGTGCGTCAGGAGTTTCAGATCCGTCGCGACCGTCAGACATGATTGATGCTTGTAGAGATCTACGGAAAGTGCGTTGATTCGCTTGATTGCTAGGGCCCCACGGTGGGCGCCAAATTGTAGAGGCTAAAATCTACAATTGAAGTTGACGTCTGCACGTCCGGATGGATTGGGCACTAGCAACCTGTCAACACAAGAACACGTAAGAGCCCTAGGTTGAGCACCGGGTGGGGGTGTCGACCGTAGAGCCTCCGACGCTCAAGTCAGTATCAGAATAGCCAAATAGTGATAAATGAATTGAAAAAGAGAGAAAGACAGGCTGGAGTGTGCGGTTACTCCAGGCTGTAAGCGGCGTCGGAGGGTGGAAACGGTGACAATGTTGTGATAATGGAATATGGGAGGCGGAGATAGGCCAAGTTGGCTAGGCGGCGGAGTAGAGAGAATTCAAAGAGTAGAGAGCAAGTAGTATTTCGTGTCCTCTTGATGATCTAGTCTGGATGTTTATATAGGAGACATCCAGCCGCTAGGGTTTTTTACAGCCTGGCCCCGTCAAATCTATCATCCCTCCGGTTGTTGCGATTTGGACGGGATCATGAAGATTCCCTTCTGACTGCGTCAGCTTGGTGGAAGACGTCTTTTTAGGGCTTGACGGCTGGGAGACGTTTTTTAGGGTTTTGACGGCTAGGTCTTATAACTTCGTCAATCCAGGTCGGCTAGAACCCTTGGGCCGCATGCGATATATCCAGCTTGACTATGGTTTTAAGTCGATCTATAGTTTTTCGGGCTAGACGGACCAGTCCGTTTGACCAATTGGGCTTTTTAGGGTTGTGCCAAACTGGCGAGCTAGCTTGGTGGGCTTAGGCCGAATGCAGCCTGTCTGTTTAGAAAAATGGATAGTCAACTTGGGTCGGTCCAGGTTGATCCCGTGATAAATGTAATTTCACTTATTCGACTAGACGATAAGTTTTCTTAAGTAATTGGGCCAACCTATTAATGATCCAAGTAGGTTCGAGGTTTGCCGGGCTGGACTGGCCGGGTTTGTTCGGCTCATTAGTCCAATTTGGAATGTCAATTGGGCTTGACGAATTTTGCCCACTACAATTACATATATAAATATTTATTTATATCTATTAAACACACACACACAAATATATATACAATTAGTTTTGGCACTTTAAATGTTCATAGCTTATTTATTTCTAATCTATTTTTTATATTTTATATATTAAATTAAAACTCGATGATTGATGAATATTGTTTATATTTTGATCTGGAAAAGAGAAATTGATGGGGTTTGAAACTCTGAACCACAAGTCAACACTGTCCCATTACTATTATAATCTCTAATTGGAGTAGGTTTGGATTCCGCGAAGCTCATTTCGGATGGGGGAAGCTTGTTTCGAAGAGTAGTTCATAAGGCCCTCCTCGCCATCACCTAAAAGAGAGCCAAAAAATTGTTTTCTGTAGACGTTATTTTTCATTATTGATAAAATAAACGATTGAGTATTTTTGTTTTCACTAGCAGACTTTTAACGGTGATATACTCCATGTTGCAGATGATGATGAAATTGCATAAATGAAATTTTGTGAATTTACGGGGAATTAATACTATATCTATATATATATATATATAGGATTAGGTTTTTGTAGTATCCAAGATAGTACCGTAGAACTAAATCTTGACCACATATTTGTGACATGTGGCGCATAAAGATTGTGACACATGGCAAGAAGCTTCCAAGACAAAATCTACAAAGTGGTATAATCGGAATATATTTATCGAAATTAAAAGTATATATCGATATATATATATATATATATATATATATATATATATATATATATTCCTTCAAAATAGACATATTTTATATGCATAAAGTTTCACACGAAGATGCATAAAGTTTCATATAAAAAATGCATAAAATTTCATATAAAAATGCATTTCATTTTCACAAATTTGGTATTTTCGCCACCCCACCCCACACCACCCTCCCAATCCCCACACCCCACCACCACCCCCACCCCCCAAAAACTGACATGTTTTACATACATATACTTCACACAAAAATGTATAATGTTTCACACAAAAATGCATAAATTTGAACATAAAAATTATGTATCATTTTCTTTATTTTATATGACCAAATTAAATTAAATTACTTATTTATTTAAAATATATCTAACGATCATTTTATTTACTTTAACCAGGTTCAGTTAAGAACCTATTTATTTCAAAAACATCTATATTTTTATTTAGGTTTGCAAATATTGAAATTTAATTTCAACTTTTTTGATTTTGAATTATGAAGTTTATTATAAATTTAATTTGAAAATCTATTGCAGTTATAAAAATATGTGGAAAACTATTTATTTGAAATACATATTATAAGTATTTCTTTATCCATATTTTCCAATGATTAAATATAATATCAATGTGCAAAAAATAGATGGCCTAATGTCTACATGAAGATTGAGCCTTTTATATAGATTATGAATTGATGAAGTTTAGGATAATTTCAAGAGGCAAAACCTTAATGTAGCCAAAACCTTTTAGCCATAGGAAATTCTAGCCAGACAAATAAAAATATAGAAATAATAACATTTTTGACTAAAATACCCTTTCAGTGTGTAACAGTATAAAATACACTATTACACATTTTTTCGCTTCGAAAAAGTGTGTAATAGTGTATTTTACACTGTTACACACTTTTTTGCAATTATACACTTTTACGTTATTACACACTTTTACGAAAAAGTGTGTAACAGTATTAAGGGTATAATTGTACATTTACATTAAAAAATGCTAGTTTTCCATATTTTTATTTGGGTGGACACTTTTTCCTTTTCTTATACAAGAAGGATTAATTGAGCACATTAACTCTAATTTCAATGTCGGATGGATGAAGAAAAAATGTAAAAATGCCATATAATATAGAATTGAGAATGATCAAAATACTCACTTGTGGGAGTACCACATAGAATAGATAATAAAGGAGATGTCTTCAATATGTATTCTATTTAATTATTATTCTTCATCACAACAATATTTATTTTAAATTATTCATATTTTCAATCAGCCTGTGATTTGTGATCCGCGCCCAATTCCGCCCCATGCCCGCGCCCCGTGCGGTGTCTTGAATGATAGAGACCAGTCTCAATCAAATTTTTGCGTTAATTCTAAATAAATTGAGCCGCAAATGTCCTCCTTTATAGCATACTCTATAGCCGTCACTGAAAACATGGTGAGTGTAGTTTCGTTGTCGCCATCAATTTTCCAATTACATCATTTGTCATATGGGGTTGAAATCTAATCACTTAAGGCCTAATAATAGCTTTTGGATACCTCTTTCTTATAATGGTCACACATATTTATACGTATGAAAATTTACATCAAAATTAATTATTTTTTTAACCAAATTCAGTTTACATTAAAATACTTAAATTATTATTTATTTTTTGGTTAATTATAGTTCATAGCCTGAACTTTTAATAAATTTCAGTTTATAACCTCAACTTTAATTTATTTTTTGTATAGCCTGAACTTTGACAAATTATTTAATTATTAGCCACAATTGCATCAAATTTATATTAGTAGGATATTTTTTTATCGTAATTACAGCTAAAATGATGATCGATTGCCACAAAACTAGAGTCTAATATATTCTACACAAAAAGAAGTTTTCAGCGGTAGGTAGCACATCGTCATCAGACCACCGGTGTAGTCGGAATCACACAAAAAAGTTAGTCGATTCCGACTACACCGATGGTCCGATGACGATGGGCTACCTATCATTGAAAATTTCATTAAGTGTAGAATAAATTAGGATCTAATTTCATGGCAATCGATCATCGTTTCTAGGGGTGGAAAATCGGGTTGCGGGTATCGGGTATACCCTCACCCGTCCCGATACCCGCGCGGGTATCGGGTACCCGATACCCGCAAAATTCGGGTGGAGGGTCGGGTGCGGGTATCGCATCCTCAAAAATTGCGGGTAGAGGGTACCCTCGGGTATACCCGCGGATACCCGCAAATAACATTATAAAATTAAAATTAAATAATTTTATTAGATTTTACTTTTAGGAATTAACCCCCAAATCCCCAAAACTCCTCCTAGCCCTAATTTTTCGTCTCTTTCTTATGGATAATTTTATTTATTATTTATTCGTCATAGGTTTTATGGATAATCGATGAAATAGAAAGGATATTTTCAATTTTTTTTGTGAAATGCGGGACAAAATACCCTCTGGCGGGACGAAATACCCCCTCGCGGGACGAAATACCCTCCAGCGGGACCAAAAACCCGCAAAATTACAATTAAAAAAACAAATCGCGGTACTATGAGGGTACCCTCATACCCGCAGCGGGTATCCGCTGCGGGTATTCGGGTACCCGCATCGGGGAAGAGGGTCGGGTGAGGGTGCCGTTTTCGGCAGTTTTCGTCCCGCGGGTACCCGCATTTTGCGGGTAGGGTACCCGCGGGTACCCGATTTTCCACCCCTAATCGTTTCATATGTAATTTCGATAAAGAATAGATAATGTCATAATTTTGATGTAATTATGGCTATAATTAAATAATTTCATTAAATGTAGGCTATATAAAAAATAAATCAAAATTGAGACTATAAACTGAAATTTTCTGAAAGTTCAGGTTATAAACTATAATTACCCCTTTATTTTTTCTAACCTAAAACCTACCATAGAAAATATTTTGCACAGCCACTAGTTGACTCGGTGCCTAAATCTATTAGTAGTTGATATTTTTCTTGAAGCAATTAATACATCATTGTCGCTGAGTCATCTCCAAGCTGCAAGCAAAGATTTTGTAGGATAGAAATGAGAAAAAATTGTTTGATTATGTAATTTTATTGTAATTTTTGACAAAATTAGAATATTTTTCCTCAAATAAATTCCGAGCATATCATTATCTTATCCATCATTATGTCCAAACACATAGTGTGCAAAGATATTATTGTTTGAGTTTTTTATTGAGTTAAAAACCGAAAAATACACGAACTTTCATTGGATTAATTTGCATATTGCACATGACCTTAAAAAATAGCTCCATAATACATCACCTTTTAATTTAATTACAAATTGCACCCGCGTTGACTACCACCTTGATCGGCGGTGACGTGGCTATCGAATATTGTTGACGTTGATGATTTTCTGATGTAGGAAAACGACGTTATTTTATTGTTACATTACAACACCCAAAACGACGCCGTTTCTTGAGTGAGTATAATTAAAAAAAAAAAGAAGAAGAAATCTCGATCTTCTTCTCCGCTCGAGCATAGAGAGATCTTCGCCGCCTCACCGCCATCCTCCATCTCTGCCCCTTTCCCTGAATTTCCATCTTCCATCTTCGACTCGTCGAGATCCATCCGCCGCCTCACCTACCATCCTCCATCTTCCATCTCCGCCCCTTTCCCTGAATCTCCATCTTCCATCTCCGACTCGCTGCTGCCAGCCACCACAACATCAACGCCGCCCCCAAATTAAACCTAGATCCTCTTGCATAAGGGGAAATCTCCAAATCTGCAAATCCCTCGTCCCTACACCAATTTTCAAGGTCAAGCAAAAACAATTGCCCACCCCCATATCCAAGAGGCGCGGCGACCCCCAGCAGGCCGTTGGATCCCGCCGCCGCATCCACAGCGACGACGCCCTCTACCAGGCCACTGAGGATTAGCAAGGCATGTACGATTTTTTCATTCTACCAGGCGAACGATGAGTTTGACCTTTTTCTCCTTGCGCTCGTCTTCGTCGTCGTCGGGTGGATCGTCGACTTGCAGAATTGGAAAGAGGGGTTTTTTTTGGGGGGGGGGGGGGTGGGGGGTTGACCTTATACAATTTAATGCATTTTTTGTGTGCAAAGTTATGCTTTTTTGCATTATTGTTAAAAAATAGTATTTTTTATAAAATTAAACAAAAAAAGAAAAAAGTAAAAAAAAAATGACCTCGAGGGGGGGGGGGAGTGGAGATGGGGTGGGTCAGCGGTGAAAAAACCAAATTTGTGGAAAAGTGCAATATATTTTTGTACCATTTAATGCATTTTTGTGTGAAAATTTATGCATTTTCGTAAAAAGAACTAAAAAAGAAGTAAAAAAAATTGTAATTGCAATTAGAGATTATAATTGTAATATTGGGACAATGTTGACTTGTGGTTCATAGTTCAAACCCCATATATTTCTCTTCCCAAATCAAAATATAAACAATATTCATCATAAATTAAAGACCTTGACAAATGTAAAACATAGATTAGAAATAAATAAGTTATGAAAATTTAAAGTGCCAAAACTAATTATGTAAATATATATGTGTGTGTGTTTAATAGATAAAAATAAATATTTATATATGTAATATTTTAAACAACTAATTCAATCATTACCATTTTATTTTTTAGGTTTAGTTTTTATTGTATATAAATAAATTAGAAGTTGTTAACAACTACAAATGTGCGGAGAAGTTGAATTTAATTTTGTGAAATCAATAATAACGATAGTGAGAGGCTCAAAGACAACGTATACACTACAAATGGTTATAACCATCGAAATTAACAACTGAAATTTTCGGTAAACAATAGTACAAACTATTTGTAGGACCGCATTTTCTGTAAACAACAGAAACTATGCATTTTGTGGTAGTGACACAAATTAATAAGGGTAGTTTAGAAGAAACTTAATTATTTGTAAAGCAGTGATTCATAAACAACTAATTAGATATGAAGGGTTTGATCTCCTCATCTTGCTCATAGTAAGGCACCTCATGTTGGTTCAAATACAACCATGCCTCAATCCCATCTCCCGATTTGTCGCTCATCAGCACCACAAAGTTGTTGGTCGCCTTCCAAAATCGATTGCTCGTCGAAACAGGCTTCCCCCATCCGAAGTCAGCTTCGTGGAATCCAAATCTACTCCAATCAGAGATTGATAAAGCAGTGATTTCAGGATCGCACATATGCCTAAAGTAGTTTTCGATAATATTTGTGTACATATCGTGTCCATCATTACAATCAGGAGACAGAATCTCAGCATGACGAGCAATGGCGTCTCGAATAGAATCTCCCAATACACGAACAAGTTGATTAACATCGACCTCGTCCGTGGGTGGCGTCATTGTTAGGGCCCAGAAATTCCCACAAGTGTGTCTAGGCTGCGGTGGTATTGATCTCTCCCGCATGTTAGCCGTTTGATATACGACGCAGCTTCTGCTTCTACCGTGTTTGGCGCGATCCAGTCGGAATTGAGCTTCGGCCAAAACGGCAGACACAACACGCGCTCCGGATAAGGGTTTTCCGTTGGTTCGGCTTATTCTTGATTTCAGGCTGGTTAAAGCCTCCTTGTTGAACGAAAGCCTCTTCAAAGCAAGCTTGTGACCGGAACCCGGGGCCGGGGCCGGGGCCGGGTTGTCGTTGCGGATCACGGATGGAAGCAACGAGGGGAGATGAAAAGACGGGCAGATTACCCTCTTAGCATGATCTGGATTGGTGGCGTCCGTCCAGGCGGCCACAAACGTCGCAAGCGACGACCCATCGAAGATCTTGTGGGAGACGCTGATGGCGACGGCGGCCCCACCACATGAGAAACGTGTGATCTGGATTGAGAGGATTGGAATATCAGGAGCTTCGTGTTGGTCGGGGAGGAGATTGTCGAGCTGATCGAGCTCCATTTTTGCTACGAGCTCGATCAGCTCGACGTCTAGAGCCTCTGCTTCGACGAGCTCGGCTCCCTCGTCGCAGCAGTCAATCGAACTATAATTATTGATGAATCTTCCTGCAAGAGGATAGAAATCAACCAAGATTCTGGCCAGTGATTCTTCCAACTGGAGGCTGCCGTCTTCGGGTTTCGATTCGTAAAACAGAACAACTGCAAAATATTCTCCTGGGTCCACAAGCTCATCTATATACGATAACTTGTAATTCTTGAGGTTTTGAGGGGTTGGGGTGTGTGGTTTTATCAACTTGCTACTCATTTTGTTCATCTTCATTTTTTTTTCAATATTGGAGTCGATACTTGAAATACACAAGACTAGTAGCTCAATATATAAGCAATCCTAGATTTATTGGATGGGATTTAGTGTCTCACAATTTATGTGTTCCACCTTGTGTACTATTATTTTTATAAAAATAAATTTAATCATGCATGATATTATATACTCCCTACGTTCAGGAAATGAGTAATCATATTTCTTTTTTGGTTTGTCCATCAAATGAGTACCCATTTCCTTTTTTAGTAAGTGTACCTCACACAATTCACTCACAATGAAAGTGGACCCCTTATTTCATTCACACAATTTCCTAAAACCCGTATCACCCCCAAAATGAATACTCATTTCGTGGATAGAGGGAGTATAAATTATGCTTGAATTTTACACAAGAATATAATTCACTATCTTAAGGATATAATTATTATTTAATTTAAATTAGCCACAAACGTTTAGTTGGGCTAAGAGTTTAATTATATACTCGCTTCGTCCCACGAATCTTGACACGTTTTTATTTTTGAGCCGTCCCACGAATCTTGACACATTTTCAAATAAGGTAACTTATATCTCCTACTTTATCACTTTTATTATTTTCTATCTCCTACTTTATCACTTTTATCACATTCTCTCTCCTACTTTATCACTTTTATATTTTATTAACTACACACTTAAAACACTAATCTATAATTCCTTAATTCCCATGCCGAAATCAAACGTGTCAAGATTCGTAGGACGGATGGAGTATGTTTCCATTTAATCTTAAATTTTCTCTTCCACGTTCTCATCTTAAATTTTCTCTTCATCTTCATTCGTAAAACACATTGAATTCTCTTCACTATATATCAAACTTTCTCTTGCTCCTCAATCGAAGAATTAATGAAAAACAACAATTTCTTTTCAATTGTTCAAAACCCAACCCATCATTCCTGCAAAAGAAAACCTTAAATCGTTTAACCCCATCTCTATTCTTCTATTCTTTTTCTGATTAGCCAGAAATCAAAGTAGGGGAAGAAAAGGAAAAACAGATATAAAAAATCACATCTTTAAATGAGAACCAAAACGAGAAATGGAGAAGAACTTTTTAATGATAAAAGATCTATATTTGAGTTTCACTGTTCACATATGCAAATCACCCAATGAGATTTCTGGAAATTGCAATTTGAACGCTAATATTTATATAAATTAGAAAAGGGAATATAATTGGGTGATGAATCATAGATGACGAAGCAGCAGTTAATTATAGAAGAAGAAAACGGTGAAGTCCGACCTGAAAATTGCAAAAGAAAATGGAGAAGAAGAAAACGAAGAAAAAAGACGTGAATTGCAGAAAAAAGGCGCTGAGATTTGCAGATAAAAATGGAGAAAAAGCAGCTATGACACAAGTCACTCTTTAAACTTCAGTTGGCTGCTGTTGTTCGATCGGAGAAGGTGGCAGAAAGAATGACGTTGAAAGTCTCCGATTTGAAGGAGAAAGTGACATGGAGGGATCTAAGTTTTGGCGTGATTTGGGAGAAGAGAGAGACGATGGAGGTGAGATATACAAGCAGGGACGGACCTAGAAATTTAATAATGACCGGGCAAGATTTCACCGGATGATTATAATAAAGTTTTAGTAAAGAAAACGAGTTGAATCTTGAATAATTATTTGAAATGACACAATTATGACCGGGCGAGATTAACATATATAGATTAAAAAAAATTAAAATCATACATTTATAAGTAACAAAAAAAAAATTTGACCGGGCGACGGCCGGGGTGGCCTGGCCTTTAGATCCGTCTCTGTATACAAGAGGGGGAGGAAGAGAATGGCGTATGGAGGGCATATGAGAGGAAGAGAGAATTGGGCTGATGATTTAAGGCCCTCATAATGAGAGTTTGGATAATGGTATCAAAATAAAGGTGTTAGGCTTAAAAAAAATACATTTTGGGCCATAGAGTTAAATATTTATATTTTTATGAATATAGAATTAAATTATGTATATTCTCTAAAGAAAAGAATTAAATTATGTATATGCATAAAAAATATTTAATCGAATGCCGAATCTTTCTTAAAATTAAACAAATTGAGAAAAAATTATTTGATCCATTTATAATTATAATTTGGTGGTGATCAATATGTTGCTGAGGAAAGAGAGATATGACCAAGAATTCTGATAATAAGAAAAACAATGCATTTTACAAGGATTCTTATTTTCTAATTTTTCTTTAATATTTTTTTTCTTCTCATTTTTCAGGATTTTGACTTACTTACTTACTTATGTATTTAATACTATTATTTTTATCATTTTATTAAAACACAAACTATAATTTTTATATAGTATGTATTTTGCATTGTGTATTATTATTATTATTATTATTATTATTATTATTATTATTATTATTATTATTATTATTATTATTATTACATATACCGGTTAACTATATTTAATTAGTGATAGAAATTTAGAATTCTAATAGTTGAAAATTTTGTGCTTTCATATTAATGTTCTTTATTGAGTAATTAATGTAGATTATTTTATTTTTTAAGAAAAATAATTTGTATTTACTTATATTCTGGCTATATTTAATAGTATTTATTTTTAATAATTTAATATATCATTTAATTTTAATGTAAGCTATGCTCGCCGTGCATCGCACGGGAGGGCGTACTAGTTTAAATTAAATATGAACTTTGGGGGATAGGAGAACTTGACTTTTTCTTTGGCAATTAACTATCTTGGCGGCTGGAAGAAGAATAATTGAGCAGCTAGTGAATTTCTAGTTTGATTTTTTGTGTGTTTTTTTCTTCACAAGAGAATTGCCTTGGATGCGGTTCTAGTGATCACAATTTTCGTGAGAATATGAGAACTATTAAAATTATTGCATCTGTTATATAATTAATGCATCCGTTATTAAATTTATTGCATTTGAAAAAACACTACAAGAATTTGAGGTTTTAGCCACACATAATTTGTGACACATAATAATGTGTGGCAGTTTACCCACACATAATTAAATATGTGTAGGTAAATTCATTAGACTGTTTTAAACAGTTAATGACATTTAGTTATGTGTGGGTAAAAAGAGTTAATCTCATTTATTTTTAACTTTTTATTTTCTATTTAACTCTTTATATTTAATGTGTTTACGTGGCAAATTAATAAACATTATTACCCACACATAGTTAAGGATTATATATGTGTGGTTAATGACATATTTAAACATTAGTTTATTAACAATTAATAAGTGTGACATAAACATTTTAGTGACACGTATATTCTTTTGTTAATTATTTTTTTATTTGATTTTATTTAAATAATTTTATTTCAAACTTTATTTAATGTGAAAAATATATGTAAAATATTAGTCACACATTTTACCGAATATCTATGTGTGGTTGATAATCCATATGTCAACATTTATATATAGTTAAGAAAATTATATTGCCTTCACTCAATTTAATTATGTTTTTTTGTAAAGAAAATATCGACAAAAATTTGCTGAATCAATATAGAAATTTATGTTGCAGGGAAGCAACTTTTTATTTCTCGACCATAATATCCAAGAATAAAATTTACCGAAATAGAAAAATAACAAGATATATACAAATAAAATAAAAAGAAAAAATATAGAATATAAATAAATTTTTAATTTTATTATAATCGCTAAATTATCACTTAATTTTAAAATTAATTACAAATTAATTTTAAATATAAAGTTATCATTTTAATATATCACAATTCATAATTATATATGTTGCACCACACAAAATCTTACAAATATTAATAGCTTAGCATTACTTGCATAAATATTTGTAACTATAATATAATATTATTAAAATATGATACAAAATACATCTATTTTAGAATCGCTCAGCATAATCAAAACATTTGGATTTTAATTTTTCATAGAATTATTGTGGTCGAACTCATTACTTACACAAAACTAAAAGTGTTGGATTTAAATAATATTTGTGTATATTGCTTTAGCCAAAAAGAGATAAGTGTTAAATAAGATAAGTATATAATTTAAATTCGTAAAAATGTCGGATTAGAAAGAAATTTCATTCTCCCGCCCTACACCCAAAAAGGCATTCAAGAAACTATTTCATTTTACCGCCCTACATTCAAAAAACTATATCTTAAGAAGTCGGGCAGTTTTCAGGCTCTCATTGCCACAATCTTAGTGGAGTTTAGATTGCCAAGTCCTCTGCTCCGGTAAATCCCCACTACCCTATCCAAATGCTCCGAAAGAGTCACCTTTGAGTCAATTTCCGGCCGCTAAGACAACTGCGCGGAGCTGATCAAACTGAGGGCGCCTGTGGGAAGATGCATCAAGTTCTCCTAGGAATGTTAAGCGGCGGCGCCGCCTCCAACCTTCCCCGCCGTCAGAAGACCTCAGCTGCCAAGGTTGTCTCCTCTATTCAATACATTGTAGTCTAAACTTTCATGTTAGTTCTTTTTTAAAATAACATGAGACACTATTGTCGTGAGCTTAATTGATTCATGTAGATCTTAATTTCATCAGAAGATTCAATAGCTAAAAAAATTAAATTGTTCATGACATTGCAGAAGGTATAATCTTCATCCAGTTGGTGTGAAATCAGTTCAGAGGGTGACTAAAGAAATTGTGCCCATGAAGGAGATGAAAATGGATTGGGTCTCTTTAGAAAAGGTATCAGAATTTCCTTTAAAGTTTCTCCTGCTCATTTCGTGTGTCATATTGTTGACAACTTTTCCATTGATCTTATAACACTTGTGTCCAAGAGTTGCTACTTCTTGCAGGGCTGGTCTAAGACATCTCAATATAGAGCGTAAAAGAAGTTCGAGTATTGCCTACCTTGTGAGTGAAAATGCTATATTTTCTGAAGGATTTCTATTGCTTTCATTTATTATTGCCCTTCCAATTCTTGCAATTTCTAGGTCTAAAGGATTTTTTTATATGATTGATCTGGCAGAAAGCACACTTTATTTTCTTAACTTTAGTTGCACCCTCTCTGTTTTTGTCAGGTAAGAGTGTTTTGTGGCATATGTATTCATCTTATTGAATCCAATTAAGTTGTGTTTAATTAATATATAGATGTGTATCTTGAATAATTTTGTGTTTTTATTATCTTTACAGGAATAACTGAAGCAGATGTCAATATGCAGTTTAACCAATACGTTGGATTACTTTTCGTCAACGAAGCTTCATAGAAAATTAGAATAGTTTGATCAATTGTGTAGTATTATTATGTAATGCTTTTTATAGTTGTGACATAAATAATGTGTACTTTGATATTATTAATAAAGTAAATATTTTTATATAATCATGTTATATTTTAATTTGTTGTACATACTATTTTTAATTTAAGAGTTTCTAAACTAGTTAGGAATATACCTTAGATTAACTATAATATAATAATATATATTTATATATATAAAATAAAAATTAAATTGAAAAAATTCTAAATAGTTTTAGCCACACATAAGTTAGGTATTTATCCACACATACAAATTGCCACGTGTACATGCCACATCAGCATCCACGTAATTTCCACATCATCATTGTATTATGATAAAAATATAATTATCTACACATATGAGACACTTTTAGAGACACTTATATGTGTCGGTAGTATTATTAGATTTATCCACACATAAATATATGTGTGGGTAAAAAACTTTCTCTACACTTTTATAGTGACACATGTTGACATTTGCATTATGTGTGGGTAAATATTTATACCCACACATAACCTTACTTTTAACCACATTTATGTGTGTGGCTGAAAATCCGAATTCTTGTAGTGAAAATAAATTTTTTACTCCCTTCAGGATTCGAACTCAGGTTCTACATTCATCCATCAAAATGATACATCCACCGTACATCTTTATGATCAAATGGCTTAAAATGATTCTCCGTCTTATTTTATTTAATTGTTCTTATTTGAACCTCATTAAAACTAGTGATCATGGAAAGTCACCGGCCGAAATTATTTAAGTCCGGTCCCAACACAACCACAATTTGTTCCAATCTAAAATTGACTTGGACATACTTTGATACATACGAATACACAGTGCATACACATTAATTAAAATTTAATTATGATTAATGAACTCTTATTGCAGATTAAAAAAAGAGTCAACTTGTGAGATAGTTATATTGAGCAATGAAATTTAATATTTGGCCTCCCATTTTTTACGTTTTAGGATTGTTTTGCCCTTAATTAGTGCGGATCGAATTCGTATTTGTGCGTGGGTTGGCTTCGGGTTTGGGTTGGGGCACGCGGGTTATGATGGTACAGTTGGTACAAATAGGTAAATTCGTGTCAATTGTGCCATTTATTATGTACACATGACACAATTATGCCCATTTGTGTCAAATGTGACTGAAGATTGAATGAATTTACAGTTGGTACAAATGAGTAAATTCGTGCCAATTGTGTCATTCATTAGGTACACTTGGCACAATTATACCCATTTGTACCAAGAGAAGAGAGCGTGGGGGAGACAGATGAAGGGTACATTTTATACAAAATTGATAATTCAAAGTTTAAAAAATTATTTTCAATGATTTAAGATATAATTGATATATAGTGCGAAAATAGTTTGGAGTATAATTATAGATTAATAAAACTCTAATTAAATTTATTTAGAGTAAATAGACTGTACTGATACACGTACATCACTACAAAAAAGTCTCTATTAGTATCATGAGGAATTGGTAGCTAATATTCATGTCATAAAAATTATGACGTTTGAAAGTGTAATTAACTACATCATCAAATGTCACTAATTATTATGACACACATAGTAGCTACCAAATCTCATGTCACTAGTGATTTTTTTTTTTTTTTTAGGACGTGTAGAAAATTTTGCCAAATTGATATAACATGACATGATCACTTGCATATATATATAGGGGCGTGCTCCAGTGAGACCCCTTATTTTTTGTGAGACACTGAATACAATGAATAAGACGTATATACTAATGAACAAGGGTCACAAGGCAGTATATACTGATGAATAACGAAATTTAAAAAATTGGTAATCATGAACTTTGTATATGTTCCAATTATTTTTCATAAAATTGAAGTCCAGCAGCTGGAAAGTTGAGGTGTCTTTAAACATGCCACGTGTACGTAACAGTGTCATTGTAGCTGACGTGGAAATACAAAACGACGTCGCTATGTCCAATGCTGCTTGCTGATCAGGAATCTTGTGAATTTGTCGAATTCCACTTTGCGGTTGTAGTATAAGGAGGTGATGGAGCTTAAGAGCTTGGTGGAGACGGTGAAGAAGGGCATGTGCTGGAGATCGGGGTTGTGGTCGAGCTGTTGACGGCGATGTGGTGGGCGTTGTGGTTGCGCCTCCACCACGCGATGCTGATTCCGACGAGGCAGTTGCCGGAGAGGATCTGAATTTATCGATTCTGGTTAGGGATGAGCATCGATTTTGAAATTTAAACCTATTTTCATCAATTGAGACAAAACGACGTCGTTTAGCCCTAAAAAAATGACGCCGTTTCAATTAAAGAAAAAAATATTAAATAATGTCATTTCAATGTCATTTCAAAGTCTATACATGAAATTAAATGCCGAGCCGTCGAATTTTAATCGAGTCATAATTGTTTAATCCTAAATAATCGGGATCAAGTCACAATTTGTACAATGTAACTCAGTTACTACATCTTCTTTTGCTTCCTATAAATAGATGTGAATTTAGAAGAGAAATAAGAGAAAGTTAAAAAACAAAGGAAAAAAAAAGATCCCGACGCACAAACTGCAAACCCTCGACAACTAAGGTAATTTTCCAAAACATAAACTTGTCTACGTTTTAAGTACTCCCTTCGTCTCATTTATAACGTCATAGTTTCCTTTGTGAGACGTTCCATTTATAAAGTCTCAACCAGAAAAAGGAATTAAATTACTTTATCCACTTTTTATATATCTCTTTACTTTATCTTTCTCTTACTTTTTATCTATTCTTTATTTACTTTATTTTTATTAACTTTATATACATTTTCTCTGCATGTCCTATTTTTTTCGGACGTAATAATCAGGACGTTACGACTGATCTGATCATCAATCGATCGTATTGACTGCAAACTATAAAAGCCCCAAAGCAATTTTTTAATCTGGCACCGATTTGACGATGTGAAGTTAGGGTTTGAGGTGAAATCTCAGTTTAAATCGATGCAAGATTGAAAAATTGGTTTGAAAATTTGTAGCTCAAATCAATGGGATTGCAGTCATGATCTTAATTCCAGTGACTAATGATCAGATAGGTTGTAATTGTCCGTATATCAACAGAGACATAGCTAGGGGATGGCAGGTGGTGGCAGCCGCCCCTCAAATTTTTTGGCTTCTTTATACATACGTATACATATTATAAATATTTATAATAAAAATATTAACATATATTAAAAAAAAAAATAAGACTAATTATTAAATTTTCTGGCTTCTTATGTATATGTATACATATAATTATTGGATCATAACATAATAATATTAACTAATTTCTAAGCTCATTATTCAAGTTCTAGTCTCAAATTATTAAAATTCAATTTAAATAGATTGGTCTTTACTTAAATAAATAACCCTATATCTTTGAATATATAAAACCAATAATAGAATTTAATTTGGAGGAGAAAAAGTGATTTTGTTTGAAACTTTGTGTGGTTGAATACGGTGGATGTCAACGATAGTGTTGACTTGATTAAGTGAGATATGCATGTTAGTTACTAAAATTATATTGTCAAAATTGAAATTAGTTGCATAAGTCAAAACTAGAATATTAAACTTTTGTGTTTATTCCGCTGTTTCTATGTAACTGATCAAATTTGAAATTAGTTGTTCTTAGTAATTACTACCGTATAATTTATCATTATAATTTTTTTAAATGGATACGGAACATATACGGGTACATAAATTATTATATATTTGATAAATTTAAATGGATACGGAACATATACGGGTACATAAATTGTAAAGTGATATGAGAATCTAAATAAACTTTTTAAATATATAAGTTCAAAAGAAATTAAAGAAACATGCTCATATAACTTTATATGTTTTCTAATACTACTTCTAATAAATATCAAAAATACTATCACACTGCAGTAATATGCCGTTGAAATTCAAAGCGGTATTTCACTAGTACCACTATTATAATAAAAAAAGATAACAATTGAGGTAATTTAATGAAACAATATAGTCAAATGGCCTTAATGAAGATTGAAAATCAATTTTTGGCTCATAATCTTAAAACATCAAAATATGGCCATTAATTAGGTGGTATGCCTAATTTGCCCTTTTTACTCGGCCGCTGGAGTGATTGCGCGACCGCTGGATGATTGCGCGGCCGCTGGAAGCTTATGGGTGAGTTGTGCGCTCGCGGGAAAAAGCCAGCGCCCGCTGCGCGTATGACACTTATGGCACTAATAGTGCTATAAGTGCCATACGCAACATTTTATTACTTGGTTTTATTTTGAATTTCCGTTGGCACTTATGGTACTAATAGTGCCATAAGTGCCAAAAGAACCATTTTAAACACTTCCCCGTAGGGTTTAGATGTTCCATTTAGGGTTTACATTATCCATTTAGGATTTAGATATTCGATTTAGGGTTTAGATTATCCATTTAGAGTTTAGATGATCCATTTATGATTTCTTGATTCTATTACTGTTGTTTCTGTTGCATGTATGACACTTATGGCACTATTAGTGTCCATATAAGTGCCAAAATGACCATTTTACTTGGTTTTATTTTGGATTTCCGTTGGCACTTTTGGCACTAATGCCAAAAGTGCTAACGGAAATCCAAAATAAAATCAAAGTAAAATCTTGACACTTATGGCACTAATAGTGCCATAAGTGTCTAACCCGACTCGGCACGCGACCCGCGTGCCTGATCCTACCTGGTCCGCCTCATTAAGGGTAAAAACGTCTAAATCAATAAAAATGGCCAAATTTTATATTTTTTCAATGTGTGCCATAACTTGTGTTTTATGCTTCATTTTGGCTACTTCAAAATTTTACTCTAATTTAATTATGGATTATTGGCGCATAGATATACTAATTTTGGACCAATTCTAATTTTTAACATGAATTTTAAAAGGAATCAAAAAATACAACAATTTATTAATTGCAATAATTTTAACTCGAATTAATTCTATTTTCGGCCAAATTAAGCTTACTTAGCATGCGGGAATACTGATGTGGACAAACCAAATTGTAGTAATTTTAATACAAATTTGAATTGTCGGATTATATTAAATTGTATGACTTTTTTTTTGGTTTGTCTCAAATTGTATCTATGAAAGTAAACAGCTAGAATGGGTGTTACTAATATATGTGATTTTGTTTTTAGGGAAAATGGTGGGTGATGTTGAATGGACGTTGACAACTACTTGTGCTGTGGTTTTTCCTCTTGTAATGTTGTTGTTGATGAAAATTTGGAAGAAATCCGAAAATGTTGGCGTTGATCTACCACCAGGCCCTAAAAAACTCCCAATAATCGGATACTTGCACCTCCTTTCAAGTGGTTTGGATTTTCGTGGTTTTCGAGATCTATCCCAACAGTATGGCCCAATAATGCATTTGAAGCTGGGCAGCAGGGACACCATCGTCGTCTCCTCGCCTGAAATTGCCAAAGAAATACTCAAAGATAACGATCCTGTTTTCGCCGAAAGGCCCCAAAACATGCTATTCTGGCACAACAACTCCGACATCCTTTTTTCCCCATACGGTGAGTATTGGAGGCAGATGCGCAAGATATGCACCCTCGAACTCCTCAGCATTAAAAACGTGCGTTCCTTCAGCTCCATCAGGAACGATGAGGTTTCTCATCTTCTTGATTCTATCCGTGTCTCTGCCGGAGAGCCCGTGAATCTAACTGAGAAGATCATCTCATTTATGAGCTCCATCATTTGTAGAACTGCGTTTGGGAAGGTGAGCAAGGATAAGGATTCAGTGCCCAGGTTAGTGAAAGAAGCCATGGGCATGAGCGCCACCTCTTCAGTTTCAGATATTTTCCCATCTTCCAGGATAGCTCAAGCGCTGAGTTGGGGGACTAAGCTGAGATTTATGAGGATGTGTCGCCAGCTTGATGTGATTCTTGATGGCATCATCGACGACCACGAAACAAATCGGAAGGATTCTAGGAGAGGTAATGGAGAGTTTGGCAACAAAGATTTGGTAGATGTTTTGCTCGGGATTAAGGAAGACGGAGGGTTGAAAATCCCAATCAACTCTGTCGACATCAAAGGCGTAATATTAGTAAGTCATACTCCCTCCGTCCACAAACATTGTGTGTTTATTACTATTTTTGTCCGTTCACAAAGATTGTGTGTTTTTTCTTTTTTAGGAATATCCTTTATACTTTAAACCCCATTCACACTCAATATTTACAAAATATCCACCATTTAACACTAAAATCACATCTTCCAACTTTTTTATTAAAATCTGTGTCCTCCGATCCACTCCACCACACATTCTTTAATTTGTGGACGGATGAAGTATCACATCGTATACGATATAAGTAGGTGTCAAGTCAAGTAGTCTCATTTCTAATTACACGAGTACGTATTTTTGTTTATGCATAATGCAGGACATGTTCCACGCTGGAACTGATACATCATCGTCAACCGTGCATTGGGCAATGACAGAACTATTAAGGCATCCACAAGTGATGGCCAAAGCACAAGCTGAAATAAGAAAACTTGTGAAGGAAAAAGGCAACACTAATAGCATGGAAGAAGAGGATATTCAGCAACTAAACTACTTAAGGCTTGTGATCATGGAGACTCTAAGGCTGCATCCTCCATGTACCTTCATCCCCCGATTCTCGAGGGAGAAGTGTAAAATAGGAGGATACACCATACCTGCGAAAACCAATGTGATTGTGAACGCGTGGGCGATGCATAGAGATCCTAAGTATTGGACTGATTCCGAAAGCTTCAAACCTGAACGATTTGCAAATGAGGCATCCTTGGATACCACAGGAAGTGATTCTCGATATCTACCATTTGGGAGTGGGAAAAGAATTTGTGCAGGAATGACATTTGGGTGGGTTGGTGTTTCGCTCATTTTAGCTCATCTTCTTCATCACTTCGACTGGAAACTCCCTCATGGTGTCCATGCCCAAGATTTGAACATTCCTCAGACCTCTGTGGTTGCAGGGCCAGAAAAGGATTTGGTCGTCGTTGCAACTCCCCATCAATCGTTGCCGAATGAATAAATTTTTAAACACCATAGATTCAAAACCGAGGCTTCTGGCCCCAAACTTTGATTTCTATAGTAAATAAATTTTAGTAGGCCCGTCGTATCAAATATATATTGTCCTTACAATATTATACTCCCTCCGTTCCCAATAAATATGTATAATTGACGACAGCACGAATTTTAATGAAAAGTTGTTTGGAATATTGATAGTTACAAAAGAGTCCTACATTGAGGGTATTGTTAAATAGTGCGAGTTACAAGAGTAAAATTGCGAAAATTATGTGTGAGGTAGTGTCCAAAAATAAAGTGTGCTTAAATTTGGGGGATCTACCAAAAATAAAAAGATATGCATAATATGGGGAATAGAGAGAGTAAGTTAATATCTTTGTTTTACTTCCATCATACCCCAATTATATATATGAGTGAAAATTTAAAATGCCCTATTCCTTAAGTTCTATAGTAAAAATGTCATCTTTTATAAACATAAGCATTTTATGCCCTATTCTTTAAATACTCTTTGATTTGATGGGTTTTTTGTGAAAGTCTTACACATTTGACCGATTTGACAGCTATCAGTCAAGAATACATATAAATGATGGGTGGCTAGGTCCGCCCGGGCAGACACATGAAAAGAAAAGAGAGATTTAATTAAAAGTAGATTTTTTTTAATATTTTTTTTCTCAAGATAAATTTACAACAAAAATGAACGCATCCTCAATCATTTACCTTATATACGTTCTAATTATAGACACTATTTATAATTAATTTTTATTACAAAGTCATTTTAAAATGTAGTTTAATTTTCTTTTTGTTCAGTGATTGAGTTTAAAGTAAATCATGGTGCATTATTAGTTTTGTACTACAAAAAAATATGTTTCTAGCTACGGATTTAGTGATAGAAAAGCGAATGAGTCGCACACTACGATGGATTTTACGACAGAAATTTCACATGGTTGTAGCCGAAATTCTGTGACGGAATTTTGAGATGGAAATTCCGTCTCTATGATTTTGCGATGAAATTTTCCGCCTCAAATCTTAATATAAAAAATTCAAAAATTTATTTAAATTCTAACGATAGATTATTTTATCTCAACTCGTAAAATTAAAAATTACTATAAAAAAAGAATTGAAAACTTTACAACGCCTTCTTTCCATCGCAAGATAATAAATCTAATTAAATAAATAAATAAGAATTTGTCGTGGATTAAGATTTTGGGTTTTCAAAAAGGTGTGGTCGAGTCGAATTGTGAAAGGGCGTGTGATGCAGTGTTCTCGACTGAGAGGAACATTTTGGAGTTAGGCTGCATTGCTTCTTCTTGTCGAGTTGAGCTCTCTTCGGACGTCTGTTTGCGTTGGATCAAGCGTGAGCGTAATATTATTGCTCATTGTCAAGCTAAAGCTTCGAGAGATATTTCACATCATGTTTGGAATGAACCTCCGTATTTTGCGGTGGGTCATCTTCATCTCCCATGTTCTTGTGATCAATAAGATTATAGTATCTCTTTTCCCTCAAAAAAAATTAAATAAATAAGATACAAATTTTTAGAACAGAATATTTCAGTCACAAAAAAACTAAATCAAAATCCCCTTCGTTCTTATATTCTTCAAAATTTTCAAATCCCTAAATCCCAATTCCGGTAGCTGCCGTCGACACTCCACCGCCTCTGTCAGCCACCCACCTCCGTCCACCGACTTCGACCCAGCTACCACCGTCCACACTCCATCGCCTCTATCAGCCAGCCACCTTCGTCCACCGACTTCGACCCAGCTACCACCGTCCACTGTCTCCGACCCACTCACCACATCCACCGCCACCGACTACACTCCAAAAATCCCCCATTCCAGTCGCCGCCGACATCCGTCAACCAGCCACCATCGTCCACCGCCGTCGACCACCGCCACTTTTTCATCACCTCCGCCTTCGACCACCGGATCTAACATCAGATGCTTCGTTTGGAGATTGATCAACCCTAAGTCCAATCATCTCGCCATTATTTGGGAATTAGCTACTGTTTTCACTATTTTTTCAGGTTTGCCTCACTTCCTTTCTATTTTATTATTTTTTTTTTTTGCGATAAGAGTGGAGGATTTGAGATTGTAATCGTTGCTTTTGTGTTGATGCTTGTTGCTTTGGTTATTATATACATCTTTCATTGATCGCGAATTTTATGATGAAAATTTCAGTTTCTTGGTTTAATTAGTGGACTGCATTTGTTTATTTCTAATTTATGCTTCGAAGTTTTATTGTTTTTGGAGTTGGATTGCTTTCCTTTTTCTTTTTCTCCATCTGCCGATCAAGTATGTGTGCTAGTTTAATTGTTGGATTTGTTTGGTTAATTCAAAAATATTAATTACCAATATTCTTAAATAAGTACATATACAATTTATTTTAGAATCAACATTCTTAACGCAGATGCTAGTGGCCAACCGCCAAGAGATTTATTTAAAAGTTTAAGGATCAACAGATTCCTAGCCAACCACCACTGCAGCTTCGAAATTGGAATTATATTTTATTGAAGTGTGATGCATTTATCTAGAATATTCTAGGTGAGAATAAGCTATGTATATTCTAGAGAATTCACCACTAGCTATATCAATCTAGAGTATTCTAAATAATACCTAGGACATGTATGGTATTCTAGAGATTAGATATTTTCTATATAGTATCTAGAGAATTCCTTAAGTGGATGCTAGTAGAGAATTCTAGATACAAGTTAGTGTAGTGGGATCTAGAGAGATCTTCCACACCTATAAATAGAGCTCTTGTGAGCCATTTGTAACCAATCTCACATAATCTAAACATCTCAAAAACATCACTCTATCTAATATTATCTAAGTTCTTTGGAGACAAGAGCTCCACTCTAAAATCATTCTCTCTATCTTCTACACACACTACACTCACAATATTCTCTACACCACTTCACTACAATCACTCACCACACTCAAACCACTATATAATCACCTCCATTTTCTAACAAGTGGTATCAGAGCTTGTTCGATCATAAGCGGGCGTTATGGCGTCGTCAAGTCTCTCCATCACGACTCCAATATTCAATGGAGAAAACTATGACTATTGGAGTGTTCGTATGAAGACTTGCCTTGAATCCCATGATCTTTGGGATGTCATTGAAGAAGGAATCACCATGCCGGGAGAAGATATCGACAAGACATCCTCATCCGAGGTACGTAAGAAATTAAAGCAACAAAATGCTAAAGCTCTTTATCTTCTCCAACAATCTGTTAGTGATTCTATCATGGGAAGAATTATTCGAGCCACTACTGCAAAAGAAGCTTGGGATATCCTTAAGGAGGAGTTCCAAGGAAATGTTAAAGTTCGAACCATTAAACTGCAAAGTTTAAGGCGAGAACTAGAGAATCTTAAAATGAAAGATTCAGAAGCCGCAAAAGATTATTTCTCAAGAATAATGGAAATAATCAATCAAATGCGGTCATACGGAGAGAACGTCTCCGATGAAAGGATCATACAGAAGATCTTAATCAGCCTTACCGAGAAGTATGATCCAGTAGTGGCGGCGATTGAAGAATCAAAAGATTTATCAAAAATGTCTGTCGCGGAGCTGATGGGTTCCTTGGAAGCACACGAGCAACGATTGAGTAGGCGACATGAAAGTTCACTTGAGAGTGCCTTTCAGTCCAAACTCAACGTTAGAGGCAATAAGTCAAGGAGCGGCGGAAATTTTAAAAGCAATCACAAGGAAGGAAGCTCCAGCAACAAGGAGAGCAAGGCAAATTTTCCACCATGCGGAATTTGCAAGAAGACAAATCACTTGGAGAAGGATTGCTATCATCGAGGAAAGCCACAGTGCAAAAACTGCAAAAGGTTCGGGCACGTGGAAAAAGATTGCAGAGATAGAAGAAATCATCAAGCCAACTATTCAGAAAATCAAAATGAGAAGGAGAACATGTTCTATGCATGTCACTCGGCAACGGAAGCAGGAGAAGAAGAATGGTACATCGATAGCGGATGCAGCAACCACATGACATCCAACGAGACCATCTTCCGTGAGTTAGATACTTCAGTCAAGACGAAGGTGAAGATGGGCAATGGAGAACTGGTGGAGACGAAAGGGAAAGGTACAATTGCCATAGAAACTAATAAAGGTACGCGATTTATTAGAAATGTTCTCCTAGTACCTCGTCTTGCACAAAGTCTATTAAGTGTTGGCCAAATGATGGAAAATGGATATGCCCTCCACTTTGAGAAAGATTCTTGTCGAATTTACGACAAGAAAAATAACCAAGATATTGCAGTAGTAAAAATGGGAAAAAATAGAAACTTTCCCATTCAATGGCAATATCCACAAAAGGCAATGGTGGCTCAACTCGACGATACGAGTCTATGGCACCGGAGATTTGGGCATTTCAACCTAAATGCCTTGAGGCTACTTCATCAGAAAAATATGATGAGAGATATGCCTCTTCTAAATGAAAGAGAAGGTGTATGCGAAGGATGCATGATCGGAAAGCAACACAGACAACCATTTCCAACGGAGAAAACATGGCGAGCCAAGGAGATACTAGAGCTTGTCCACACCGACGTTTGCGGTCCAATGCGCACACCTTCAGTAAACCAAAACAGGTACTTCATACTCTTTATTGATGACTACTCTAGAATGACCTGGGTATATTTCCTCCAAGAAAAATCAGAAGTCTTTAGAATCTTCAAGAGATTTAAGAACTTTGTGGAGAACCAAAGTGGTCGCAAAATAAAGAAACTGAGAAGCGATCGAGGTACCGAATACAACTCAAAAGAGTTCGACAAGTTCTGTGAAGATGAAGGTGTGGAGCATCAACTAACGGTGGCCTACACTCCACAACAAAACGGCGTGTCGGAAAGAAAGAATCGAACAGTCATGGAGATGGCGAGATCCATGCTGGCGGAGAAAGGATTGCCAAAGAAGTTCTGGGCAGAGGCAGTATATACATCGGTCTACCTACTCAACCGATGTCCAACAAAGGCCGTGCTAAACAAGACGCCGATCGAAGCTTGGTCAGGACAAAAGCCTTCAGCCAAACATTTGAGGGTCTTTGGAAGTATCTGCTACATCCACATTCCCTCAGTAAAAAGACACAAACTGGAGGACAAGACGGAGAAGGGAATCTTCCTCGGCTACAGCTCTAAATCCAAGGGTTATAGAATCTACAATCTCGAGACCAAGAAGCTGGTGACAAGTCGAGACGTGGAATTTGACGAACAAGCCTCTTGGAATTGGGAGACAGAAAGTGTTGAAAGGCGGACAACAACTACACTCCTAAAAGAAGTCACAGAACATGGAGAACAAGATCAACAAAGCCCACCAAGGTCCTCTTCAGAAGCCAATACCTCAAGTGGATCCGACTCAGACTCCTCACCAGACTCTCCACCTTTTCGGGTAAGAACTCTAGAAGATTTATATGAATCCACTGATTTATATGAGATATGCAACTTTTGTTCTTTGGAGCCAAATAGCTATGCAGAAGCATCCAAAGAGAAAGTTTGGATTAAAGAAATGGAGGAGGAGATAAAAATGATAGAAAAGAATGATACTTGGGAGTTGGTGGATCTTCCAAGTGACAAGGAAGTCATTGGAGTCAAATGGGTGTTCAAGACAAAGCTGAATCCTGATGGTTCGATCCAGAAGCATAAGGCAAGACTTGTCGCAAAAGGATATGCTCAAGTACCAGGAGTCGACTACACAGAAACGTTTGCTCCAGTGGCCCGGATGGACACAATTCGAGCACTCATAGCTCTAGCGGCTCAGAAGAAATGGAAAATCTATCAGCTTGATGTTAAGTCAGCCTTTCTCAATGGAGATCTAATAGACAAGATATATGTGGAGCAGCCAGAAGGATTCACAAAGCAAGAAGGCAAAGTTCTTCGTCTCAAGAAAGCACTCTATGGGCTCAAACAAGCGCCACGAGCCTGGTACAGCAAAATAGACGGATATTTCACCGGTCAAGGATTCAGGAGGAGCAAGAACGAAGCAACTCTATACATCAAAACTCAAGGTACGGACATCCTGATTGTCTCTCTTTATGTTGATGACTTAATTGTCACAGGAAATAACACAAAATTGATCGAGGATTTCAAGAGAGACATGATGAGCACCTTTGAGATGACGGACTTAGGATTAATGCACTATTTTCTCGGAATGGAGATAAGTCAAGAGGAAGAAGGCATCTTCCTATCACAAAAAAAGTATATTGAAGATATACTCAAGAAGTTCAAGATGCAAGACTGCAAGCCAGTGGTTACACCTCTCATTCCAAATGAGAAGTTGAAGAAAGAAGATGGGTCAAAACCGACGGATTCTACAAAGTATCGAAGTTTGATTGGGAGTCTACTATATTTGACGGCAACAAGGCCTGACATCAAGTATGCAACAAGCTTTCTATCCAGATTCATGGAAAGACCGAAGGAGACCCACTATGGAGCAGCAAAGAGACTTCTCAGATACCTGCAAGGTACACTCAACTATGGTATTTGGTACAAACCAAAGTCCGACTCACAGATCAGTGGATATAGCGATAGTGATTGGGCTGGATCTCAAGATGACATGAAAAGCACCTCAGGCTATGCTTTCAAGCTTGGCTCAGGAATTTTTTCTTTGGGATCAAAGAAGCAAGACTCAGTTGCACTATCAACAGCAGAAGCTGAGTATGTTGCAGCAGCCGAAGCAGCATGTCAAGCTATATGGCTTAGAAGAATACTAGCGGATATGGGCGAACCGCAAGACTCATCGACAGAGATCTACTGCGATAACAAGTCAGCTATAGCAATGGCTAAGAATCCAGTTCAGCACAATCGCACCAAGCACATCGACATCAAGTATCACTTCTTGAGAGATGTTGAAGCAAAGAAACTTATCGAGATGAAGTATTGTCCAACAGAAGAACAGTTGGCGGACATCTTCACCAAAGCACTACCAAGGGACAGATTCCAATTTCTGCGAAGAATGCTTGGAGTAACCGATAAATGCATCAAGGAGGAGTATTGAAGTGTGATGCATTTATCTAGAATATTCTAGGTGAGAATAAGCTATGTATATTCTAGAGAATTCACCACTAGCTATATCAATCTAGAGTATTCTAAATAATACCTAGGACATGTATGGTATTCTAGAGATTAGATATTTTCTATATAGTATCTAGAGAATTCCTTAAGTGGATGCTAGTAGAGAATTCTAGATACAAGTTAGTGTAGTGGGATCTAGAGAGATCTTCCACACCTATAAATAGAGCTCTTGTGAGCCATTTGTAACCAATCTCACATAATCTAAACATCTCAAAAACATCACTCTATCTAATATTATCTAAGTTCTTTGGAGACAAGAGCTCCACTCTAAAATCATTCTCTCTATCTTCTACACACACTACACTCACAATATTCTCTACACCACTTCACTACAATCACTCACCACACTCAAACCACTATATAATCACCTCCATTTTCTAACATATTTCATATGTTTTCTAAATAAAAGTTTAAGGAGTATTACTTAGGATAGGGTGGTAATCCAAGATATATACGACTTAAATTATATTGATATTATGAGGAAATTTAGAATTTAGGGTGGTTCAAAAAGAAAATTTTGAACTACTAGGGTTGCGCAAAACTAAGATTTGTGAACCATCCCTATAAATGGGATTGAATATATAGGGGAAGAAGAGTATGCAAGTAAGTGAGCCAAAATCCTTTTTGAGATATGGAGTCCGATCTTCTTCCATGGAAGTTGACAGCTACTTGTGCTGTGACTTTCCCACTTGTAATCTTCTTCTTGATCAAGAAATGGAAGAAATCCTCAGCCGGTGTTGATCTGCTTCCGGGCCCTAAAAAACTCCCAATAATCGGAAACTTGCACCTCATTTCCAATCCTCCTTTCCGCAGTCTCCGAGACCTAGCCCAACAGTACGGCCCGATAATGCTTCTGAGGCTGGGCGAAGTCGACACCGTCGTCGTCTCCTCCCCTGGACTCCATTCGCCTCTCGTCTTGTGTTTTTGTTTTCGGGGAAAATGGTAGGTGATGTTGAATGGAAGTTGGCAGCAACCTGTGTTGTGTGGTTTTTCCTCTTGTAATGTTGTTGATGAAAATTTGGAAGAAATCCGAAAATGTTGGCGTTGATCTACCACCAGGCCCTAAAAAACCAGATGGGATCCTCTGTCCCCGAATATTGTGTGTACCACGTGTACCACTCTTCATTTCTTTGTTTTATAAATTGTTTTTTATAAAAATAAAAATTATTATTATATTATAAACTCCAATTAGTATTTATCATTGAAAAATTAAAATTAAAAAAATTATATACCCTAACTTTGAATTAATGAACCCAAATAATCTATTATTAATTCAAATAAATATAAAAAAATAATTATAAACCCTAAATGGATGAGTGAACCCTTGTTAATTATCTTTATATTATATAAAAGCATGATAAATTAAAATTGAATAAAAAATAATTTAAAAATATAAAGAAATGAAGAGTGATACACGTGGTACACACTATATTTTGGGACAGAGGATCCCATTTGAAAAAAAACTCCCAATCTATATCTATATAAAAGTGGAACCAATATGCCTATAGTATTTTCCCGCCCAAAGTGTAGCATTAATTTTAACCTTAATTTACACAATTCAATATTAATTTCAATATTTATTTACATAATTAATGTTGATTTTTATTTATAATAGCAAGTTCTATTTCTGATCTATTAAATTACGACTATAATTTGTTCTCATTTTCAATATAAATGCTCAATTTTTTTTATTTTTTATTTTTTTTTTTTTTGATCGGTCAAAGTCATGTTAGATGTTAGTAATTTAGTTCAATTGAATTAGCATTTATATTTATCTTAAAATATTGGATTTCATAAGAATTAATATTACAAAAGTATAATGATATTTTTTTGGTAAAAAATAATCTCTCATATAATACACTGATAACATTAGGTTCTTTAACCACATTAATTTATTCTAAACTTAATAATTATAGTCAAAATATATAAAAAATTGTTTTTGTGTAAAATGATTATATGGATAGGAAGTTAGTTGAAAATATGTTCAATGAGACATAAATAAAATTAAAAAATATTTAATTATTTATATAGGTTAAAAGATTAAAAAAATAAAAAATCAATTTCACCCTAAAATTGAAAACGATGACATGGAAAAAAATAGTTAAGATGGAGTATTTTTATAGGTAATATGCATTTTCTTCATGAAATTAGATGATAATTGTTAAATTGTTTAGATTTTGAAACAAAATAATCAGCAACACTAATTTGTCATTTATAAAAATAGGTAAACAATTAATCAGAACACAAAAACTTAGGTGCTATTGGGTGCACTGTAGAATCGGGTTATACCCGCACTCAGACTTTAACCTGCATCTTGATTCAAATCATGTAAATGACACTATTCAGTTATAAAAATGTCATTGCCTATAATTAACATTATTCAGTTATACAAATTACACTATAACATTTTGAAACATTATAGTGCCATGCATTTACAATTTTATGATGTCAATGACAGGAAGTGTCATTTATATTTATGAATAGTGTCAATTATACACAATGTCATTTACAATATTATAATGTCAATTATACGCGGTGTCATTTGTATAACCGAATATAGTCAATTACAGACACTGTCATTTGTATAACTGAATAGTGTCATTTACAAAGTTTGAATCAGGAAGCGGGTTTGTCTTTGAGCGCGGGTCAGAGTTTGAACGCGAGTGCAACCGTCTAATCAGAAAGCTACATTTATATATAAAAGCAGATCATGTGTTCATTGAAAAAATTGTAAATACATTATTTTTAATGGCTATGATAAAATCAACAACAAAATATGTTTAATTTTATGGATTTCAATGATAAATTATTGTTTGCATAATTATTATTAAATTTTAAAATAAGTGTATAAAATAAATGATGTGTATATAATTGTGAAGCTTAATAAATATGATCGCAACTCATCGTTTAGTTAATTTCACTTTAAACATTTTTTAGACAATTTCACTTCAAACTATTGATATAGTATATGATTGGTGATATCATGTCACATACAAAGATATATTCCTAATTTACATCACTTTAAAAAAAAATATTAACTCATCATAATTACATTATTTTTATATAATATATAATTTAATAATAATATAAAATAAAAAAATAATATTTTTTTAAAGAAAAAAATAAAAATTATAATATCTAAAAAAATATAATACTCGTGCATCGCACGGGCAAAATACTAGTAATTGGAAACTTGCACCACATTTCTTTTCCTCCTTTTCGTAGTCTCCGAGATCTATCCCAAAAGTATGGCCCAACAATTGATTAAACTCATTTTGAATTTATAAATCAACACCTGTATTGGTTTGAAAATTAATAAAGAATTATTTACTATACATTTTGATTGAGGACCAATTTATCGTAATACCCACCACTATTCATACTTATTTAAGTTATTGAAATATATAGATAAGTAAGTATAATTTGTTACCTTAGTTGATCATCCGTCTCAACCAAAATTCAAACGATGAAAGACTAATATATGAATGGAGATTAAGTGTTTTATCTAGATTATTATGAGATTATTTGGAAATGAGGATTTATTTCAAATTAATTTGAAAAACTTATTTATTTAATATATATCTTAGTATCATTTTCTTTATTTCATATGACCAAATTAAATTGAATAACCTATTTATTTAAAATATATTCAAGTATCATTTTATTTATTTTATATATCCAAATTCAATTGAATGTGGAAAACTATTGCAATTATAAAAATATATATATGAAAAACTATGTGCTTGAAATACATAATTTAAGTATTTCTTTATTTAGATCTTTAGTGATTAAGTTCAATAGAATATTAATGTGAGAAGGATGAAAAGCTAAAATATGAATGAAAAATAAGTTTTTTATTTAGGTTATGAGTTTAATGTGAAAATGAGGATTATTTCAAATTATATACATGATCAAATTAAATTGAAGAACTTATTTATTTAATATATATCTTACTATCATTTTCTTTATTTTATATGACCAAATTAAATTAAATTACTTATTTATTTAAAATATATCTAACGATAATTTTATTTACTTTAACCAGGTTCAGTTTAAGAACCTATTTATTTCAAAAACATCTATATTTTTATTTAGGTTTGCAAATATTGAAATTTAATTTTAACTTTTTTGATTTTGAATTATGAAGTTTATTATAAATTTAATGTGAAAATCTATTGCAGTTATAAAAATATGTGGAAAACTATTTATTTGAAATACATATTATAAGTATTTCTTTATCCATATATTATCCAATGATTAAATATAATATCAATGTGCAAAAAATAGATGGCCTAATGTCTACATGAAGATTGAACCTTTTATATAGATTATGAATTGATGAAGTTTAGGATAATTTCAAGAGGCAAAACCTTAATGTAGCCAAAACCTTTTAGTCATAGGAAATTCTAGCCATACAAATAAAAATATAGAAATAATAACATTTTTAACTAAAATACCCTTTCAGTGTGTAACAGTGTAAAATACATTATTACACATTTTTTCGCTTCGAAAAAGTGTGTAATAGTGTATTTTACACTGTTACACACTTTTTTGCAATTATACACTTTTACGTTATTACACACTTTTACGAAAAAGTGTGTAACAGTATTAAGGGTATAATTGTACATTTACATTAAAAAATGCTAGTTTTTCCATATTTTTATTTGGGTGGACACTTTTTCCTTTTCTTATACAAGAAGGATTAATTGAGCACATTAACTCTAATTTCAATGTGGGATGGATGAAGAAAAAAATGTAAAAATGCCATATAATATAGAATTGAGAATGATCAAAATACTCACTTGTGGGTGTACCACATAGAATAGATAATAAAGGAGATGTCTTCAATATGTATTCTATTTAATTATTATTCTTCATCACAACAATATTCATTTTAAATTATTCATATTTTCAATCAGCCTGTGATTTGTGATCCCAACCCACGCTTTGCCCTGTCCGAACCCGCGCCCCGAGCGGTGTCTTGAATGATAGAGACCAGTCTCAATCAAATTAATTCTAAATAAATTGAGCCACAAATGTCCTCCTTTATGGAAGAGTCTATGCTACACCCATGCGTATTACGCCTTGCCCCTAGGATGCTTACACGTGTAAAAGCTTTTTACTGTTTAAAAATGTCCCTGGTTTGGACAATACCGGCGGTTTATGATAGATCTCTTTTACTGTAAAACTCTTAATTTCAATATTTTGGGAACACCAAACACCCTCTCAAAAAAAAAAATAAAAAAATTTGGGAACACCATTCATATTTAGACACGTCAAACGTCGATCTCTGTACCTTTTTTTTTCGGTTGAACCAAAATAAATTGAATTACAGATTTCGCTGTTTAATTAATTTTTTTGTCGTCCGAAAAAGCTTGTGCGGGAAGTTTGTTTACAGTACCTATTTTCTTGACATTGGAAATCTCTCGCCGGAGAACTTAGAGCACCGATGACAAAGGTAACTTATAAAAAAATACTTTATACATTTGTGTACTAATATAAAAATTATGACATCTCTTAAAATTGTTATATTATTTATTTTGTGTGTATTAATAAAAAATATATATATATATAAATATATAATTTGAAAATATCTAACAATAGATTTGAGAAACACAGTTTGTTTCATATTTTTCTTTTCAATAACAATCTTGAATAAAAGCTTATATTTAATTTGAAATAAAGACACACACACACATTATATAGATATTTATATAGACACACACACATTAAAACATAATTTTATATACACACACATTAAAACATAATTTTACAATTTGTTCCCCCACCAATTTTTTCATTCTGTTTAATTTAAGAAGTATATTGAATAATTTATTATGAATAAAAAAATATGTATTTAATTTGTGATGAATTTGTTATATTCATTATTAATTAATAAAATTAATTGGTATTTTAACTATTGATAATCTAAATTTGACAATGTATACATTATCCGGCGGTATTCTCAATTTTTCCGGCGGTATTCTCAATTTACGACGGTATTCTCAATTTTTCTGACGGTATTCTCAATTTATCCGTTGGTATTTCTCAATTTATCCGGCGGTATTCTCAATTTTTCCGGCGGTATTCTCAAATTACCCGGAGGTATTGTCAATTTACTCGACGATATTTTCAATTTACCCGACGATATTTTCAATTTACCCGGGAGGTATTCTCAATTTAATCCGGCGGTATTCTCAATTTACCCGGAGGTATTGGACAATTTTCACTTGAATATCCAATTGCACTTACAAACGGGGTTACCACTAACAAAAAAATGCAATTAATGCAAGCACAACATACGATCTGATCACCGAAACCAAGAACAACCTAATTGTTGGCGTGTGGAGATCTTTCACGTTCACTCTTTCGGGGCATCAATGTCGTTTTGAAATTATCTAATACTCCCTTCGTCCGCCAAGATTATGTCACAATTACTATATTGGGCGTTCGCCAAGATTATGTCACATTCCTTTTATGGCAATGATCCCACCATCCTCTTTAATATTTTATCCTTACTA
Organism: Salvia miltiorrhiza; assembly: GCF_028751815.1. Taxonomy (NCBI): domain Eukaryota; kingdom Viridiplantae; phylum Streptophyta; class Magnoliopsida; order Lamiales; family Lamiaceae; genus Salvia; species Salvia miltiorrhiza. The sequence continues at coordinate 4,345,851 of NC_080394.1, read as the reverse complement.
ACACTCTTTATTTACAAAAAAAATCACTTAAAATTCAATCTCAGCCACTCATCTCATAAAGTGGTGGGACCCTTTCTCCACTACATCAAAATCATCACTAATTTTATTAAATCCCGTGCCCAGGCAAATTGCCATAATCTTAGCGGACGGAGGGAGTAGTAGATTTTGGAGGCCCTAAGTCGTCAATCCCTTCAAAAATCAAAATTTTTAGAAAGATTGTATATGAATATTAAAATGTTTGGCCAAAAAAAAATTACTACCTACATCATATACTCCATATATCTGGGATCAAAATTGTAATCAGATAGATTTTGAAGAAAAAAACGTGGCTGATTCTGATGAGAAGTAGATGTGTTGCCATACTCATGCACAGAATCACGTACAAATAATTTACATTAAATCACGTGATGGAATATTTTTCAATCTACATATACAAATATAAAAGACTTGCAGTGGAATATTATTAATCACGTGACCGGTGAACCAAATGAAGGGAAAATTGACAATACCTCCGGGTAATTTGAGAATACCGCCAAGAAAATTGAGAATACCGCCGGAAAAATTGAGAATACCGTCGGAAAAATTGAGAATACCGCCGGGTAAATTGAGAATACCGTCGGAAAAATTGAGAATACCGCCGGTAGATTATTAATTTCGACAAAGGGTAGTGATTTTTGGACACTAGGTATCTTAGACACCTAGTGAAAAAATTATAACTTAAGAATGTTAGTTTGATTAGTGATTAACTCATCACTCATCACTAATTCCAAGATTCCTAGTAAGAATTCAAGATTCTTAGTAAGAATCTTATAATTATAACTTAAGAATGTTAGTTTGATTAGTGATTAACTCATGATTGGGTCGTTCTTGTTTTCGGTGATATGGTCGTATGTTGTACTTGCATTATTTGGTTTTTTTTTAGTGGTAACCCCATTTGTAAGTGTAATTGGATATTCAAGTGGAAATTACGGGTAAATTGAGAATACCGTCGAATTAAATTGAGAATATCTACGGGTAAATTGAAAATACCGTCGGGAAAATTGAGAATACCGCCGGGTAATTGAGAATACCGCCGAGTAAGTTGAGAATACCGCCGGAAAAATTGAGAATACCGCCGGATAATGTATACATTGTCAAATTTAGATTATCAATAGTTAAAATACCAATTAATTTTATTAATTAATAATAAATATAATAAATTCATCACAGATTAAATACATATTTTTTATTCATAATAAATTATTCAATATACATCTTAAATTAAATAGAATGAAAAAATTGGTGATATGGTCATATGTTGTACTTGCATTATTTGGTTTTTTTTAGTGGTAATCCCATTTGTAAGTGTAATTGGATATTCAAGTGGAAATTACGGGTAAATTGAGAATACCGTCGGATTAAATTGAGAATATCTACGGGTAAATTGAAAATACCGTCGGGAAAATTGAGAATACCGCCGGAAAAATTGAGAATACCGCCGGGACAAATATTTGCTAACAAAGTAGGCATCATTTCATAATTGTTATTATTATTCTTTATTTGACACTAAATTGGTGGGGGAACATATTGTAAAATTATGTTTTAATGCATGTGTGTGTCTATATAAAATTAGTATGTTTTAATGTGTGCATGTCTATATACAATTCTATATATTGTGTGTGTGTGTCGTGATTACATTAAAGTGCTCATATATTAAGTAATAGCCGCAATTTTAAGTTTGTAATTTGAAGATGTGTGATAGAGATTGATTTATGATGAATAATCTGTGTCCGCTCGATACATGCGGGATATCACATATGTCCAGCCTATAAATTAACTTCATCATGCTGAAGCGACAATGTCCATGGCACATCGACATTCTGTGCATGAGTATGGCAACACATCTACTTCTCATCAGAATCGGCCACGTTTTTCTCTTCAAAATCCACCTGCTTACAATTATGATCCCAGACATATGGAGTATGTGATGCAGGTAGTAATTTTTTTTTTTTTGTTTTTTGGGCAAGCCTACTAATAATCATACACAATTTTTATTAATTTTTTTTTGAAGGGATTGACGACTGAGGGCCTCGAAAATGTACTGTTAGATATTTTCAAAACGCCATCGATGCCTCGAAGGAGTGAACGCGAAAGATCTCCAGACGCCAACAATTAGGTCGTTCTTGGTTTCGGTGATCTGCTCGTATGTTGTGCTTGTATTTTTTTTTTTTTGGTAGTGGTTACCCCATTTGCCTGTGCAATTGGATATTGAAGTGGAATTTGAGAATACTGCCGGGAAATTGAGAATACCGCCGGGTAGTTTAAAATACCACCGAGTAAGTTGAGAATACCGTCGGGAAAAATGAGATTACCGTCGAGAAAAATGTGAATACCGCCGAGAAAAATGAGAATACCGTCGAGAAAAATGTGAATACCGCCGAGTAAGTTGAGAATACCGTCGAGAAAAATGAGAATACCGCCGAGTAAGTTGAGAATACCGTCGGGAAAAATGAGATTACCGTCGAGAAAAATGTGAATACCGCCGAGAAAAATGAGAATACCGCCGAGAAAAATGAGAATACCGCCGAGTAAGTTGAGAATACCGTCGAGAAAAATGAGAATACCGCCGAGTAAGTTGAGAATACCGTCGAGAAAAATGAGAATACCGCCGAGTAAGTTGAGAATACCGTCGAAAACATTAAAAATACCGTCGGGACAAATATTTGCTAACAAATTAGGCATCATTTATTATAATCTATATAACATCTTTATATTACAATATTTTTTTCATAAAAATATTTCAACATTCCTATTATATTAAAATTCATGATAAAAATAATTAAAAAAAAATTGACAGTTAAAAAAATCATACTTCTTTAAAACTTTAAGGCAAAACACATTGTAAAGTCCTCATACTTTGATTTTTTATTTCATCGAGTCCTTCTAGATTTTTTGGTTTTATTTGATCCTTATGCCTTTATATTATACTATTATTAGATCCTTTTTTAACAGATTCATTTGATCAATTAATTTTTTCCGTTAAATATATTCCACTTCATCAATTTATTTTAATTAAACTTTATAATTTTTTATTCCATTTTTAAAATATGTTATATTAAATTATTATAATACATGTAAATCAAATTTTGAACTTAAATCTAATATAAAAACACTAAATCGAATTGTCACCTCTAGTCCAATTGCTACAATTGAAGTATAGTTTCGTCACTAATATATAGGAGTAACGATTTACATTTAGCCATTGCCAACATAATTTAAAATATATTGCATGATTTTGATATTTTTTTTCATAATGCATTAAAAAATTTAAACTACAACTAAAATGCCAAAATTTAATAAGGACCTGAAACGACTAAAGCCTTCAAACAAAAAACGAGAAGCTCTTTTCTCAACTCCAGTAAATTTTTCATCTAAAAAAAAAACGCTAATTTTATATATATTTTTTTTTCTTCAATGAATTTTGTTAAATTTTTTGTTTATAATTTTATAGTGATTGTATTAGTTTTGTATTTTTTTTATTTTATAATTTGACGAAAATAAACTATACTTTATTAAAATATAATTAATTTTAATTTTTTATATTTTTTAACTTCTAATAAAGGGTGAAATTTGTTGAAGTTGCACAGACCGTCATTGAATATATAAACGTTTTTTTATTTGACAACACAAGCACACATTACTCGATCCATCGATTAAAGTTACACATAAACATTTTACCAATTGAATTGCGCTTTATATCATATATATACGATTTTTTTACAAGAATATATACACACACACACACACATATATATATATATATATATGTATATATATACATATAAACGATGTATACTTTTAAGCTATTTCTTTTACGTATACAAATTTATAAATTATATAGATAGTCATCTTCCAAAGATATTCACCAAAAAATTAATAAAATATCGTTAAAATATTCTATGATTGAGAATGAATAAATTATAATTGGTACTCAATAAACCATAACTAAAATTAATAAACTCAAATTCTCCTTAATTATTCATAATTCGATTGGAGATTACAATAGGCCCAATCTCAAACAATATTTTTTAGTCATATTAGAAAAGTTTTACTTGTAGGAAATATTCAAATATAATGTAGTATGTGATATATATATATATATATATTTATATATATATATATATATTATATTACATTTTACGATATTTTATATTGGTAGTTGTGTTTCGAATTATTATTACAGTGATTGGGGGTGTTTAAATAAAAAAAATGTTACAAAAACCAAAATGTCAAACAAAACGTAAAAATAAATTAAAAAATGGAATATCATGTTCATGAATTTGTCTATATTTGCCTACGAAAATAAATGAATTCATATAGATATTGAAATGTATATTTAAAACACATCATGTTCATTATATTCATATAGTGTGAAATATTGTGAAATAGAATAGTATAATGTTCATAAAAATAAATTAAAAAATAGAATAAAATGCACATATTGAGATGTGTAAATGAATTCATAACCGAAATATTATGTTCATGAATTGATTTAATTTCATAAATTTAAGGAGACTAAACAAAACTTTTTATGCTCATGAATTCAATTAATGGCCTTGAAAAATGAAAAGACAATTGAATTTATATTCATAAATATATTAAATTTGTTATATTTAAAATTCTAAATTATTATTAGGGGCATTTAAGATAAAACACATTTTCAGCTAAAATATTATGACTATTTTATCCTCATTGATCCGGATCAATTTGATCCGAAAGGATTTATCCTATCATAAATTCTTTGGTTATTAAAGTGCCGTTAAAAAAAATTACCGGGAATGCGTGACCCTTCCATGAGAGCAAATAATACAACACAGACAAGCTTAAAGGTAATGGAAAAACGGAATAAGAGGCAGATGAACTATACGTGTCTAAATATTAGAGGTTAGCAAATATGTTTGTTCTAGAACCCATGCATATTTAAAAAAGCAAAACAACGGAAAAGTGGTTTTGGGAAAAGGTGGTATCAAAGAGAAAGACACGTGTATGAATCTCAAGGAGGAGGCGTAGTACGCATGGGTGTAGCATAGACTCTTCCCTCCTTTATAGCATACTCTATAGCCGTCACTGAAAACATGGTGAGTGTAGTTTCGTTGTCGCCATCAATTTTCCAATTACATCATTTGTCATATGGGGTTGAAATCTAATCACTTAAGGCCTAATAATAGCTTTTGGATACCTCTTTCTTATAATGGTCACACATATTTAAACGTATGAAAATTTACATCAAAATTAATTATTATTTTTTAACCAAATTCACTTTACATTAAAATACTTAAATTATTATTCATTTTTGGGTTAATTATAGTTTATAGCCTGAACTTTTAATAAATTTCAGTTTATATAGCCTCAACTTTAATTTATTTTTTGTATAGCCTAAACTTTGACAAATTATTTAATTATTAGCCACAATTGCACCAAATTTATATTAGTAGGATATTTTTTAACGTAATTACAGCTAAAATGATGATCAATTGCCACAAACTAGAATCTATATTCTACACAAAAAGAAGTTATCAGCGGTAGGTAGCACATCGTCATCGGACCACCGGTGTAGTCGGAATCGTGCTACCTATCGTTGAAAATTTCATTCAGTGTAGAATAAATTAAGATCTGATTTTGTGCCAATCGATCATCGTTTCATATGTAATTTCGATAAAGAATAGATAATGTCATAATTTTGATATAATTGTGGCTATAATTAAATAATCTCATAAAATTCAGGCTATATAAAAAATAAATCAAAATTACTGAAATTTTCTGAAAATTCAGGTTATAAACTATAATTAATCCTTTATTTTTTCTAACCTAAAACCTACCATACAAAATATTTTGCACAGCCACTAGTTGACTCGGTGCGCCTAAATCTATTAGTAGTTGATATTTTTCTTGAAGCAATTAATACATCATTGTCACATGGCTTTCTAGCCACGCTGAGTCATCTCCAAGCTACAAGCAAAGATTTTGTAGGATAGAAATGAGAAAAAATTGTATGATTATGTATTTTATTATAATTTTTGACAAAATTAGAATATTTTTCCTTAAATAAATTCCGAGCATATCATTATCTTATCCATCATTATGTCCAAACACATAGTGTGCAAAGAGATTATTGTTTGAGTTTTTTATTGGGTTAATAGTCGGAAAATACATGAACTTTCACCGGATTTGCATATTGCACATGAAATAGCTCCAGAATACATCACCTTTTAATTTAATTGCAAGTTGCACCCGCATTGACTACCACCTTGATCCGTGGTGACGTTTTGACCTTCTTCTCCTTGCGCTCGTCTTCGTTGTCGTCGGGTGGATCGTCGGCTTGCAGAATTGGAAAGAGGGGTTTTGGGTGGGGTTGAGAGGGAAGGTGGATCGTCAACTTGCAGAGTTCCAGCATCTTCAATTTTTTTTTTCTTTTTATGAAATTCTTAAGAGTAATGCCATGTCAAAACAAAAAAAAAAAGTATTGTGGAGCCACACGTGTAAAAAAAATCCACATGTAATGCCACGTACGTTAAATTTTTGTCCACTAATTAAAGCTCTATTTTGCTTTATGTACCTTTTTAGTCTTATTCTTTTCCTATATTTACTACCATTTGTCACTAATGGACCCACCTTACAACAACTTTATCATATTTATATTCTATATTTATTGCACTTTATCACTAGTGGACCCACCACACAACACCTTTAACACTTTAGTCAACTACCCTTATATTTCATCCACAACACCTTTTTCAGCTTTCTTAGTCTCCGTGCCCACCCTCAAATGGGGCTTTAATTCGTGGACGGAGGGAGTATTTCCTACACACGACGACAATTTGTACAGTGTAATTACATGGAACAAATGTGTGTACTCTTTTTTTTCTTTTTCTTTTTGATAAGCATGCAACACATGTTTATAATAAAGTTCCCCAATGGTGCATTTACGGCGGACCGTCCGTAGGCGAGCACACGATGATGCTGGTGTCGTCTAAAATCAGCGACGAAAATAGCGACGGAAATGGCCGTCGGTATTAGCGGCAAAAATAAATTCCGTCGGTAATTTCTTTTCTTTTTTTTTTACGAAAATTTATATATATATTTATCAATCTAACTATATACCCCACAAGTATTTTGGTATTTATAATGTATTTTGCACTTAATTGCATACGTTAAGACGGACTTTCTAGTGGGTCACCGATCTTAGTTGTGCTTTAAGTCAAACACGCTTAACCTTGAAGTTCATTTCGAGTGGTCACCAGTACAGAACACACGTATTATTGATATAACTAGCACCTATTAATTCATTTAAACTCTATTTCAATATACAATATCATTTATTCATAACCTTAGAATATGTCGAGATGATATCTAAGACTTGTGGTGCCGATGAAAGAATGACTGTAAATATACAATCGAATTTAAAATAATAAAAAAATTAATATTATTGTTAATTAAAAAAAATTTATTGTTGAAAATAACAATAAATTTTAAGATATTCTCAATAACCAATAATTTAAAATATTCTCAAGGAGGAATGAAAGGGCGGAACTACCCCTCCATACCCGAGTGGTAGATTACTAGATTGCCCCTTTATTCATGCACTCTATAAATAATGCGAATATCTGTTCAAGAAAGGAACAAGTTCAAATTGTTACTCAATCCGATAGAAATTAGGAAAAAATACCTTAGCAATCCACTTTTAAAATGATTAGCCGTTGAAGGAGAAATAGGAAAGTGCCAACCGGAGGAAAGAAACGGAACATCATAGATCTTTACATTTTACTTCATTTTTTAGTTCGAAATCAGGTTAGATTCGAAAATATTATTCTAAATAAGTGTTGGTAAAAAACCACCTTCACGCCAAAGAAATTTAGAATTTAGGGGGCCCAAAAAAGAAAATTTCGAACCATTAGGGTGACGCAAAACTAATAAGTATTTGTGAAGACCACTAGCTATATATATGCTATTTCCTACACACGACGACAATTTGTACAGTGTAATTACATGGAACAAATGTATGTACTCTTTTTTTCTTTTTTTTCTTCTTTTTGATACGCATGCAACACATGTTTATAATGAAGTATCCCCAATGGTGCATTTAAGATGTGCAGGTATCATCCCCTCGACAATTAAGTTACATTTACTTTTATTAATGTATATTAGTATGTTGTCCGTCGAAATTAGACGAGAATTAATTATTATATATAAAAATTTGTTAATAATTTTAAGTATAAATTTGATAATTATACAATCTGCTGATTATGAACTTCGTTTATATACTCGTATTCATTTTAAATTTAATTAAAAATAATTTTACTACTCATTCTCATTATAAATTCATAATAGTATGATCCGCTAATTACCCGAATATGTTTATATTTATTAAATATCTAAATAATCAAATATAAGTTATTACGATAATTAGTTATCTATCTCAATAAAAACTCATAACATTTCAAAATAAATATTAACAACAAATAAATAATTAAAGATTAATAAATAGAGAAAATTTCACGTAAGCATATAATCTTTTATTTAGATTCCACAATGAGAGAAGTCTTCCATAAAAAATAAATGTGGATTCCTGAACATTTATATGTGTGTATTAACAATAAATAATATGAATAATAAAAACTATATATATAATTTATGCACTCGTTTAAAACTTACACATTTTTACTCGTGCCAAACCCGATTTTAATTTTAATTATTCGCCCGTCCAAACTGACAAACATACGAAAGAGAGTAACTCTCTTTCCAAACATAGATAACAATATTCGTTAATTATCCGAACATATTTAAATTTTATAAAATATCCAAATAAACAAGTACTTCTTATTATAGTTATTGATTTATCTAACTCAATAAAAGCTTACAATCAATATGTCTGTTTCTGGACATTACAAAGTATACATTTATAATAAATAGCATAAATTATAAAAGATTAAAAATTAATTTATAATAAATATAGAAATTATACATTATACGAAATCTTTTTAGAATTTATATACCAATCATGTCACAAACCCTAATCAAAAGTGTTTTTACTATTAGTTATCGTCGAATTATAGTAATATCCGCTAATTTTTCTCAAACTCGTTTAAGTCTATAAATATTTAAAAAGTCAAATATAAGTTATTACAATAATTGATTATCTGTCAAATTTAATTGTTGGTGAATTTACTGATTCTAATATACATGACTACAATTGGTGAAGTTATTAAAATTTGGATGTGGGATTTAAGATAAATAAATTGATTAAAAAGTCAAAGCCATGAGAATTTTAAAAAATAAGTACAAAAAATAGAGAAAAAGTCACATAGAATTGGACAATCGTATTATATATAAGAAGATGTACATGATTAACCCAATATGCCAAAGGTGTGTACAAAAATGGTGTTTAGAGTTTAAAATCAAGAGGAGTTCGGTTCCCAATATTTACTCGTGAAAGATATATGGAATATTAATATAATAATTTTTAGATATGAAGATTGAGACTTGGGATTGCTTATATATAGGGCTAGTACTTAGTAGTCTTTTGTGTATCAAGTATCAACTCAACTCCACTGAAAAAATGAAGAAGAACAAAATCAGCAGCAAGTTGATAAAACCACACACCCCAACCCCTCAAAACCTCAAGAATTACAAGTTATCATTTATCGATGAAATTGTTCCCCCAGTCAATATTGCTGTTATTCTGTTTTACCAATCGAAACCCGAAAACGGCAGCCTCCAGTTGGAAGAATCACTGGCCAGAATCTTGGTTGATTTCTATCCTCTTGCAGGAAGATTCATCAATAATTATAGTTCGATTGACTGCTGCGACGAGGGAGCCGAGCTCGCCGAAGCAGAGGCTCTAGACGTCGAGCTGATCGACTTGGTAGCAAAAATCAATGTCGATCAGATCGACAATCTCCTACCCTACAAACATTTCCCACAAAACGGAGCTCCTGATAACCCAATCCTCTCAATACAGATCACGCGTTTCTCGTGCGGTGGGGCCGCCATCGCCATCAGCGTCTCCCACAGGATCTTCGACGCATCGTCGATTGTTACGTTCGTGAACGCCTGGACGGACGCCAACAATCCAGATGATGCTAAGAGGGTAATTACCCCGTCTTTTCATCTCCCCTCGTTGCTTCCATCGGTGATCCCCAACGACAACCTGGCCCCGGCCCCGGCCCCGGCCTCGGTTTCTGGTCACAAGGCTGTTTTGAAGAGGGTTTTGTTCAATAAGGAGGCTTTAAGGAGGCTGAAATCAAGAATAAGACACCCCAACGGAAAACCCTTATCTGGAGTGCGTGTTGTGGCTGCCGTTATGGCCAAAGCCCAATTCCGACTAGATCGCGCCATCCACGGCAGAAGCAGAACTTCCGTCGTATTTCAAGGGGTTGACATGCGAGGGAGATCAATCCCACCTCAGTCAACACACACTTGTGGGAATTTCTCCATCATAGCAATGACGGGACGCATAGAAGCTGCGGACGAGGTCGATGTTAATGAACTTGTTCGTCTATTGGGAGATTCTGTTCGAGGCGCCATAGCTCGTCATGCTGAGATACTGTCTCCTGATAGGGATGGACGTGATATCTTCACAAATACTGTGGAGAACTACTCTAGATATTTTTTCGACCCCCAAATCAATGATCTAACAATCTCTGATTTGAGTAGGTTGGGATTCCAGAAAGCTGATTTCGGATGGGGGAAGCCTGCTGCTTCGACGATCTTTCAATTATGTCAGCCGGTTAGGAACCTTGTGATGCTCATGAGCGACAAATCGGGAGATGGGATTGAGGCATGGTTGTATTTGAACCAAGATGAGGTGCCTTACTTTGAGCAAGATGAGGAGATCAAACCCTTCATATCATATTGTCCTAGTTGTTTATGAATCTCTGCTTGCTTTACAAACAATTAAGTTTCTTCTAAACTAAACCTAAAAAATAAAAGGGTGATGATTGGATTAGTTGTTTAAAATATTACAAGATGAACGAGCAAAAATAAAGCATGCTCTCATGCTGCTGAATAAAGCGTGCTATGCCACATCAGAGTTAGTTACTCGGTTGTATAAGGATAGATGCTACTCACATGCACACATGAGCTAGTATAAATACATGTCTTGCTGTATTTTGTAAGCATCTTTTCATGAATGAAATCCTCTCTTTAGTTCATCTTCTTTATCTTTCCGATTATGAGTATTCTGCTCGCCTGCGCGCATTCCTCTGCGTTCGAGCAAGGGAGATGAGGAGGGCTTGGACTCTCATCCATCGATGCAGACGATGCTGGTAGGAAACCTGTGTATTATGTTACCTTTTTTTAAGTATAATATAACTGGCAATTCCGATCCATGTAGATCATTAAGTACACGCAGTTAAACTCCGGCATTCCACGTCAATTCCCGAATGCCCGAAAATTTTTATGAGTACGTCCCAATTCAATATATTACGAAAAAAAAGTTAATTAAATAAGTAAGTTAATATACTTAAATAACAAAATTCATTAATACAACAATTAATTACTTATTAAGTGTAATATGACTATATATTAGTGTACATATGTGCATCTTAATAACTGATATGCATCAAAGCTAATTGATCTTTGCTTAAGCAAAGTGATGACAAAAGTGATGAGGAATTTTTCATCAAAAAAAAAAAAAAAAAAGTGATGAGGAATCCGCAGGTGCAAGCTGAAATCAGACAATTGATGAAAGGAAGAAGCAACACAATCATCGAGGAAGAAGATATTCAGAATGTGTGCGTGTGTTGGCCTAGAGAGGTTAATGTCCAAGACCTAAGGTCCTAGGTTCGAGTCCTCCATCGTGCGGTCTTCGAATATGTTTATTTACTCATGTAATTTATATATATATATTAAAAAAAATCAGAAAATGAACTACTTAAAACTAGTGATCATGGAAAGTCACCGGCCAGAATTATTATTAAGTCCGGTCCCAACACAACCACAATTTGTTCCAATCTAAACTTGACTTAAACATATTTTGATACATACGAATACACAGTGCATACAATTAATTAAAATTTAATGATGATGCAGATAAAAAAAATGGTAAATGTCACTTTGAACCTTAAACTATTTTCGCACTATCAATTATATCTTGAACCTCCCCTACCCCACGCCCCAACCCACCCACTCCCCACCACCCCCCCCCCCCCCCCCCCCAATTTTTTTTTTTTTTAAATTTTTCTCGCCACCTTCACCCACCCTCCCCTACCCCATGCCCCCACCCACCCCCCAAATTTTATTCTTTTTTTTAAATTTTTCTCACCACGTCCACCCACCCCTCCCTAACCCACGCCCCCCCCCCCCCCCCCACCCCCCAAAAAAATTAATTTTTTCTCGCCACCTCCACCCATCTCCCCTACCCCACACCCCCTTGCCCTTTTTTCCAATTTTTTTTAATTTTTCTTGCCACCTCCACCCCGCCCCCACTCACCCTCCCCCACCCCCTCAAAAAAAAGTTGGATGGGGGTGAGAGTGGTGAGGAAAAAAAAAATTGGGGTTGGGAGGGTGGGCGGGGGGTGGGGGCGTGGGGTAGGGGGTGGCGAGAAAAAAAACTTGGCGAGGGGGGGGGGGAGGGAGGGTGGGTGGGGGCGGGGTGGAGGTGGCGAGAAAAATTAAAGAAATTTTTTTTGGGGGGGAGGGGGTGGGTGGGGGTGTCGAGAAAAAAAATATATATTTTTGGGGGTGGGGGGGTGTTGGGGAGGGGGTGGGAGGGGGGGGTAGGGGAGGGTGGGTGAAGGTGGCGAGAAAAAAAAAAAAATTCGGGGGTGGTGGGGAGGGGGTGGGTGGGGGCGTGGGGTGGGGTGGAGGTGGCGAGAAAAAAAAAATTGGGGGGGGGGGTGGAGGTGGCGAGAAAAATTATAAAAAAAAATGAAGTATGTCATAAAATAAAATTGAAAGTATGGCATAAAATAAATAAGTCAATAATAAGGGTAATATTGTCATTTAACAATTTATCCATCATTTTCCCACAAAGAGAACATGTGTATAGGATAAAAAAAAAATTCATCAAAGAGAACATGAGATAACAAGAGTGGAAATGATAAAATTTTCCCACCTTTTCATTTCCATTTTTTTCTAATGATAATTTTACAACCAAAGAGAACGCACCCATAAAGTAAAATCAAGTAAAATATATAAGTGTGCTGTAGCAACTCAAAGTTAAACTTCATTTCTCCCTAAATTTCCCTATCATAGCTTCCGCAAAACCAACAGAAACACGGTAAATTATGATACAAAGAATCTCATTTGGTAAAGAAAACGGTGAATGTGGCTGCATTTGTTACTCCACAAGTATAGAAAGAAATGGAGTTACGGAAAAACATCATCAGCAAAAGTTTAGACTGACAAAGATTGATAACCACTAACCACTAATTAAATTGATAGACAAAGTGATGAGGATAGAATTCGGGGCTCTAGATCCTTCCCCCTAGGAAAGAACCCAAGGTTGGACTCTTCTTTGACTATCTTAGAGAAAGGATATCTATCAGAGCAGGACTCGAGAAGAGATCCGAAGAGAAACCCAGAGTGGAGCTCAAGAGTATGAAAGCCGCATTCTTAGGATCATTGGGAAAGAGACAAACTCGAAAAAGTTACTTTCTGGCACCAGAGTGGAACGGTATCAGGTCTTAATCGGATTGAATACTGAGTAAGTCCCATAGAAACATATCATGGACCAGATCTGGATAAGCCAGAGAGGGAGAATACGGATAGGAAAATAGAGATGTACAGAGGAAAGGGGTATTCTGTGTGACTGAATTGTAGGCGGTCATTTTCCACCTTTTTTGCAGGGATCGACCGCCTCCATAACTAATTATTTGTCGGCTGACGTGGAAGATGCTCTAAAGAGGAAAGGACCATTCTACCCTCCCATTAGTATTTACTTTAAATTATTCATATTTTCAATCAGCCTGTGATTTGTGATCCGCGCCCAATTCCGCCCCCAACCCACGCTTGGCCCTGTCCCAACCCGCGCCCCGAGCGGTGTCTTGAATGATAGAGACCAGTCTCAATCAATTTTTTGCGTTAATTCTAAATAAATTGAGCCGCAAATGTCCTCCTTTATAGCATACTCTATAGCCGTCACTGAAAAACATGGTGAGTGTAGTTTCGTTGTCGCCATCAATTTTCCAATTACATCATTTGTCATATGGGGTTGAAATCTAATCACTTAAGGCCTAATAATAGCTTTTGGATACCTCTTTCTTATAATGGGCACACATATTTATACGCATGAAAATTTACATCAAAATTAATTATTTTTTTTAACCAAATTCACTTTACATTAAAATACTTAAATTATTATTCATTTTTGGATTAATTATAGTTTATAGCCTGAACTTTTAATAAATTTCAGTTTATATAGCCTCAACTTTAATTTATTTTTTGTATAGCCTGAACTTTGACAAATTATTTAATTATTAGCCACAATTGCACCAAATTTATGTTAGTAGGATATTTTTTTATAGTAATTACAGCTAAAATGATGATCAATTGCCACAAAACTAGAGTCTAATATATTCTACACAAAAAGAAGTTTTTAGCGGTAGGTAGCACATCGTCATCGGACAACCGGTGTAGTCGGAATCGCGCAAAAACGTTAGTCGATTCCGACTACACCGGTGGTCCGATGACGATGGGCTACCTATCATTGAAAATTTCATTCAGTGTAGAATAAATTAGGACCTGATTTCATGGCAATCGGTCATCGTTTCATATGTAATTTCGATAAAGAATAGATAATGTCATAATTTTAATGTAATTGTTGCTATAATTAAATAATTTCATAAAATACAAGCTGTATAAAAAATAAATCAAAATTAAGGCTATAAACTGAAATTTTCTGAAAGTTCAGGTTATAAACTATAATTAGCCCTTCATTTTTTCTAACTTAAAACCTACCATACAAAATATTTTCTTAAGAGTAATGCCATGTCAAAAAAAAAAAAGGTGTGTATTGTGGAGCCACACGTGTAAAAAAAATCCACATGTAATGCCACGTACGTTAAATATTGTCCACGTCATCGCCGGTCAAACTTAAAAGTAATCGGAACTTTCGCCGTGTGCAATTTACAATTAAATTAAAAGGTAGTGTATTCTGGGCTATTTTTGAAGGTCATGTGCAATATACAAAACCGGTGTGGTGAAGCTCACATTTATAAACATGGTAATCATAACATAATAGTAGAAAAAGGGACCCGAGTGGTGTAAATCCTCGAAGACGAAGTTAACTTTTTCAAGAACAATACTCACGAACACCCAATGTATTTTCTATATTTCAGCTACTTAAGATCCGTCCCTCTTACAAAGGGCTCTGCAGGTATTTATAGGGATTACAGAGAGAAATGGTAAAATTAGGGGTGAGCAAAATCGGACCAAAACCGACGAATCGGACCGAACCGATCGGTTTTTTCGGTCCGGGTCGGTTTTGGTCTATGTATTGGTCCGGTTCGGTCCTATTTTCTTGGACCGAAAATATTTTGGTTCGGTCCCGGTCTCGGGGAGGCCAAAACCGACGAAAACCGGACCGAACCGAATATATATATTTTAAATATATATTTAATATTTTTATTAATTTCTAATGTTTTTATTAATATTTTTATTAATTTCTAATATTTTTATTAATTTTTAATATTTCAAAATGGTTGGTTTTGGACCGAACCGGACCGAAAACCGATGGCGGTTTCGGTCTAGTTTTGGTTCGGTCCTAGGGTTTTAGTTGGTCCGGCTCGATCCAAAAAATATTGAAAATTTGGTCCTCGGTTTCATCGGTTCGGTTCGGTCCGGACCGACTGCTCACCCCTAGGTAAAATGGTCTTCTTCGGTTCCTCACGTATTCCTCATGCACGAACATTGCCCCGGCATCATTGTCATCCATGATTGTTCTTTCTAACCGTCTTGCAGCTTTTCGAACAGACAGACTCTTTTTGTCCCGCACAGGTAAGCTCTCCATTATCCAGCGCAAGCACGCTGTAGTGACCCGCTCTTTTATAAATATTAAATCCAGTAATGAGTGTTTATTTATGTTCATCAGTGAATGAAAACGGTTATTATTCTGATATGAATTCAGCTTATGATCCTGAATTTATATTGTTTAAGCAGTCAATGATATTATTTCAGAGTTATAACTGACTTAGCAAAGTCACGTTATTTATTTAAGCGAGATGGAATTAGATTTTATTCTTACTCAAGTTGTGGATTATTTCAGACTCGTGAGTTAATTAAATCTGCGGATTTAATTTATATATTAGGACAACGAACGAATTAAATCTACGGATTTAATTTTTATTCATTTTATAACTTATCGATTTTAGCGAGTTATCACATGTCGAAATCGAGATTTATGTAAATACAGTATCAAGCAGAATCGAAGCCAGTATTTTATTTCAGTTACGGAATCACCGAGACATAGAAAATACATCATTAATTCTTCTCTATATTTTTTCTTTTTCTTCCCATCAATCTTTGACCACTCATTTTTCACCCCAACCATTCACTCTTTCCCAACCACTTTCCCCCATCACTCATCATTTTTTCCACCACTACTCAATTTTTTTTTCCACTACAATAATTCTTCCACTTAGCCTACATCAACTCACGTAAACCAAATACACTTAGTTGACTCCATCCAAGAACACCATATTCTTCATCTTTCACTTAACAATTTCAGAAGAACAAAGATCCTTCTTCATTGCTCCTACCAACATTAAGGTAAAGATTTATATTGATTCATCATCTTCTCCATGTTTTCACCTGCATTTTTAAAGCAATAACACCTTGATCATATTTCAGTTATTCCTCATCTCAATCATCAATATCACAACAGTCAACCAACACAAATATTCTCAAGGTATTACTGTTGTACCACATATTCAATCCAGTTTGCATTCATACCATTAAGCATGATCCGATTCAAATGATAGATGGCAATAAGCTTGATAAACTTAGCAAAGTTACATACTCTATATGAAATAGCATTAGTTACTTTCCTGTTGTATTCATATCTATAGAGCTCATAACAAACCACATATGCGAACTCATGATTTATGGCATTTCACGAAAGTAGTATGATTCATACATTGAGATATTACCACTGTACAACCAAAGCCATAAGAGCTCCCATCATGTAGCAACATGAATCGAAATACAATAGCAGAGAATCGAACTTAGCTTTGGGAAAATGGGCCGACTGCCCAAGCAACTGCCGAGCCTAACTGTCGGAGAAAGAGGAGGGCGACTGTCCTTGGCGGTGGCAGCCTCTGGCTTGCTACCTGCCGGACGAACACAGTGAGGAGAGCACGGAGATCTCGCCGATTCTAGAACCCGGCGGCGGCGGCAAAGGTGCTAGCGAGACTTGAAGGCGACAGCTACGGCGTTAACCAACTAGAGGGGAAGAAGCTGACCGACTCCAGAAATCGGAGCAACGCCGGGAACAACGATAGCAACGGCGAAGCCGGCCTTCCAGTAGCAGCAGCGGTGTCGGGGCTCGGCGGAAATCAGTGACAGCACGGCGGCGCTGGAAGGCTTAAGCAGCGGGCGGCGGCAGCGCTCCTCCAGCAGGCGCTGACCACCGGACGAGCAGCAGCAACTCCAGCCGGCGACGACTCCAGGCGAAGCAGCAGCCACTCCCAGACGACGACCGACGCCATTTGAATCGTCGAATCCCAGACGGAGGTGCGGCAGCAAGCTTTCCCCTCCACTCGCCGATTTCGGAGAAGCGACAGCGGCGACAGCAGATCGAAGAACAGGCGAGAATTTCCTTGAGAGATGTGAAGTGAGAGAGGGAGCGAAGCAGCGCCGCTCGCCGGCCTTCACAAGGCGGCGGCGGAACTTCAGCGTGAGGGAGAGAGATCGAAGCCGGCCAGATTTTACCGAAGGAGGAGGGGCCGATCGACTGGTCTAAGAGAAAAAGTGAAGCATCGACTGGTTTGGGGAAGAAGGAGTGCTCGACTGATGCTTGAGAGAGGGGAGAGAGGCGACTGATTTGGGGATGAGAGAGAGAACCGAGAGTGTTGTGGAGATGGGCTTCTATTTTTTTTAAATTGGGCTTCTTTCATTTATATTAAAGTTGGGCTTAATTATTTTAATTGGGCTTAATTATTTAATTCTTTGGGCCTTGTTGATTTATTTTTAGTGGGCTTGAGTTGGGCTGGCTTATTTATTAATATTGGGCTTCTGATTTTATTTAAATGGCCGATTTTAATTACTGATTGGGCCTCCGATTTTATTTATATGGGCTTTGATTTAATTGTTGTTTTGATTTGTATGGGCTTCATTTAATTGAGTTGGACTTTATTTATTTTAATAATTGGGCCATTACATTGGGTCGGAGTTTATTTAATTATGTTGGACTCCTTATTTGGGCTTCGTTTCAGTGGGCCGATTTTATTTTAAATTACAGTGGGCTTGAGTTGGGCCGAAAATTTGGGCCTTTATTTTTTTTTTTGGGCTTCATAATTATTTATTTTTGGGCCTTGTTGTATTTATTATAATTGGGCCTAATTCAATTATTTTGCTTGGGCTTTAGTTTAATTCATTGGGCCTAATTTAATTAATTCATTGGGCCTAATTTAATTAATTCATTGGGCTTTGTTATTTTATTCCGATTGGGCCTCCTAATTATTTTCTTTAGGCTTTGGTTATTTATTCAACTGGGCCCTAAATTTTTTTTTTACTTGAGTCCATGAATTACTCCAACTAAACTTTTCAATTTAATTATTGGAATGCCACGATTTATTTAAATCAAGCCATATTTGTTTAATTAATTATTAGGCTGCCTTATGTTGAGCCTTTTAATTATTTAATCTTATAACATTACTTGTTCCTATTTATTAAGCCCGATTAATTATGAGGTTATAAAGCGAATAAGTTGAAGTATTATTTATTTTCTATTGACTACGAGGAATGGGGTTTATTTAATTGGCGGATTAGAACACCTGAAGCGAACGGATTATTTTAGTTAATTACTCAACCACGCAAGATGAAACCTAGTTGGTATTTATTTGATCCGATAGTGAGGATTAATAGTAGTAATTCTCTAATATCATCTCGGAGTAATAAATCATGCATAAAGATCATGCATAATTAATTCTGTATTCTCATTATTTGAGGATTTTACTCGAGCAATATCTTATTTATATTCTCGTAATAAAGGTCAAGCACGAGATTAATAATCAGTCAAGGAGCTACTGTACCACAAAAAGTTTCTAACAGGTGGGCATTACTTTCATATATATCGAATGAGTTTAAATATTACGTTCAAGCAAGTTATTTCATGACTAAATTAATTGAAGTTATTTCAAATATTGTCTTGCCATAAAATATTTAAATTTCAGTATGATATCTATCTGATGTGACTTTTATCATGTAATCGAATTCGGGTCTTGAGCAGTTGATAGCTATCCTGCCAGGGCTAGTGTACACCAGTGACCGTGAGTCATCTAGCGGGTTGGCCGGTCAAGTGACCGTGAGAGGTGGCCACCTCTCCGGCACAAAGTTCCAGATATGATAGATTACAAGAGAACTTAGACTGCAGTCGAACTTTAAGAATCACAAATGAATTTAGTAAGCTTGGGCCTTTTAGCGAAAAACTCCCTTGCTGTACTGTTTATGATGGCATGACAATTTACAGTTTTGAAGCATGTATTTTTATACTTAGGCATATGTGCCCACTGAGTACTTTTGTACTCAAGCCCTGCATATATTTCTAAATGTGCAGGTTGAGCAGCTGCCGATGGTGATGAAGTGACAAGCAGGATTCTTTTGTCTTATTATGTATTAATGAACTCTAGGGTTACATGTCTTCATACATGTAATCAGAATCATATTCCGCTGCGTACTCAGAAGTTTTATGTTTATTTGGCTAAGTCAGAGATATCTGAACTTACTAGTTATTTGAGTTTATACAACTAAACTTCTGTTATATTATAAATATCCCTTTTGTTAAATGATGAAATGCGATCCTTCCTTGTTTGATTATCCCCTTTCTACCCCGCTTCTAATCTCCCTCCATTAGTCACGATTTCCCCGGCTTAATTATCCTTAATTAGGTCTGGTCGTGACAGAGTGGTATCAGAGCAGTTTATTTGCTCTGAACCCTAGAGTTAATAAATTTTTCTAGTATGATCACTAGTATGAAAGAGTCAGTCGGCAAAAGCTCAACACTTCATCACATCGCTATGCTCAACAGAAAGGAATGCAACAGAAAGTTTTGAATGTTGAAGTTTATATTTCGCCTTGATGCAAATGTTGATTTTACTTATGCCTTTTTATGGAGATGTTACTCAATGAACTTAGATGCGCTAAGGATGCATGATCACTGTTATGAACACAACAATAGAAGGAATTTAGCAAGAACATTTTTGCTTTTCTCTGTTAATTGAGGCGATGAGTAAGTTACAAAGTTAGTGAACCAGACGAGAAATCAACAAACAAAATACAATGGGGAGTAAAGAAAAGTGTCACACACGAGATAGTGACACGGGCATAGATCTTCGTTCGGATTATTCACGCGAGGCGGATACCGAATCAACTACCGCCTTAATCAGAGTATAGTGGGAACACTTTTCATAGTAATAAGAATACCCTACATAGTTTGGAAACTGCAACATAGCGGAGTTATCTCTTTTCAAAAACCTAGTTAGTACTAGTTGCAGCATATTTAAGACTTCACGAATTATATTCGAGTCTAGTGTTAGGCTATTATGATTATAATACCGTGGTTTGAATTTCGAGACCTCAAGTAGAATTATTACCTTACTGTTGTAGATATGTTTGAACCTTACTGTTTTTGCCACCTATTTTGATATTCGTGAGTTTGATTATGCGACCTTCATGTATAGATGGCAAGGATGCGCTTTACCAGACGACGGCCGTTGCGTCGAGATGCTAGTCCGGATGCTATCAGGAACTCATATTTTACTTATCGCCGATGCCACGGTGATGACTTAGGCCAATTCTTGGCCGGCTTCCATCGACACTGGGTCGCTGCAAGAGACCATGGGATATCGGACTATGACGGAATGGAGCGGCTAATGGATTTGCTGCCATCAGAATGGCAGGGATGGGCGAGGATGATTTCCGCTCACTACATCACTCGTTCTGGCAGGTCCTATGACTTGCATTATGACTTCTCTGGATTTACTGCTGAGATCCAGGCACAATTCACTCGTTGGGGAAATGCTCCTCGAGGGCCGTATATACGTCCGGGAGACCTTGCTCGAGTCGGAGTACCTTCGCCCGACGAACTACTGGACCCACTTCCGGAGCCGACTCCACCAGCAGCCCCTATCTTAAGACAACCCAGGAGGCACGACGCTGAGGCAGGCCCCTCTAGGCCTCAAGCCTACAGAGATTTTCCACCTGGCACGGGTTCAGTGCCATTAGTCTGTGAGCCACCATTGTCATCGAGGCAGTTGAGCAAGGCAGAGATAGCAGCCGCTATGGCCGACGTTGACAGAGTCTTAGCCGATACCATTGATTTTCTCAATAAGGGAAAAGCCCCGGCCATGGACGACCGCCCAACTCTTCGAGTCACCTTGAAGATGATTCGCTCAGCCATCATTGGCCAGGCAGCAGGTGAAGGAAGGGGTGAGTCGCACCCATCTGGCGGAGAAACAGATGAGGACCCAGAGGAAGATCCGGAAGAGGATCCAGAGGAAGATCCGGAAGAGGATCCAGAGGAAGACAGCCATGCCCCGACCCAGGGATCTTGTACCCGATCTTCTTAGACCGGTTTATATATATATCTAATAGGATGATATTTAAATATTCCAGAAACATAGATTGTTCTGATGCTTTTGTATGCCATGTGTCGGCATAGACTTTTGACTAATATTAGGACGGAGACGCGAAACCTTGGGACGTTCTGTGATTGAGTACTTTTTGTAATGGCTTCGCTGGATAGCCAGTTCATCATGTGTGGTACTTACATAGATCTTTGAACCTAGATTTTTATGATGATGTAAAGTCCTCATTGAGGCAATTTTCCCTATGTTATATATGGTGACCTTATTGGTCTTTCGTGGCAAGTCATTCCGCTATGTTTTATTTATATGTTCGCTTAAGTTTTAACAGGAGCAGAACTCGATGAGTTAAAGAGTAACTATAGAAATGATAGTATGTCCTTATTGCATTTTAATGCGCTGACAACTTATGTTTTGACCTAATAGAATGCCGCCAAAACGAGGACGACCAAGAGGAGGGGGCAGGATTCCCCGAAATGAAAGAAGAGACCCAGAAACAGTGCCAGAACCAGAACCCGAAATAGTTCAACCACCTGTTCAGCCAGAACGACGGATTGAAGAATTATTTTTGCGACAGAACCCACCTACTTTCAACGGGACAGGAGACCCGGCAGAAGCTGAAACTTGGGTTCGCACTATTGAACGCATTTTCAACTTCCTGCGTTGCATCGACCAAGAACGCCTGACTTGTATGTCCTTTCAGTTGACTGGGTCAGCTGATTTCTGGTGGGAAGCAAGGATGAAAACGATGACAGCAGAGCAGTTAGAAAATCTGACCTGGGAACAATTCAAAGCCGGTATATATGACAAGTATATACCCAAGAGCTACCGCAAGAAAAAGGAAGCTGAATTTTACAATCTGAAACAAGGGAAGATGTCGGTAACTCAATACGACAGGATGTTCTGCGATATGTCTAGATATGCACCGGAACAAGTTGACACAGATGAGAAGATGGCTGAAAAGTTTTGTGCCGGTCTGAGGCACGAAATTAGGATGGCTTTGGCAAGCCACGGAGGATTGTCTTACACTGAGTCGCTCAGCCGAGCATTAGACATTGAAGCAGCCATGCCAGGAGAAAGACCTGCAACTGTACCTACGCCAGCACCTTCACATGATCAGAATCATAATCAAAATTTTAGAGGAAAGAGGAGATGGGACAACAGTAACCCGAACCAAGGTGAGAAGAGGCCATGGCAGGGACGGGTTTTCCAGTCACAGGGCTATGGAGGCCAGAGTGCACCGAAACAGATGGGAAATAACCAACAGAGGGCCCCACATTGTCCCAAATGTAACAAAAATCATGTGGGAATCTGTAAGGCCGGCAGTGATAGTTGCTATATCTGTAACCAGAAAGGGCACTATGCAAACCGGTGCCCGAATAAGCAACATGGAACGAGTTCAAGGCCAAACCCACCTATCCAGGCTCCGCATCTTCGAGCAATTCAAGCTTTGCCCCAACCATACCCAAGGCAACAACCACAGTATCAGCAGCCACAGCAGCACCAACAGCTACAGTACCAACCACAACCTCAACAACAGTATCAGCAACAGGCCCGCCAACAACAGCAGCGACAACAGAAACAACATGAAAAACCTCGTCATGCTAGAGCCTATGCTATGAGGCAGAAGCAGCCCGAGAACAACCAGGGAAACCTGGCAGGTATGGGCATGCTACTCGATACTCCTGTTGTACTTCTATTTGATACGGGCGCATCGCATACTTTCATTTCAAGTACATGTGTTGATACATTAAAACTTAAAATGGAAAGAGCTGACCAGGAGTTGAGTATATCATCACCTATAGGAGGAATGACGACAGTAGATCATGTGTGCTTGAACCTAGAACTGAACATAGGGTCACACAAGATTGTAGTAAACAACTCCTATGTTATACCGATGGGAGATGTGGACATAATCCTAGGAATGGACTGGCTAGCTGAGAACTATGCCACCATCCTTTGTAACGAAAGACGGATATCGTTTCGACCCCCAGGAAGGGAGCCGTCACATTTCCACGGAATTAGTATGGGAAGAAGAAAGATGATCATCTCTGCCCTACAAGCAACGAAAATGATGAAGAAGGGATACCCAGCTTACCTCGTATACTTGCACGGAGAACTGGGTACTGAAAAGAGTATAGAAGATGTAGCAATTGTACGGGACTTTTCAGATGTATTTCCAGAGATTCTGCCAGGGCCACCACCGGACAGACCAATTGAGTTTACCATTGATTTGGAGCCCGGGGCAGCTCCCATTTCGAAGGCACCATACCGGATGGCTCCTAAAGAGTTGGAAGAACTCAAAATACAACTGCAAGAACTTTTGGAACTTGGATTCATTAGGCCAAGTGTATCACCTTGGGGTGCACCTGTACTTTTTGTGAAGAAAAAGGATGGCACATTGAGAATGTGCATAGACTATAGGGAACTGAATAAAGTGACACTGAAGAACAAATATCCTCTACCAAGGATAGATGACCTCTTCGACCAGCTCAAGGGAGCAAGCGTGTTCTCGAAGATTGATTTGCGGTCTGGTTATCACCAGCTGAAGATTCGACCAGAAGACGTACCTAAAACGGCATTTCGAACTAGGTATGGCCACTACGAATTTGTAGTTGTGCCATTCGGGCTAACTAATGCGCCAGCCGTGTTCATGGACCTCATGAATCGAGTGTTCCATCCGTATTTAGACAAATTTGTCTTGGTATTCATAGATGACATCCTGATCTACTCGAAGAACGATAAAGACCATGAGGAACATCTGAGAATTGTTCTAGAAACGTTGAGGACAGAGCGCCTTTATGCCAAATTCAGCAAGTGTGAGTTTTGGCTCAGCGAAGTCACGTTTTTAGGACATATTGTATCATCAGAAGGGATTAAAGTGGACCCTGAAAAAGTGCAAGCAGTGCGCGAATGGAAATCGCCTACTAACCCTAATGAGATAAGAAGTTTCTTAGGATTGGCAGGTTACTATAGGAGGTTTATGGAAGGATTTTCCAAAATTGCAAGGCCAATGACGCAACTACTCAGGAAGGGAATAAAATTTTCTTGGACAGAGGAGTGCGAGAAGAACTTCCAAGAACTTAAGGAGAAGTTAACTACGGCACCAGTGTTAGCCGTCCCAACAGCTGATAAGGAATACATGATCTACACAGACGCGTCCAAAAATGGACTTGGTTGCGTGCTGATGCAAGAAGGAAGAGTGATAGCATATGCGTCACGACAGCTTAGGCCACATGAACTGAATTACCCGACTCATGATCTGGAGTTAGCTGCAGTGGTGCATGCGCTGAAGATTTGGAGGCACCACCTATATGGAGTTAGGTGTGAAATATTCACAGATCATAAAAGCCTGAAATACTTTTTCGAGCAAAAGGACCTCAACATGAGACAGAGGAGATGGCTCGAACTAGTGAAAGACTATGACTGCGGTATTAACTACCACCCAGGCAAGGCCAACGTAGTGGCTGATGCATTGAGTCGTAAGACCCAATCTAAATTGGGAGCTCTCATCACTCGAGAGACGGTGCTCATAAGGGAATTTAGCAAAATGAGCATAGAAGTGGTTAAACCACCAGGGACGATAGCAAGCGTTGTGGCAACAGTACCTAACTTGAGGAAGATGATCGTAGAAGCACAAAGAAAAGACGGGAAGATGGAAAAACTACGGGAAGCAGTAAGAAAAGGAGGCGTCAAGAATTATCAAGAAGCATCAGATAATGTTATCCTCTTTGAAGGAAGAATATGCATCCCCCACGATGATGAGCTTAAGGATAAAATCATGAGTGAGGCTCACGATACCCCTTATACTGCCCATCCAGGCAGTACTAAGATGTATCAGGACCTAAAGAAACACTTTTGGTGGGAAGGAATGAAGAGAGACATAGCGTCATTTGTGGAGAAATGCCTAGCATGCCAACAGGTGAAGGCCTTACATCAAAGGCCATATGGAAAACTACAACCGTTGGAAATTCCAGAATGGAAGTGGGAGCACATCGCAATGGATTTTGTGACCAGTTTGCCCAAAACAAAGAGAGGAAACACTGCCATTTGGGTAATAGTGGATCGACTCACAAAATGTGCTCATTTTATACCAATACCGATCACACATGGGTCAGACAAGCTAGCTCAGTTGTATGTTCGAGAGATTGTACGCTTACACGGTGTACCAGTGTCGATCACTTCAGACCGAGACTCAAAATTTACTTCTAGATTTTGGATGAGCTTACAGAAGGAGTTAGGCACGAGGTTAAATTTCAGCACCGCCTTCCACCCGCAGACAGATGGGCAGTCTGAAAGGACAATTCAGACCCTCGAAGATATGTTGAGAACAGTGGTGTTAGATAGAGGTGGAAGTTGGGAAGTAGTGCTGCCGTTGATTGAATTTGCCTATAATAACAGTTACCAGGCGACTATCGATATGGCACCATATGAGGCATTGTATGGAAGAAAATGTAGATCACCACTTTATTGGGATGAAGTGGGTGAGAGAAAAGTTTTAGGACCAGACATGGTAAATGAAATGGTTGAGATAGTCCGCCAGATCAGAGGGCGAATAAAAGAGGCACAAGATAGACAGAAATCTTACGCTGATGCACGTCGAACTGAGTTATGTTTTGAAATAGGAGACAAGGTCTTCCTAAAGGTATCTCCTACCAAGGGGATAACTAGGTTTGGTGTCAAGGGAAAACTTAGGCCCCGATTCGTAGGACCTTATGAGATTTTGGAAAGAATAGGCCCAGTAGCCTATAGGTTGGCATTACCGCCAAGTTTTGGAAACGTTCACAATGTTTTCCACGTATCACAACTCAGAAAATACGTTTTCGATCCAAAGCACATAATCCACCAAGAAGAGATGATCCTTTGCCCAGACTTGAGTTATGAAGAGAGACCAGAGGCCATTCTAGATCGAAAAGTACAACAACTCAGGAATAAGGCAATCACATCAGTGAAAGTCTTATGGAAACACCACGGACAAGAGGAAGCCACGTGGGAGCTTGAAGACAAAATGAAGGATAAATACCCCGAACTGTTTTAGAAGAAATATGCAAATTTCGAGACGAAATTTTTGTTAAGAGGGGTAGTATGTAGTGACCCGCTCTTTTATAAATATTAAATCCAGTAATGAGTGTTTATTTATGTTCATCAGTGAATGAAAACGGTTATTATTCTGATATGAATTCAGCTTATGATCCTGAATTTATATTGTTTAAGCAGTCAATGATATTATTTCAGAGTTATAACTGACTTAGCAAAGTCACGTTATTTATTTAAGCGAGATGGAATTAGATTTTATTCTTACTCAAGTTGTGGATTATTTCAGACTCGTGAGTTAATTAAATCTGCGGATTTAATTTATATATTAGGACAACGAACGAATTAAATCTACGGATTTAATTTTTATTCATTTTATAACTTATCGATTTTAGCGAGTTATCACATGTCGAAATCGAGATTTATGTAAATACAGTATCAAGCAGAATCGAAGCCAGTATTTTATTTCAGTTACGGAATCACCGAGACATAGAAAATACATCATTAATTCTTCTCTATATTTTTTCTTTTTCTTCCCATCAATCTTTGACCACTCATTTTTCACCCCAACCATTCACTCTTTCCCAACCACTTTCCCCCATCACTCATCATTTTTTCCACCACTACTCAATTTTTTTTTCCACTACAATAATTCTTCCACTTAGCCTACATCAACTCACGTAAACCAAATACACTTAGTTGACTCCATCCAAGAACACCATATTCTTCATCTTTCACTTAACAATTTCAGAAGAACAAAGATCCTTCTTCATTGCTCCTACCAACATTAAGGTAAAGATTTATATTGATTCATCATCTTCTCCATGTTTTCACCTGCATTT
This sequence comes from Salvia miltiorrhiza, assembly GCF_028751815.1. Lineage (NCBI taxonomy): Eukaryota > Viridiplantae > Streptophyta > Magnoliopsida > Lamiales > Lamiaceae > Salvia > Salvia miltiorrhiza. The sequence continues at coordinate 4,318,196 of NC_080394.1, read as the reverse complement.
TTAAAGCAATAACACCTTGATCATATTTCAGTTATTCCTCATCTCAATCATCAATATCACAACAGTCAACCAACACAAATATTCTCAAGGTATTACTGTTGTACCACATATTCAATCCAGTTTGCATTCATACCATTAAGCATGATCCGATTCAAATGATAGATGGCAATAAGCTTGATAAACTTAGCAAAGTTACATACTCTATATGAAATAGCATTAGTTACTTTCCTGTTGTATTCATATCTATAGAGCTCATAACAAACCACATATGCGAACTCATGATTTATGGCATTTCACGAAAGTAGTATGATTCATACATTGAGATATTACCACTGTACAACCAAAGCCATAAGAGCTCCCATCATGTAGCAACATGAATCGAAATACAATAGCAGAGAATCGAACTTAGCTTTGGGAAAATGGGCCGACTGCCCAAGCAACTGCCGAGCCTAACTGCCGGAGAAAGAGGAGGGCGACTGTCCTTGGCGGTGGCAGCCTCTGGCTTGCTACCTGCCGGACGAACACAGTGAGGAGAGCACGGAGATCTCGCCGATTCTAGAACCCGGCGGCGGCGGCAAAGGTGCTAGCGAGACTTGAAGGCGACAGCTACGGCGTTAACCAACTAGAGGGGAAGAAGCTGACCGACTCCAGAAATCGGAGCAACGCCGGGAACAACGATAGCAACGGCGAAGCCGGCCTTCCAGTAGCAGCAGCGGTGTCGGGGCTCGGCGGAAATCAGTGACAGCACGGCGGCGCTGGAAGGCTTAAGCAGCGGGCGGCGGCAGCGCTCCTCCAGCAGGCGCTGACCACCGGACGAGCAGCAGCAACTCCAGCCGGCGACGACTCCAGGCGAAGCAGCAGCCACTCCCAGACGACGACCGACGCCATTTGAATCGTCGGATCCCAGACGGAGGTGCGGCAGCAAGCTTTCCCCTCCACTCGCCGATTTCGGAGAAGCGACAGCGGCGACAGCAGATCGAAGAACAGGCGAGAATTTCCTTGAGAGATGTGAAGTGAGAGAGGGAGCGAAGCAGCGCCGCTCGCCGGCCTTCACAAGGCGGCGGCGGAACTTCAGCGTGAGGGAGAGAGATCGAAGCCGGCCAGATTTTACCGAAGGAGGAGGGGCCGATCGACTGGTCTAAGAGAAAAAGTGAAGCATCGACTGGTTTGGGGAAGAAGGAGTGCTCGACTGATGCTTGAGAGAGGGGAGAGAGGCGACTGATTTGGGGATGAGAGAGAGAACCGAGAGTGTTGTGGAGATGGGCTTCTATTTTTTTTAAATTGGGCTTCTTTCATTTATATTAAAGTTGGGCTTAATTATTTTAATTGGGCTTAATTATTTAATTCTTTGGGCCTTGTTGATTTATTTTTAGTGGGCTTGAGTTGGGCTGGCTTATTTATTAATATTGGGCTTCTGATTTTATTTAAATGGCCGATTTTAATTACTGATTGGGCCTCCGATTTTATTTATATGGGCTTTGATTTAATTGTTGTTTTGATTTGTATGGGCTTCATTTAATTGAGTTGGACTTTATTTATTTTAATAATTGGGCCATTACATTGGGTCGGAGTTTATTTAATTATGTTGGACTCCTTATTTGGGCTTCGTTTCAGTGGGCCGATTTTATTTTAAATTACAGTGGGCTTGAGTTGGGCCGAAAATTTGGGCCTTTATTTTTTTTTTTGGGCTTCATAATTATTTATTTTTGGGCCTTGTTGTATTTATTATAATTGGGCCTAATTCAATTATTTTGCTTGGGCTTTAGTTTAATTCATTGGGCCTAATTTAATTAATTCATTGGGCCTAATTTAATTAATTCATTGGGCTTTGTTATTTTATTCCGATTGGGCCTCCTAATTATTTTCTTTAGGCTTTGGTTATTTATTCAACTGGGCCCTAAATTTTTTTTTACTTGAGTCCATGAATTACTCCAACTAAACTTTTCAATTTAATTATTGGAATGCCACGATTTATTTAAATCAAGCCATATTTGTTTAATTAATTATTAGGCTGCCTTATGTTGAGCCTTTTAATTATTTAATCTTATAACATTACTTGTTCCTATTTATTAAGCCCGATTAATTATGAGGTTATAAAGCGAATAAGTTGAAGTATTATTTATTTTCTATTGACTACGAGGAATGGGGTTTATTTAATTGGCGGATTAGAACACCTTAAGCGAACGGATTATTTTAGTTAATTACTCAACCACGCAAGATGAAACCTAGTTGGTATTTATTTGATCCGATAGTGAGGATTAATAGTAGTAATTCTCTAATATCATCTCGGAGTAATAAATCATGCATAAAGATCATGCATAATTAATTCTGTATTCTCATTATTTGAGGATTTTACTCGAGCAATATCTTATTTATATTCTCGTAATAAAGGTCAAGCACGAGATTAATAATCAGTCAAGGAGCTACTGTACCACAAAAAGTTTCTAACAGGTGGGCATTACTTTCATATATATCGAATGAGTTTAAATATTACGTTCAAGCAAGTTATTTCATGACTAAATTAATTGAAGTTATTTCAAATATTGTCTTGCCATAAAATATTTAAATTTCAGTATGATATCTATCTGATGTGACTTTTATCATGTAATCGAATTCGGGTCTTGAGCAGTTGATAGCTATCCTGCCAGGGCTAGTGTACACCAGTGACCGTGAGTCATCTAGCGGGTTGGCCGGTCAAGTGACCGTGAGAGGTGGCCACCTCTCCGGCACAAAGTTCCAGATATGATAGATTACAAGAGAACTTAGACTGCAGTCGAACTTTAAGAATCACAAATGAATTTAGTAAGCTTGGGCCTTTTAGCGAAAAACTCCCTTGCTGTACTGTTTATGATGGCATGACAATTTACAGTTTTGAAGCATGTATTTTTATACTTAGGCATATGTGCCCACTGAGTACTTTTGTACTCAAGCCCTGCATATATTTCTAAATGTGCAGGTTGAGCAGCTGCCGATGGTGATGAAGTGACAAGCAGGATTCTTTTGTCTTATTATGTATTAATGAACTCTAGGGTTACATGTCTTCATACATGTAATCAGAATCATATTCCGCTGCGTACTCAGAAGTTTTATGTTTATTTGGCTAAGTCAGAGATATCTGAACTTACTAGTTATTTGAGTTTATACAACTAAACTTCTGTTATATTATAAATATCCCTTTTGTTAAATGATGAAATGCGATCATTCCTTGTTTGATTATCCCCTTTCTACCCCGCTTCTAATCTCCCTCCATTAGTCACGATTTCCCCGGCTTAATTATCCTTAATTAGGTCTGGTCGTGACACACGCGGATATTTTTCTGTATATCATATAGGCATATGAGTGTTCTTTTGTGACTTGACATGTGTACTTGACTGCGCCACTTCTTCACATTTACTGCGCATTTGTGCATGTTCATCAGGAATTCATCCTTCTTCCGGCGCTATTAATCTTTTGCACAGATGATAATAATAATAATAATAATAATAATAATAATAATAATAATAATAATAATAATAATAATAACAACAACAACAACACGTAAATAGCTACAAAATGTAATACATGCGCTAATGGGGATTTTACCCCTCATCACGGTGAAAGTTCGTGTATTAATCTATTAATATGTTTTTTTATAATAATAATAATAATAATAATAATAATAATGATAATAACACGTATATTTTTTATTTTAATATGTTTAAATCTAAGATCATATTTTACCTTTTTCATTACACATTACGTGGGTGGGGATGGGTCAGCGGCAAAAAAATCGGATCAGTCGATAAATGCAATGCATTTTTTGTATAATTTAATGCATTTTTGCGTGTAAAGTTATGTATGATTATAAAAAAAAATTAAGAAATAATGACATCGGGGGGTGGGGGGGGGGGGGTGGGTTGGGTTAGCGGTGAAAAAACCAAATTTGTGGAAAGTGCAATGCATTTTTTGTACAATTTAATGCATTTTTGCGTGCAAAGTTATGCAATTTTGTTATAAAAAATAGAATTTTTTTATAAAATTAAACAAAAAAATTGACCTCGAAGGGGGGGGGGGGGCGTGGGGTTGGGGTGGGTCAGCGGTGAAAAAATCAGATTTGTGGAAAAGTGCAATGCATTTTTCTACAATTTAATGCATTTTTGTGTGAAAATTTATGCATTTTCGTAAAAAGAACTAAAAAAAGAATAAAAAAAAATTGTAATTGCAATTAGAGATTATAATTGCAATATTGGGACAATGTTGACTTGTGGTTCAGAGTTCAAATCCCATATTTCTCTTTCCCAAATCAAAATATAAACAATATTCATCATAAATTAAAGACCTCGACAAGAGTTTTAATTTAATATATGAAATGTAAAATATAAATTAGAAATAAATAAGTTATGAACATTTAAAGTGCCAAGGATCGAACCCCAGATCAAATCCCTGTTCATAAAAACTAATTGACATGTTCATCTATTAGATTGCTTCTCAACTTCTCAATACATTTGAGCTTCTCAATAAAACCTAACATATATATATATATATATATATATATATATATATATATATATATGTAGGGTTAGGTTATATTGAGAAGCTCAAATGTGTTGAGAAGTTGAGAAGCAATCTAATAGATGAACATGCCAATTAGTTTTTATGAACACGAGTTTGATCTGGGGTTCGATCCTTGTCGGTGACGTATTTTTTAACAAATTAAATATATTTGTTTGTTCGTCAGTTATATTTGGTATGTTCAAAGAATTTATTGATCTAGGGTCTAATTACCATGTTCATCAAAATGTACTAACATGTTCATCTATTACATTGCTTCTCAACTTCTCAACACATTTGAGCTTCTCAATTGAACCACTCCCTATATATATATATATATATATATATAGGGTGTGGTTCTAGAGAGAACTACATTATTTGTGAGAACGGGAGAACCATCAAATTTAATGCATCCACTGTAAAAATTAATGCATTCGCTGTTAAAATTAATGCACTAAAAAATTTAAAAAAAATGCTCCCTTCAGGATTCGAACCCAGGATCTGCATTCATCCAACAAGATGATGCTCCACCGTAGATCTTGATGATCGAATGGCTGAAAATGGTTCTCCGGTCTTCTTTTATTTATGGTTCTTTCTTGAACCTCTCCATATATATATATATATATATATATAACCCTATATAGCGAGTGGTTCAATTGAGAAGCTCAAATGTGTTGAGAAGTTAAGAAGCAATCTAATAGATGAATATGTCAGTATTTTGATGAACATGGCAATTAGACCCCATATCAATAATTCTTTGAACATACCAAATATAACTGACGAACATACGAATCTATTTAATTGGTTAAAAAATACGCCACCGCCAAGGATCGAACCCCAGATCAAACCCGCGTTCATAAAAACTAATTGACATGTTCATCTATTGGATTGCTTCTCAACTTCTCAACATATTTGAGCTTCTCAATAAAACCTAACCATATATATATATATATATATATATATATATATATATATAGTATTAATTCCCTGTAAATTCACAAAATTTCATCATCATCTGCAACATGGAGTATATCACCGTTAAAAGTCTGCTAGTGAAAACAATAATACTCAATCATTTATTTTATCAATAATGAAAATAAACGTCTACAGAAATAAATTTTTGACTCTCTTTTAGGTGATGGCGAGGAGGGCCTTATCATGAACTACTCTTCGAAACAAGCTTCCCCCATCCGAAATCAGCTTCGCAGAATCCAAACCTACTCCAATTAGAGATTATAACAGTAATGGGACAGTGCTGACTTGTGGTTCAGAGTTTCAAACCCCATCAATTTCTCTTTTCCAGATCAAAATATAAACAATATTCATCAATTAAAGATCTCGATGAGAGCTTTAATTTAATATATAAAATATAAAAAACAGATTAGAAATAAATAAGTTATGAACATTTAAAGTGCCAAAACTAATTGTATATATATTTGTGTGTGTGTTTAATAGATATAAATAAATATTTATATATGTAATATTTTAAACAACTAATCCAATCATTACCCTTTTATTTCTTAGGTTAGTTTTTATTGTATAAATAAATTAGAAGTAGTTACGATTCATGCAACTAGGGTTGTAAACGAGCCAAGCTACTTGTGAGCTATTCAGCGTTCGATTCGATAAAAGCTTGATCGATAATTTTATAATGAGCAGCTCGTTTAGCTAAACAAGCGAAGCTTGAGCATGACGATACTCGACTCGTTAACTCGTGAGCAGGCTCGTTAAATAATTTATCTTAAAAATATAAGATTATTAATTGAATGTCGTATATTTTATACTATAATTAGTAATATTTGGATTAAGTATCTAATTAACATCATTTCTTTACAAGAAAATAGTAAATATATTACATTGTTGTGAATAAAATATCTTATACTCTCTCCGTCCCACCGAAAGTGGTGCGTATTCTTTTTTGGGTTATCCCATCGAAAGTGGTGCATTTCCTTTTCTGGTAATAATTTTACGCTATAAACATTATGCATGGCCCCACACACATTTACATACCTTTACACTACAATCTTATTCTCCTTAAATCCCGTGCCCAAAAGAAGTGCACCACTTTCGGTGGGACGGAGGGAGTAGTATATTTGAAAATTAACTTATGCATTAGGAAAATAATTAAAATTTTAAATTTAAGAAACTCGATTAGGCTCAGTATTGTATTCAACTCGATTAAAGCTCGATCAATAATTAAGCAAACAATTCGTTTAGCTAAACAAGCCAAACTTGAACAAGACACTATTCGGCTCGACTCGGCTCGATTACACCCCTACTTGCAACAATGTAACTACAAATGTGCGGAGAAGTTCAATTTAATTTTGTGAAATCAACAATATAACGATAGTGAGAGGTTCAAAGACGACGTATACACTGCAAATATGCTTATAACTATCGAATTAACGACTGAGATTTTCGTTAAACAATAGTACAAATTATTTGTAGGGCCGCATTTTCTGGTAGTGATGATAGCAACTAACACAAATTAATAAGTGTAGTTTAGAAGAAACTTAGTTATTTGTAAAGCAGAGATTCATGAACAAGTAGCTAGGATATGAAGGGTTTGATCTCCTCATCTTGCTCAAAGTAATGCACTTCATTTTGGTTCAAATAAAAACCATGCCTCAATCCCATCTCCCTCTCTGTCGCTCGTCAGCACCACTAAGTTGATGACCGGCGGCCAAAATCTGTTGCCCGTCGAAACAGGCTTCCCCCATCCGAAATCAGCTTCGTGGAATCCAAACCTACTCCAATCAGTGATTGATATAACATTGATCTCAGGATCGCGAACAAGTCTTCCGTAGCTTTCTATACTATTTGTGTAGATATCGCGTCCATCCCAATCAGGAGACAGTATCTCAGCATAACGAGCTATGGCGCCTCGAATAGAATCTCCCAGTATACGAACAAGTTGATCAACACCTAATTTCCTCCTCAGCTTCTATGCGTCGCGTCACTGCTGGGATCGAGAAATTCCCACAAGTGTGTGTTGACTGAGGTGGGATTGATCTCCCTCGCATGTTAACCCCTTGAAATACGACGGAGCTTCTGCTTCTTCCGTGGATGGCGCGATCTAGTCGGATTCGGGCTTTGGCCGTAACGGCAGACACAACACGCACTCCGGATAAGGGTTTTCCGTTGGTTTGGCTTATGCTTGATTTCAGCCTCCTTAAAGCCTCCTTGTTGAACAAAAGCCTCTTCACAACAACCTTGTGACCGGAACCCGGGGCCGGGGCCGGGGCCGGGGCCCGGTTGTCGGGTGGAAGCAACGAGGGGAGATGAAAAGACGGGCTAATCACCCTCTTATTATGATCCGGATTGGTGGCGTCCGTCCAGGCGGCCACGAACGTCGCAAGCGACGACCCATCGAAGATCTTGTGGGAGACGCAGATGGCGATGGCGGCCCCACCACACGAGAAACGTGTGATCTGGATTGAGAGGATTGGATTATCAAGAGCTTCGTGTTGTAGGAAATGTTGGCCGGGGAGGAGATTGTCGAGCTGATCGGGCTCCATTTTTGCTACGAGCTCGATCAGCTGGACATCTAGAGCCTCTGCTTCGACGAGCTCGGCTCCCTCGTCGCAGCAATCAATCGAACTATAATTATTGATGAATCTTCCTGCAAGAGGATAGAAATCAACCAAGATTCTGGCCAGTGATTCTTCCAACTGGAGGCTGCCGTCTTCGGGTTTCGATTCGTAAACAGAACAACTGCAAAATAATTCCCTGGGTCCCCAATCTCATCTATAAGTGATAACTTGTAATTCTTGAGGTTTTGAGGGGTTGGGGTGTGTGGTTTTATCAACTTGCTACTCATTTTGTTCATCTTTCATTTTCACTTACTTTTTTTTTTTTTTAATATTGGAGTTGATACATGAAATACACAAGCCTAGTAGCTCTATATATAAGCAATCCCAAGTCTCACAATTTGATATGCTCCACCCATGTATTATTTTAATAATATTTTTATAAAATTAATTTTTATCAGAATATAATTATGAATTTATATTAATTTTTATTTTCAAAATTTATAATTTATATTATTTTATTGATATCTACTATTAGCATTTTATGAATAAATATATTTATTATTTTGAATAAAATAATTTATTTTAAAATAACATAATCACTATTTTGAATATAAATATAAATTTAGAACGTTCTTATAGGCTCGTGAGCCTCAAAGTATTCGGTAAGTAAGTTCGAGATTCGATTCGTACTAAACAATCAAACTTGAAACACACCACTATTTGGTTCGACTCGGTCGATTACACCCCCTAATAGCAAATGACAATCATGTGAAAAATAAAAATAGTTGAAAATTCATGTAGTTAGGTACCAATTTCCCTTAATTAAATCATAATTACAATGAATTAATTTATGTAATCACTTGATGCAACCGACAATACTTATAATTTAAGATGCAAACGATATGTTCCTACTTCTACTAGTCCAATTAGAAACTTAGTAGGTGAGAAATTTGTAATAATAAAAAATACACATTAAGAAGCTAATGGCACAGAAAAATTGATAAATCCAAACTAAATTTCAAACTCAAAATTTAGAAAATATAGCCCCTATTGGGAGTTTTAAATTTAATGAAAATTTTTATTATAAAATTTGAATAGTCATATGAGAAAAAAAAATCTCATACCTATCAAATATCTCCCAAAAAATCAAAATATGTCTTAAATAAAATTGTTTGACCACAAAAATGTATATATAATGTCAACTCTCAACTCTTTCTCACCCCACTTTCCTTGTCTAGACTAAGACGATGTTTGGCTGAGCTTATAAGCTCCTCAAAACAGCTTATAAGCTCCAAAAATAAGTTTCAAGAGCTTATAAGCTCCCCAGAAAATAAGTTCTTCTTACCCCAACTTATGTTTTATAATCTCATATAAATCAATCTTTTTATAAATATTTTTCAATTACAATATATTATTTTCATCATATATCATTCAAGTTTATTTTTCTTTGATTTTCTCTCTCTAAAAAAATATTTTCTCTCTCTAACTTATAAGCTCAATTATCCAAACGCTTTGACAACTTATAAGCTCTTAAAAATTACAGCTATAAGCTCTTGAAATCTTATAAGCTCTTAGAGCTTATAAGCTCTTTAAAATAAGCTTAGCCAAACACCCTTTAGAGGATGTTTGGCTGAGCTTATAAGCTCCTACAAAGTGTTTGGCAAAATAAGCTCATAAAACAGCTTATAAGCTCCAAGAGCTTATAAGCTCCCCAAAAAATAAGTTCATCTACGAGCTTATAAGCTCCCCAAAAAATAAGTTCATCTACCCCAACTTATTTTTAATAATCTCATATGCAACAATCTTTTTACAAATATTTTTCAACTATAATTTATTATTCTCATATATATATCAAGTTCATTTTTCTTCGATTTCTCTCTCTAAAAAAATTTATCTATCTAGCAAAAAAATCTCTCTCTAACTTATAAGCTCAATTATTCAAACACTTTGACAACTTATAAGCTCTTGAAACATCTTATAAGCTCTTTAAAATAAGCTTACCCAAACACCCTCTAACTCTCAAATCATAATAAATTTTCTATACTCACAATTCTTGCTCTCCCCACTCTCCTTGTTTAGACTAAACTCCCAAATCATAATGATTTTTCTACTGTCAATCTTTCTTGCAATAATCTTCTTATTTATTCTCCACTAAGTTAATTATGGGGCAAAATGAGTGTATTTCTATTTCTGTCTAATAAAACTCGCTTACGTGGACAAATGCATTATAACTCTTGCTCTCCCCATGTCCAGGCTAACTCTCAAATTATAATAATATTTTCCAGCTCACAATTCTTGCTCTCCCCACTCTTTTGTCTAGACTAACTCCCAAATCATAATTTTCTAGGTCAACTCACAACTCTTGCTTTCCCCACTTTCCTTGTGTAGACTAATTCTAGAATCATAATAACTTTTCTATTATAAATCTTATTATTTTTGTAGAGATGGTCTCCTGTACATCCGGGTGTACCATACACCTAAGTTGTACCCTGCACGGATCATGATTCAATTGGACTATCCTGACCTGTTTTTTCTTGGAATGACACTAACACTATCTTGGAATGACACCAACATTATTTGTTTTATAAATGATACTATCATGTCATATAAATAACATTATCTCGAAATAACATTAACGCTATATTGAAATGACATTATCATGTTATATAATAACACTATCTTGAAATGACACTAATACTATATTGAAATGACATTAACACTACATGTAAATGACACTAATACTATATTGAAATGACACTAATACTTGACATCCGGGTAGAATAGTCCATCTGGGTCAGGATTCGGGTAGAGTACAACTCTGATGTATGGTACACCCGGGGTGTACATGAGATTTTGTGATTTTTGTAAACTATAGCTACATTGTTAGTATTGATACAATATTTTTGGCTCTCCGTATCTACACTCTCAGATCTCTAGCAAAAAATTCACAATGATCCTTCTATTATTACCATATTTATTCTCATAATTGTTACCTTAATTTTGGGCCAACTTATAATACTCCGTATAATATAAAATTATTATATAATATTTACTACATAAAAAAATTGATCTAATTGATTGTTTACAAAAGGTTAAATTACAGTTTTTTTAAATTGGTCTAATTGAGTATACTATATTTAATAAAATTTATCTAATTGATAATACTATTTAATTAAATTATAGTTTCTTAAAATTTAAATTATCATTAATTTAACCATCATTGCATTTGATTTGTCTAAAAAATTCAGATTCATAATTTTAAAATGTTTCTCATGTAATATTTTATGACTTTTTTTCATATATATGGAAGTGATCATTATACAAACTACAATTATCGTATAAAATGAGTCCATTATGAATTCGCTATGAAACATTGTAATTGTTGTAAAAATTATGAATTCATGGTACATGATTTGAACCCTGCACCATGAATTCATTTAGCAAAGTCATGAATTTATCGTAAATCTTCACGATCTAAAGGTTGAAAAATTATTCTTATTTTATACGATTAATACATGGACTCATTGGATTGTGAAGATTAAACCTTTAACGCAGAGGATGTTCGCCCATTGAATGTCTCAAATGAACTTTATTTTTGAAATTGATATTTAAACAAAATAATCGAGTAAATATGATTTGAATATGCATTCAATTAAAAGAATATGCTTTCTCGATCCTTGAAACATCTTCCTAAGGGGAGGCGATACAAGTTTTAATAAAAGTTCGGTTGTATATTTGATGAGTGGAGAAGTGGTCCCACAAAAAGTAAAAGTTGCAAGGGTAATAGTTAGTGGAATTGTTTCCAAAAATAGGAAAATATTTTGAGGACGGACGAAAATGGAAATAAATGAGATGTTTCAAGAACAGATGGAGTATTAAATTATATGCAAGGAGTAATTTTTTACATCTTAGGATATCTGTAAGATATCTAATTATTTCTACTTGCTTTTGATTTTTGACGAATTTATATATTTATATTTATTCTCAATTAAAAACAATTAATTTATATTTCATGTATGAAATTTTATGTGTTTTCTAATTAAGGTTCTTTATTGAGTAATTGGTGTGGATTATGTTATTTAAAAAAAATTAATTCACACTTACTTTATATATTTATATTTATATTTATATTTATTTATATTTATATTATTTAAAATAATTTAATTTCGATGGAAGATGCTAGTGGAGTTGATATTTGAAACAGTACTCAAACAAGACTATTAGCTCTATATATAAGCAATCCTAAATTTATGGGGGATATTCTTAATTTTTAGAAACTAAGCAGAAATAGAGTACATTTTACACGTAATCAATACATTATTTATTTGTTGGTGAAACACATTTTACACAAGAATAAATGTGATTATCTTAAGGATAGAATTATTATTTAATTTAAATTAGCCACAAACGTTTAGTTGGGCTAAGAGTTTAATTATGTTCGTACTTTGGTCCATAAACTTGCGTCAATTTAAATTAAATACGAACTTTGGGGGATAGGAGAACTTGACTTTTTCTTTGGCAATTAACTATCTTGGCGGCTGGAAGAAGAATAATTGAGCAGCTAGTGAATTTCTAGTTTGATTTGTGTGTGTGTGTGTGTGTGTTTTTTTTTCTTTACAAGAGAATTGCCTTGGATGCGGTTTTAGTGATCACAATTTTCGTGAGAATATGAGAACTAATAAAATTATTGCATCTGTTATATAATTAATGCATCCGTTATTAAATTTATTGCATTTGAAAAAAATTAAAATTTTTACTCCCTTCAGGATTCGAACTCAGGTTCTACATTCATCCATCAAAATGATACATCCACCGTAGATCTTTATGATCGAATGGCTTAAAATGATTATCCGTCTTATTTTATTTAATTGTTCTTATTTGAACCTCATTAAAACTAGTGATCATGGAAAGTCACCGGCCGGAATTATTTAAGTCGGTCCCAACACAACCACAATTTGTTCCAATCTAAAATTGACTTGGACATACTTTGATACATACGAATACACAGTGCATACACATTAATTAAAATTTAATTATGATTAATGAACTCTTATTGCAGATTAAAAAAAGAGTCAACTTGTGAGATAGTCATATTGAGTAATGAAACTTAATATTTGGCCTCTCATTTTTTACGTTTTAGGATTATTTGCCCTTAATTAGTGCGGACCAGATTCGTATTTGCGCGCGGGTTGGCTTCGGGTTTGGGTTGGGGCACGCGGGTTATGATGGTACAGTTGGTACAAATGGGTAAATTCGTGCCAATTGTGCCATTTATTATGTACACATGACACAATTATGCCCATTTGTGTCAAATGTGACTGAAGATTGAATGAATGTACAGTTGGTACAAATAGGTAAATTCGTGTCAATTGTGTCATTCATTAGGTACATTGACACAATTATACCCATGTGTACCAAGAGAAGAGAGCGGGGGGAGACAGATGAAGGGTACATTTGATACAAAATTGTTAATTTAAAGTTTAAAAAATTATTTCAATGGTTCAAGATATACTCCCCCGTCCCGCGAGTCTTGACACGTTTGGGTCGGCACGAGAATTAAGGAGTTATAGATTAGTGTTTTAAGTGTGTAATTAATAAAGTATAAAATTGATAAAGTAGGAGAGAGAATGTAGTAAAAGTGATAAAGTAGGAGAGATAATATAATAAAGGTGATAAAGTAGGAGAGAGAAGGTAATAATTATTACCCAAAAGAAAACGTGTCAAGATTCATGGGACGGCCAAAAAGGAAAACGTGTCAAGATTCGTGGGACGGAGGGAGTAGTAATTGATATAGCGCGAAAATAGTTTGGAGTATAATTATAGAGATTTAAAACTCTAATTAAATTTATTTAGAGTAAATAGACCATACAGATACACGTACATCACTACAAAAAAGTTTCTATTAGTATCATGAGGAATTGGTAGCTAATATTCATGACATAAAAATTATGACGTTTGAAAGTGTAACTATAGATTAGCTACATCATCAAATGTCACTAATTATTATGACACACATAGTAGCTACCAAATCTCATGTCACTAGTGATTTTTTTTTTTTTTTTTGTAGCACGTGTAGAAAATTTTGGCAAAATTTATATAACATGACATGATCACTTGCATTTATATATAGGGGTGCGCTCCAGTGAGACCCCTTATTTTTCGTAAGACACTGAATACAATGAATAAGACGTAATACTATGAACAAGGATCACAAGGCAGTATATACTGATGAATAACGAAATTTAAAAAATTGGTAATCAGAACCTTGTATGTTCCAATATTATTTTCATAAAATTGAAGTCAGCAGCTGGAAAGTGAGGTGTCTTTAAAATGCCGTGTACGTAACACGTGTCATTGTAGCTGACGTGGAAATACAAAACGACGTTGATATGTCCAATGTGCTTGCTGATCAGGAATCTTGCGAATTTGTCGAATTCCACTTTGCGGTTGTAGTTAATTAAGGAGGTGATGGAGCTTAAGAGCTTGGTGGAGACGGCGAAGAAGGGCATGTGTGGAAATCGGGGTCGTGGTCGAGCTGTTGACGGCGATTGTGGTGGGCGTTGTGGTTGCGCCTCCACCACGCGATGCTGATTCGGAGAGGCAGTTGCCGGAGAGGATCTGGATTAATCGATTATGGTTAGGGATGAGCATCGATTTTGAAATTTAAACCTATTTTCATCAATTGAGACAAAACGACGTGGTCTAGCCCTAAAAAATGACGCCGTTTCATGTGCCGGATGATGAAATAAATGGTACACTTCTAGCTGCACATAGGATCCACATCAGCATCAAATGGGAGAAATTCAATTTTATAAAAAAAATGGAACATATGCAAAGTTAATGATTAAAATGTAAGTTTCAAAATTCGTGTGCAGAATGAAAAAAATGACTAAAGTTTGTGTATTTTGATGCAATTAACCCAAAAAAAAAACTATGTTATAAATCATTAAATTATTCAGGCAGAATAAATCAATTATATAGTACTATTTCAATTAAAGAGAAAAATATTAAATAATGTCATTTCAAAGTCTAAAAAATAGTCAAAGCTAAACATGATGAATTAAATGCCGAGCCG